>NW_028227268.1:28610000-28772500 GCF_978045245.1 Mus caroli
GGACTTTCAGTTTGGTTGAGGAAATAAATCTCTTTTTGGAGTTAATGTTATGATTGACTGTGGAGCGCATAAACCCGCTATGCAATTGATTTTGAAGCAGAGTGGGAATGTGACTAAGAGATACAGGTTGCGTGCCTCACCCTGTGCTTCTCTCCTTCCCCCTGCTCCCACCCCTGTTTTGCTCTAGATCTAACTCACATCTCTTAGTCTGTGTTCTCATCTGTTTCTGTGCATTCTGATCACTACGAAGATGGAGAACAGGGGGTTTAAGCCTTCTCAGGGTTGTGATGGTGGTTGTCTTATGTACAATCCATCCACCCCAGACACGTGTACCACAATAACACTATGGCCTCACTCCTTCTTGTACTCTTTATCTCTGTCATCATCCCTCCCAGCTCCTCTTGGCATTAAATCTGTGCGGACTGGTGGGGTATGGAAATTTAGGCCATGGGACTCTGCGTCGGCAAGGAGGATATATTCTGAGAGGAGAACAGACTGCTGACTTTTAAGAGGCTGAGTGCTGTGGCTTTGAGGCTTGGTCTGATATATTTATGGGCTGGCCTCTGTCACCCAGAGTATAGCATTATATCAGCCAGAGTGTTCAAGGTGCCCCCAGTGCTTTATGGCTATGATAATGGAGTTGTTATGGACCCTGGTGAGCTGGAATTTATCAAGGCTCGGGTTCCTCTTGGAGAAGCTGCACAAACAAGGGGAATAGTGATGATGAGGGTGATGATGATGACGACGACAATGATAACAACAGTGATGATGATGAAATAGCCTGCGCCTACTTAACTTTTACTATGTTCCTGGCTCATGTGTTAACTCTCGCCATTCATTATTTCATGCTTAGTTTTGTAAGGTGGATATCATTTCACCACAAATTTATGGCTGGGGAAACAGGCACATTGTAGTGGCTATTCTTGGTTGTCAACTTGACTATATTTGGAATGAACTACAATCCAGAATTGGAAGGCTCACCAGTGACCCTTATCTGGAGGCTTGGAGATCCTTATCTGGATCTTGGTATGGAGATCTTGAGACATAGTGGCTATGGATTCCAGAAGATTGAATCTCCGAGTTTAAGGAGATTTAATCTGGGCTACACCTTTCATCTGGGATTAAAGGTGTGGTGGAACACACCTTTAATCTGGGCTACACCTTCTGCTGGAGACAATATAAGGACATTGGAAGAAGGGAATCTAGCTCTTGCTCCTTCGCCTGCTTGCCGCGTGAGACTGAGTAACTGCTAGATCCTTGGACTTCCATTCACAGCTGCGACTGAACCATTGTTGGGAATTGGGCTGCCGACTGTAAGTCATCAATAAATTCTTTTATCCATAAGTTCTGTGACTCTAGAGAACCCTGACTAATACAGAAGTTGGTACTGGGAGTGGTTCTAGAGTAACAGAAGTACAAGGATGAATCTTTTAAAATACTGGAATTGGCTTGTTGAGCCACCAGCACTTTCAAGTACTGAAACCTCTCCAGATTCTCTCCCTCCTGGGAGCTCAGAGAATTTTGAAGACCCATGGTTGAAATTATATTTCAAACTTAAAGAAGCTAATGCCCTTGATTTTCTTAATGATTTAGGTGATTCAGTGCACAAAGCTTTCTACAAGATGGGGAAAAAATCAGAAAATGATTTTACTGGCTGGCTGCTCTTAGTATCTGGGGAAAAAATGATGAATGAAAGGAAGGAGTTGTGTGATAAAATCGAAAGGCTCCAGACACAAGTAAACGATCTAAAAGTTGCTAAGTGTGTCCTTGAAGAGAATCTTCTCTCTTGCAGCAATAGAGCTCAAGTTGCAGAAAATCAAACTGAAACCCTCATTGTAAGGTTGGCTGAACTACAGCGAAAATTTAAGTCTCAGCCTCAGAGTGTGTCGACAGTTAAAGTAAGGGCACTAATTGGCAAAGAATGGGATCCTATAACATGGGATGGGGATGTGTGGGAAGACCATGTTGAAGCTGAGAATTTTGAATCTTCAGATTCTCAAGGGTTTGCCCCACCTGAGGAAGTAGTACCCTCAGCCCCACCACTTGAAATAATGCCTTCCCCACATGAGGAAATTAATTTTACAGAGTCTGATAAACCAGCAATGACTTTCAATACTGATGTTTCTCAAGGCCCACCAATAGTTTCTTCTAGACCTGTAACAAGACTCAAAGCAAAACAGGCTCCTAGAGGGGAGGTAGAAAGTGTAGTCCATGAGGAAATTCGCTACACTACTAAGGAGCTTAATGAGTTTGCTAATTCATTCAAGCAGAAACCTGGTGAATATGTATGGGAATGGATTTTAAGGGTGTGGGATAAGGGTGGAAGGAACATAAAACTAGAGCAGGCTGAGTTTATTGACATGGGCCCTCTGAGTGGAGATTCTAGGTTTAATACGGAAGCTCGCATGGTTAAAAAAGGTGTCAAAAGTTTGTTTGAATGGTTGGCTGAGGTGTTTATCAAAAGATGGCCTACTGGAAATGACTTGGAGATGCCTGATATTCCATGGCTTAGTGTTGATGAAGGGATTTTAAGACTTAGGGAAATTGCAATGCTAGAGTGGATATATTGTGTAAAGCCTAATTGTCCACAATGGGAAGGTCCAGAAGATATGCCCTTCACCAGCTCTATAAGACGCAAATTGGTGAGAGGGGCACCAGCACATTTGAAGGGTTTTGTTCTTTCCCTTTTCCTTGTGCCAGATCTTAGCATTGGAGATGCTTCTGCTCAATTAGATGAATTAAATTCACTGGGTTTAGTTGGATTCCGAGGTAACAAGGGCCAGGTGGCAGCATTGAATCGCCGGAGACAAGGTGATCCTAGTTATTATAATGGACAGCGTAGGCAAAAGAATGTTTATAATGACAGACCCAGTAACGGTCAGCACAGGAAAGGTGAAATTTATAATGGCATGACTCGCTTGGACCTTTGGTACTGGCTAGTCAATCATGGTGTTTCCAGGAATGAAATACATAAGAAGCCTACTGCATATTTGTTTGATTTGTATAAGCAAAAAAATTCTCAAACAAATGAAAGAAAGGCTACATTAGATCGTGGTAAACAGCAATCTCGGCCAGTGAATCAATTTCCAGACTTGAGCCAGTTTGCAGATCCGGAACCCCTTGAATGAAGGGGTGGCCAGGTTCCCCTGAGGAAGGATCCTGATAAGACACCCAAAGGTTTTGCTGTTACCCTTTCTCCAGTTCTTCCCCAGAGGGACCTACGGCCTTTTACAAGGGTAACTGTACACTGGGGAAAAGGAAATAATCAGACTTTTCGGGGTCTGCTGGATACTGGTTCTGAGTTGACACTGATCCCAGGAGATCCCAAGAAACATTGTGGCCCTCCAGTTAAAGTAGGGGCCTATGGAGGGCAGGTGATTAATGGAGTTTTGACTGATGTCCGACTTACAGTAGGTCCAGTAGGTCCCCGGACACATCCTGTGGTGATTTCCCCAGTTCCAGAATGTATAATTGGGATAGATATACTCAGAAACTGGCAGAATTCTCATATTGGTTCCCTGAACTGTAGAGTGAGGGCTATTATGGTTGGAAAGGCAAAATGGAAGCCTTTAGAGTTGCCTCTGCCAAAGAAAATAGTGAATCAAAAACAGTATCGTATTCCTGGAGGCATTGCAGAAATTACTGCCACTATCAAGGACTTGAAAGATGCAGGGGTGGTGGTTCCCACCACATCTCCATTTAACTCTCCTATCTGGCCAGTGCAGAAAACAGATGGATCATGGAGAATGACAGTTGATTATCGAAAACTAAATCAGGTAGTAACTCCAATTGCAGCTGCTGTACCAGATGTAGTTTCGTTACTTGAGCAAATTAACACATCTCCTGGCACCTGGTATGCGGCTATTGATCTGGCAAATGCCTTCTTCTCAGTACCTGTCCATAAGGACCACCAGAAGCAATTTGCTTTCAGTTGGCAAGGCCAACAGTATACCTTCACAGTTTTGCCTCAAGGATATATTAACTCTCCTGCCCTGTGTCATAATTTAGTTAGAAGGGATCTTGATCGTTTGGATATTCCACAAAATATCACATTGGTGCACTATATTGATGACATTATGCTGATTGGACCAAGTGAGCGGGAAGTAGCAACCACTTTGAACTCATTGGTAACACATATGCGTATCAGAGGATGGGAAATAAATCCAACCAAAATTCAAGGACCATCTACCTCAGTGAAATTCTTAGGAGTCCAGTGGTGTGGGGCATGCAGAGATATTCCTTCTAAGGTGAAAGATAAGTTATTGCACCTGGCCCCTCCTACAACCAAGAAAGAAGCACAACGTTTAGTGGGGCTATTTGGATTCTGGAGACAACACATCCCTCACTTGGGTGTGTTACTTAGGCCTATTTATCAAGTGACTCGGAAAGCTGCTAGCTTTGTGTGGGGCCTGGAACAGGAGAAGGCCCTTCAACAGGTCCAGGCTGCTGTGCAGGCTGCTCTACCACTTGGACCATATGACCCAGCAGACCCGATGGTACTTGAGGTGTCTGTGGCTGATAGAGATGCTGTTTGGAGCCTCTGGCAGGCCCCTGTAGGTGAATCACAGAAAAGACCTTTGGGATTTTGGAGCAAAGCTCTACCATCATCTGCAGACAACTATTCTCCCTTTGAGAAACAGCTCTTGGCCTGCTATTGGGCCTTAGTGGAAACTGAACGTTTGACAATAGACACCAAGTTACTATGCGACCTGAATTACCCATTATGAGCTGGGTACTATCAGACCCTGCAAGTCATAAAGTGGGACGCGCACAGCAGCAGTCTATTATCAAATGGAAGTGGTATATACGTGATCGGGCCAGAGCAGGTCCTGAAGGCACAAGCAAGTTACATGAAGAAGTTGCTCAAATGCCTATGGTTTCTACTCCTGTTACAATGCCATCTGCTGCCAAGCATGCGCCTATAGCCTCATGGGGTGTTCCCTATGATCAACTGACCGAAGAGGAAAAGACTAGGGCCTGGTTTACTGATGGCTCTGCACGTTATGCAGGCACCACCCAGAAGTGGACAGCTGCAGCATTACAACCCCTTTCTGGGACAACTCTGAAAGACACAGGTGAAGGGAAATCTTCACAGTGGGCAGAACTTCGGGCAGTACACATGGTATTACAGTTTGTTTGCAAGAAGAAATGGCCAGATGTACGATTATTCACTGACTCATGGGCTGTAGCCAATGGATTGGCTGGTTGGTCAGGGACTTGGAAAGATCACAATTGGAAAATTGGTGAAAAAGACATCTGGGGAAGAAGTATGTGGATAGATCTCTCCAAATGGGCAAAGGATGTGAAGATATTTGTGTCCCATGTAAATGCTCACCAAAAGGTGACTTCAGCCGAGGAGGAGTTCAATAATCAAGTGGATAAGATGACCCGTTCTGTGGACAGTCAGCCTCTCTCCCCAGCCATCCCTGTCATTGCTCAATGGGCACATGAACAAAGTGGCCATGGTGGTCGAGATGGAGGTTATGCTTGGGCTCAGCAACACGGGCTTCCACTCACCAAGGCTGACCTGGCTACAGCTGCTGCTGATTGCCAGATCTGCCAACAGCAGAAACCAACACTGAGCCCCAGATATGGTACCATTCCTCGAGGTGACCAGCCAGCAACCTGGTGGCAGGTTGACTACATTGGACCACTTCCTTCATGGAAAGGACAGCGTTTTGTTCTTACTGGAGTAGATACTTATTCTGGTTATGGATTTGCCTTTCCTGCACGTAATGCCTCTGCTAAAACCACCATTCATGGACTGACAGAATGCCTTATCTATCGTCATGGTATTCCACACAGTATTGCTTCTGACCAAGGAACTCATTTCACAGCCAGAGAAGTACGACAGTGGGCCCACGATCATGGAATTCACTGGTCTTACCACATTCCCCATCATCCTGAAGCAGCTGGCCTGATAGAAAGATGGAATGGCCTTTTGAAGACGCAGTTACAGCGCCAATTAGGTGGTAACAGCTTGGAAGGCTGGGGTAGAGTTCTTCAGAAGGCAGTATATGCTTTGAATCAGCGCTCGATATATGGTACAGTTTCACCCATAGCCAGGATTCATGGGTCCAGGAATCAAGGGGTGGAAAAGGGAATAGTTCCACTTACTATCACTCCTAGTGACCCTCTAGGAAAATTTTTGCTTCCTGTCCCCATAACTCTAGGTTCTGCTGGCCTAGAAGTTTTGGCTCCAGAGAGGGGAGTGCTCCTACCAGGAGCTACAACAAACATTCCATTGAATTGGAAGCTCAGACTTCCCCCTGGTCATTTTGGGCTTCTAATGCCCTTAAACCAACAGGCTAAAAAAGGAATAACCGTGTTAGGAGGAGTGATAGATCCAGATTACCATGGGGAAATTGGATTACCTCTTCACAATGGAGGTAAGCAAGATTATGTCTGGAGTGTAGGAGATCCCTTAGGGCGTCTCCTAGTACTACCATGTCCTGTGATTAAAGTCAATGGGAAACTACAACAGCCTAATCCAAGCAGGATGACAAAGGACGCAGACCCATCAGGAATGAAGGTATGGGTCAATCCTCCAGGAAAAGAGCCAAGACCTGCTGAGGTGCTGGCCGAAGGTGAAGGAAATACAGAATGGGTAGTAGAGGAAGGTAGTTATAAATACCAATTAAGGCCACGTAACCAGTTGCAGAAACGAGGATTATAAAGTAATATGAATGCCCCATTGTAAATTTACAAATGCGTTTGCGATTGTACGAGGGATAGTTATATCATGTTAGGCGTATTCACAACCTTGTTATTGTTTCATGTAAACATGGGATATTATTTGTGTCAAGTTGACAAGGGGTGGATTGTAGTGGCTATTCTTGGTTGTCAACTTGACTATATTTGGAATGAACTACAATCCAGAATTGGAAGGCTCACCAGTGACCCTTATCTGGAGGCTTGGAGATCCTTATCTGGATCTTGGTATGGAGATCTTGAGACATAGTGGCTATGGATTCCAGAAGATTGAATCTCCGAGTTTAAGGAGATTTAATCTGGGCTACACCTTTCATCTGGGATTAAAGGTGTGGTGGAACACACCTTTAATCTGGGCTACACCTTCTGCTGGAGACAATATAAGGACATTGGAAGAAGGGAATCTAGCTCTTGCTCCTTCGCCTGCTTGCCGCGTGAGACTGAGTAACTGCTAGATCCTTGGACTTCCATTCACAGCTGCGACTGAACCATTGTTGGGAATTGGGCTGCCGACTGTAAGTCATCAATAAATTCTTTTATCCATAAGTTCTGTGACTCTAGAGAACCCTGACTAATACAAACGGTGTCCTGGAGATCACACACGTGGTAGGATTTGAGCTGAGAATTCAAATTTGGATGATGAGAATTTAGGGTTCAAATTCTCCCAGCTCTTCCCCAGCCATGGGAAGAAGACAGTACCTTTCTTTTGACACTGGCAAACATAACAGGCACTGCTGTGGGTGCACATGAGTGTAAGTACCTGTGCACACGGGTGTCCAAGGCAGCTGCTGTGAGTCCTGGAACATCGTGGGTTGTCCCAGTTGCCAATCTAGATTCTGAGTTACTTTGGTCTTGACATGCCCACTGCTTGCTTTCTAATGTGGGTCTCTGGAGCTGTTTTGGAAGGGGCAGACAAGGAGAAAAGACTCAAGGTCACTCCCTACCCCTCGCTCGTCTGTCTTTCATCCCAGATGGTAATCTCTGGTTCTCTGTTAGGCTCTTCGACATGCAGACTGAATAGGTTCTTCCTCGGGGACCATGGCCTGTATCACAGGGACAGCTCTAATGCACTCACCTCATTTAGACTATAGAGCATGCTGTGAGGGAAGAACAGGCTCAGATAGGGGAGGCAGGGAGCATGACTAATAAAAATAAGCCAAGGGACTAAGAGATTCAGTGGTTCCCAAGCCTGCAGTCTAATTGGTGGATATTAATGCAGCAAAAGGAAGATTGCGTCTTGCAACAAGGGAATGGGCTAAATGAATTATGGCAATAGGCCACCATGCAACCATTAATTAATGATAAAGAAGGGTATCTGGTAACATGAACAGTTAGTTGCTATATATTATTTAGTATGACCACCAAGTAGGCACAGTGTGATGCCATTCTTATAAAAATACAGATAGACACATATGCATGATATTTATTTGTGTTGTTCATGCACTATTATGTATGGGAAATTACCTGGATGTTTATATTTCAAAATATTCAGCATGCTTTTCCGAGGCTTGTGAATGCTTTAGATTTTTAAAACTGCATTAACCTTTAAAAAATTGAAATCAGATAAACATTTATTAAAGAAAAAACTACTAAAAAAGAGGCACTTAATACTAATTTCAGGAATATGGAAAAATGAGAGAGAGAGAGACAGAGAGACACAGAAAGAGACAGACAGACAGACAGACAGACAGACAGACACACACACACACACACACACACACACAGAGAGAGAGAGAGAGAATAGCTATTTACTGCAATGCCCTGGCCATTAAGATTTGAATTTGGGAGAATTCTCGTCTTTGCTGTGTCTAGAGATGGATCATGAACTATGCCTCACCTTGGCTTCCTAGTTGTAAGTTCAAACTCATTGGGATTTTAATTTGACCTTTATGTGTCTTGAATTTGGGAAGATATGCATGCTGGCTTAGGGATGGGGATATTCTAGTTATGCAATAGATAATATGTACCCCTATTCTGGAACAAATAAGTCTTAGTGTAAAGCTAGCCTGATGGTGCTGTGAGACAGCAGAAGGATAAGCAGATAGATTTAGGACCAGGCAGAATGTCATTTGTTGCTGTGCTTACTGATAGAATCCTAGACCTGGGGAGCAACTAGATCAGTGTGACTTGGGTTAGAAAATGGAGGCACACTGAATCCTTCATTCTTGGTTGGCTTTAAATTAGTGTCAGAGAATTAGGTACATGCTTTGAGCCTGGGGCTATGGACTACTTATAGATTTTTTTATCTATTTATAGATTGTAGGGAAACTATGTAAGAAAACTAGCTAGGGTTGTTCCTGGGTAATCATGGTGGCTCTGCTCAACGTGGAGGTAGTCTTATCAAGGCAAATCCATTCGGCCATCTGTGGGAAATAGTTACACTGACATTCACGTATAATGAGTCCCTTACGGACTTGGTTAATGGGAGTCTATTCCAAAGCGATGGGTCAACCAGCTCTTCAGCCTGTGGTCTTTAATGATAAGATCCAGGGATGTCGTAACAGGCTGCGGGACTATCTGGCCTTTTCCTCAAGATAGCTCTCCTTTGGAGACAGTGTGATGTGTTAGAAAGGGTTTGAACTTGGAACTCAGTAAGTCAATCAACAAATCCTGGCTCTCTCATGTCTTCAGAATGGACAGTGAGCTTCTGGCTCCCCATCCCTGCAGCTTGCCTTTCTTACCTGTAAAGTGGACACAGTAAACATCATGTCCTCTAGGGATCACATAGGATACAGGGCATAGAGTTCCTGCCTTTTCCATACAATGGCACTTTCCCCTTATGTGTCCCCAATGTAAAGAAAAGCAAGAGTGACAGTGCAGGGAGACTACGGAGACAAACCAAAACTGCTGTGGTCTTGTTGCCTGCTTTCTTCAAAATGCCTTTGTGTCTGTTTAGAGGAGGGGTTGATAAACATGACCTAGGGGCCAAATTTGGCCCACTGCCCATAATTTTGAAGTAAAGTTTTATTGGCAGACAGCCACATCTTTCCACTGATGTATTATCTAGGGCAACAGAGCCGAGGAATTGAGGAAGTCTGCACAGCCCATGAAGCCTAAAAGAGCAGCTCCCTGGTCCTCTATAGAAACAGCTTAGTGATCCCTGGTGTAGAACGTTAATTCCTACTCAGATGGGAGGAATTTCAGAGTGGGGAACCACAGAATCATAAAAGCAAGGAAACTACCAGGAGGTTAGAGAAGAGGAGCTCTAGGAGAAAATGATGCGTTCTGTTTAGGGAGAGGAGAGTGGGGGACTCACGGAGGAATATAGACTTCCACAGACCTGGCGATAGCCCCCAAAGACAAGTCAGGAGGTATTAGGAAATCAATAAATCTGCTTCCTTTAATTTCTTTGTCTCTGTGCTGGATGCCAAGCTGTTTGCAGAGATTATGAGGAAATATGTGTTGAGTAGCTGGCAAAAGGCCAGGTCTCAGGGTGGTCCTTCTGAAAGCAGGCTGGCGACAAGGCTGCGGCCCACTGTTTGTCTCCCATGCCTCTGGGCTCTGACTTTAAGATCTGGAACTTGATGTTACTTTGCAAATCTATCATCCTCTATGGCCAATTGGTCCCTAAGCTTTGCCTATTCCCGCTCCTTAAATATACTTCTATTCTGTCCCTTTCTTTTCATCTCCACTGCCTTGATCCTGAATCCTAGTTCCTACTTTATCCTCTCAGTAGGATTGCTATAGTAACCTGTGCTCACCCATGTGTCCATCCACCCAGCTGCTCATCCATCTGCCTACCTACTAGCTACCCATTTGCTCACCAACCCGTCTACCCACCCATCCACCCACTCATTCATCACCCACTTGAACCGTTTCTCTGACACGTGCCATTTATTTTCAGACTAAGCCCAGAGACACAACGCTGAGCAGAACATGGGCTGTGCCTCTCAGGACTCACTAACTAAAAGCCATTCAGAGCTGAATTCTACTTTGAGCCTCACTCTACCCAGGTTCTCTTTCCTGTTTTGTACAGTGGTCACATCCTCCTACCAGTGTGTACGTGTGTGCTAGTATGTGTGCAGGTATACATGTGGGAAGCAGGTGTGATCTTTCGAAAGCACACATGTGATTCTGCCAGTCTTCCGGTTAAAACCTTTTAATAGCTTTCTATCATCTACAGAAAAGGATCCAAAGTCTTTAGTGAGGATAAACAAAAACAAAAACAAAAACACCCCAAAAACCTTCTCTCATACAATACATCCCAAACAACTTTCTCTTCCCTCCACCATTCCCAGTTCCCCCCCATCTTCTCTTTCTCTCCTAGATCTCCTTCTTCTCTGTTTCCCTTCAGAAAAGAGCAGGCCTCCCAGGGATATCAACTAAACATGGTATAACAAGTTACAGTAAGACTAGGCACAAACTCTCAGATCAGGGCTGGGCGAGGCAACCCAGTAGGAGGAAAAGGGTCCCAAAAGTTAGAGGCACCCACACTCCTATTGTTAGGAATCCCACAAAACACCAAGCTAACAGCCATAACATATATGTAGAGGATCTAGCACAGACCCTTGCAGGCTCCGTGCTTCCTGCATGGAGTCCTCTGTGAGCCCTGCTTAGTTGATTCTGTGGGCTGTGGTGTTCTCTTAGGACTTAGCCTAGTCTCTTCTGGTTCCTACAATTCTCCCTCCCTTTCTTCTGCAGGGTTCTCTAAGCTCTGCTAGTGAGGAATTGAAGTGTCTTTGTAAACTGATTTCCATTTTCCTTCCTTGCCTTTTCTCTCACCTATCTACATATTAGTGAAAAAAAAAATCCAAAAACCCTGTTCTTGTTCAAGCTTCAAGTGAGATTTCACACTATACTAGGACAACTGACAGCAGGCTGTGTTATATAACAAATAAGCCCTGAAATTTCATGGCTTTAATGCAATGACATTTGGCATCCTGCGTTTGCTCAGTCCGATGTGCTGTTTCTGGTTGGGTGCTTTTCCTGGGTATCTCTCCTCTGGGTGATGACTCATGGATCCAACATCGCTCCATCTCTAAAAGTGAGTTCGGATTCATCCCAGCAAGTAGATGAAGGGGCAAAAACACACAGAGAGATGCTTCAGAGATTTTAGGAATCGGATCTTATGTCACACTGGCCTGCTTCGTTGACTCGAGTTCATTGCATGATGCTGCCAACTGGAGGGCAGGCGAGAAGTGTTTAGCTGTATGCCCAAGAGGAGAGGTATGTGGTTGGTTGATGGACAAACTGAGTCTCTATCGTCATACCTTTGTGCCTTTGTCTTGGCAGTTTTTTCTGTATACACTCCTTTTCCTCAGGTTTTTTGGGCATGTGAACTTTTCCCTCACCATTTTAGGCTATGACAAGGAAAGCATTTTGTAGCTACACGAGAGCCCATGCTCTTTCCTGTGTGCCACCGTGCTTTGTCTATTGTTACCATCGGCCATATTTTTCCATGTGCCATTGCCATGCTAATCTCTTCCCATGCGCTGACTCTTTATGGGGTCAGTGTTCCCCAGCTCAAAGATGAGGAACCTGAGGTTTAGAAGATAAAGCAAATGCCCAAGGATTTTTATTATTGTGTAGCAGCCCACTGAACTAATTTTTTTTTCCAGACTGTTGTTCTATGGACCCCTGAGCTCCTCAGGAGCCTGGTTTGATTCATCTTTTATGCCTGAAATAATGACATATCCTCAGGAAATGTTTACTGCATGGGGCTTTGTAGCCAAGGGATATGTTAATATGTTTATTGATTTGGTGAATTTACTTAATAGCAATCCATAATGGAGTATACCCAACACATTTATTTATTCCACTGTTGGTTTAAGAACTGAGTCATGCACGAGGGATGATGGCTCATTCTTTTAGAATGAGGACGTGACCAGCTGGACATCCAGTGGTACTTGCTGATGCTGCAGCAGGAGCCTACTTCTGAAACAGCACTTGCCTTGCAAGCTGTTCTTTCTTGGTCACTGCAAACTTTGCATGATTACCTTCAAACAGCTGGGCTGCACTGTGAGCTATCATTCGCCACATTTGGACCCCAAGACTGGAGCCTGATCAGAAGTCACATGCCTCTAGTTTAACCTTTGGGAAACCTTTGATCCATCACTTGAAAGAATAGCCACTAGCACTGTTTTGTCTCAGAGAGCCCACAGTCCAATTAGATTGATCCAAATGAATAGGGCCTGAATCATGTGGGTGGGTGGGGGCCTAGAGTGACGTGCCAACAATACGAGATTAACAAGACATAGAGGGTTCGTATAACTGCTCGTCGGCTGGAGCTGGAGAGAGGGAAACTTACCTGGTAGGCCTGTCACGGGGAGTAGGTGAAAGCATGTAGGTGTAGCATGCAGCTAGTGCTGGACATGTTAGAGAGTGGCAGTTAGGTCAAGAGCACAGTGTAGCATGATGAGTGTTATCCTTGTGTCACGAGTCAAGCACTATAGAAGAAGCACAGTGTCTAAGTGTGCTCAGGGATCCATGGGCAAGGGATGCTCACAGCGGCAGTGTGATGTGAGTAAGACTTCAGTAGATAACTAGAAGTGTTCCAGAGAGATCTGGCAAGGGTGAGGGTGGAAATAGGACTTGGTGGTAGAGGAAAATACAAGCCCCCAAATACATTTTTCTCTCTGAGGATAACAGATTTCTTTGGTTATGACTGTAGGGTAAGCACAGTGGCAGAAAGAAGATTGAAAAGATGCTGTGACAGTCAGAATATGCTCCCCACATCCCAAAGGTTCACACCCTAATCTCTGCCACCTGTGGCTATGCTGCCTTACATGCTGGGGGATTTTAGTTGTAGATGGAATTAAGGTACCAATCAGTTGATCTTAAAATAGGGAGCTTTTCACAGACTGTCTGTATGACCTCCATGTAGCCACAAGTATCCTTGTCTTAGGGTTTCCATTGCTGTAAAGAGATACCATGACCAAGGCAACTCTTATAAAGGACAGCATTTAATTGGGGATGGCTTGCAGGTTTCTCATCATGGTGGGAAGCATGGAAGCATCTAGGTAGGCGTAGCACTGGAGGAGCTAAGAGTTCTACATTTTGTTCTGAAGGCAAACAGGAGAAGACTGGCCTCCCCAGACAGCTAGGTAGAGGGTCTCAAAGTCTACCCCCACAGTCACACATTTTCTTCAATAAGGCCACACCTACTCCAACAAGATCACATCTAATAGAGCCACTCCCTAGGCCAACCATATCCAAACCACTACAGTCCTTAAAACTGGAAGAGGGAGTTGGAAGTAGTCAAGGAAACATGACAGGAGAACCACTTAGCTTGCTTTGAATAAACTGGATTTGGAGATGGAGAAACAAGCCACGAGCCAAGGATTGTAGTGATGCATAAAACAAGGATATGGATTCCCTGAAAGAGTACCTTTTGCATGTCTAAACTCCACAACTGAAAGGTAGATCCAGGTTATAGTCATTTGTTACAGCAATATCTTAGTCTGTTTTCTGTTACTGTGACAGAATATCTGAGTCTGGGTAGCTGGTGACGGTGAGAGGTTAAATATGGCTGACTCTGGAGGTTAGAAGTCCAAACTTGGGTGGGATATGGATTAAACTTATGGTGACAGACTCATACTCCATTACCTCACAAAGGGAAAAGGGAGAATAGATGGTTTCAGAAGGAAGGGGGAAGGGGAATGGTCACTTTATAACAACCTACTCTTGAAGTAATGATCGAGACCCATGAGAGGGAAAACTCACTCCCGTGAGATGAAATCCATTCATTCATGAGTTATTATCACTATGAATTGTTATGGCTTGGAGGTAAAATTTCCCCTCATAGGCTCATGTGTCTGAATATTTTGTTTTCAGTCCAGTGTTGGGGATATTTTAGGAAGCTGTGGAACTCAGTTGGAGGAAGTGAATCTCTTTCGGCTAACCTGTGCTTGTAAGTGGCTGTCTTAAACAAAAACAGCAAAAAGGATTTTCTTATATGAACCTAAAAAAAAAAAAAAAAAAAAGAGGAACACATAAAGAATATCCTTCCAGGAACTGTCTCAAAGATTTGAGATGCAAGAAGGAATGGTGAGCAAATGAATCAACAAAGAATTAACAGGCCAGATAATCCGATCATGCATGCTGGGAAGGACCTGTTGGAAACCACGAGTTCTTGTTCAAAGATAGATGTATTTAATATTCTGAATAAAATTAGACTTTTTGTGCTGATAATAAGGAAACATGATGTGGGTCTCCCATTGACAGGGTGCAGTAGTAGGTCAGAGATTGCTGGCCTGGAGCTGAGGACTGTGATTGGTTAGTGCCAATCTTCCAGGAAGGGGATCCATACAAAGGACCATTAAACCAGGAGAGAGGGAAGGGTGGATTCTTTCTCTTTATTTCTAGGTGTAGTGCTTGCTTTTCAGACAGTGAGGGCTTTCTGACTACTTACCAGAATCTGAGGATGGGGTTGGTAGATGGAGCATTCACAAACTAGATGCATAAGGACCTCATCCAGTAAAAGTTTATTTTAATGAGGTCAGATAACAATTTTTTTTTCTCAGTAGCAATGTTCTTTGACTTCTAGGGGTGAACTCTTATTGTTGACTCTACTGCTACTTCTCCAAGTATTGAGTACCTGTTTGTGGGGAAGGGGGAGAGCTGATGTTGAAACGATCAGCTTTGGTGTTGACCAGCAGCAGCCTGTGGTTGAGGAAGGGTTGGGCACATACATGTGCGTGTCATTGTTTGGCCAACTTGTCCTTGTGAAAGTTGTCCTCTGATGTCTCTCATCCAGCCGCCAGCAGGATGTCTGCAGGTCCCGGTGTGGTTGTACTTAGTGTGCCAGTCTCTGTGCTATCTCCTGGGGAAGATGGTGGATGCCCTCAGTCTCGTGGTAAGGATGTCAGTAGCAAAATCTAGAAAATACAATGGACTAAAGGAAGAGCTTTGCCTGACATGTACCTTGCTTACCAGAATGTCGAGGCAGGGACATAGATCGGGAAGCCTAGGAGGGGCTGAGAGGAGTGCTGGGAAGTTAGTGGCCAGACGTTTTCTGGTGTGCTAGCATCAGCTAAATGAAGAAGGATGTTGGAAAGATATGGATGATAAGCTTGGTTGAAAGCCACGGTGACGGAAAATAAGGAAGTAGCGAATGAGAGCCTTGCCTGGGTTTTGGCTGGAAATGTGTGAGGTGGAGGAGGAGCTAGGGGGAGGTGCCAGGTGATGAGGGTCCTGACCGGTGTGCTGAGGGGCCAGGGCTACCTTTAGCACAAGTGTTTGGCAAAGATCCATCCCAGCTGTCTTTACATCACAACCACCTGCAGTGGCGGTTAGAAATCCAGACATTCTGCACTGGAGCCTTCGAAGAAGACACCGAGAAACCTGCATTTTAAATAAGCCCTCGGGGTATTCTGCTGGTGCCTGAAGTTGAGAAGGAGATAAAGAGCCATTGAAGAGTTTCTCGAGTGGCTGAATCTGTGCTTTAGACAATTCTCCCTGCAGCGGAACATAGGGCAGGAAAGATAAAGAAAGGCAGGAGACCACTTGGGAGCCACTTGAAATAATACCGTGGGTGGTTGAGGATGAGCTGACCATGGAAGAGTGAGGCAGGATGCAGAGACACTGCTATGGAGTCAGAAGCAGCGATCTGGGAGTGAACATTGAGACAGCTGTCTGAGAGCTAGCCAGCAGGATGTCTGCATATACAGAATGTGTGGACAATGCCTGTGTGCTCATACAGAGAGCTAAAGACACTGTTCTCAGTTGTAAAAGGAAAGATGTTTGAATTTTATGAAGAAGTCAAGAGACTCTTAAAGACACTGAGTGATTTTAATTTTATTTTATTTTTGAACTAGGGGGATAGAGTCTTATGTTACCAGCCTAGCCTTGAATGTGGTTGAAGATGACTTTGAACTTCTAGTCCTTCTGCCTCTACTTCCCAAGTTCTGGGATTTCAGATGGGTGTTACCACCCATCTGGTTTTTATGTAGTACTGGGGCTCGAACCTGGGGCTTCATACATGCTGAGTCATATTTATAGCCTACACGGAGCAATTAAAAATTATTTTCAAGAACTTTTATTGCGTCCATGCATTTATTTATTTTGTGACTGCATACATGGGAATGTGGATGCGTGTGTGTGTGTGCGTGTGTGTGTGTGTGTGTGTGTGTGTGCGCGTGTGTGTGTGTGGGCACATATGTCATGGCAAAAGTTGGTTCTCTCTTTCTACTACGTGGGTTCCAAGGAGAGAATTCAGGACATTGGCATGAACCTGATGCCAGTGTCTAAAGTGGTGGGATTTGAATTCTTTTTTCCTCAACCCAAATCTAGTTTTCTCCTAGGACTTCATTGCTAATAGATTGTGTTTAGCATTCCAGATACCTCCCCACATATGCATACACATAATTCTATGGATGCACATAGTTTTATTCTATGTCCTCTTGTTTGCCTTTTGTAGATGCATGTGATCTGTGCATGAGTTACATATAACTGGAGCTGGGTGTGGTGGCTCACACTTATAATTGGCCTTCTGGCATCTGGGACAAAAGGTGCACGTTGCAGTGCCTGGATTGATTCGTTCTTTTTAAAGGGCTAAATGGTCCTCTCCCAGGCACTGGTTTCTTCTACCTCTCATGCAAAGGTTCTGAATTTAAACATAGACCCATTTCTCTGTAGGCTCTCGCTGACTCTCAAGCCAGGGGTTTCCTTCTTATTCTCCAGCCTTTGCACTCAATGCAGGTTAACTTCCTCCTGGCAACCAGCACACTCTCCCTCTCCCCCTCTCCCTCCTCCTCTCTCTCCCTCTCTGTCTCTCTCCCTCTCCCTTATGTAGCCCCCAATGACGGTGAATTTGTGATTCTCTTCCCTCAGCCTCCTGGATGCTGAGATTGGAGGTACCCACTTATGTCTAATGAGAACAAACAGATTGAGACCTGTACCTTATCCCTGAGGGAGGGAAGCATCCATGGGGAAGGCTTTGTGGTTCCCACAAAAGGCAGGTTGATCTCTGCGCCCCCGCCCCCACCTGTGCCCCTGAAATCCTGAGCGGACTTCTTATTTTGGGAGCATGCCTTCAAGCTGAGCATTCTCTCTCACTCACTGCTCAGTCTACTCACAGGAAGCACTGGAGAGGGTTCACTGGAAGAAAAAAAAAAGAAAAGTACTTGAGAAAGGATTTGGAAAAACATATTTCTCATTTCAGCTGTTGAAAGAGACATGAAGGTGACAGATTCGTCCCAAGTGTATCTCTTCCGGAGGACCTCGCAGAGGTGACTTGTAACCACACCAGCCAAGGCGATGATTTATTGGCTGCAAATAATTGGAAGGTCCTTGTGAACCATGGAACGAGGGTCACTGTGCCACCGCCGGCTTCTCCACCCACATGCTAATGGAAGAGCCGCGTGGGTTTGCCTAATTGAAACAGTCAGGGTGGAAACCGCTGAAAAACCTGCTGCTTCTATTTATTCTCTGGGTTTCTATGGAGAGAGGCGCGCTCCTATTGGCGATCCTTTAAAGTAGGATGCGCGAGGAAAACAGCCCCCTGGTGGTGAGGGAGGTACCTAGGCTCGGGTGGAGTTAGCGGCTGGGTTTGCAGGAGTGTCCTGTGGTTATGTGAAGGGGAGGAAAAATAGACTTTACACTCAGTGGGTTGAACGAACAGTCATTTTACTTATAAAATAACAAAAGCTTACACGAATTAAAAAAAAAAAAGAGGACCTGTTGTATTCTATTCATGGTCTTTCTCCTCGGGGAAAACACTGAGGTGGCAGAATGCTAATGCAGTCCTTCTTGTTTTCCTACTGGGGTGCCGGGAGGTTAGAGGGGCTGCCTGAGGGCAGCAAGGAGCAAGGGCAGGAAGACAGCAGATTGACCATCGAAGGTCCTGATTTAATTTATTATGAGATGATCAGTTTTCGACACTTTGACTGAGCTGACAGAAATGGGAGCAGAAGTCTTATGGTCAAGGGCTTCTCTCTAGGGGTTGCAGTGTCTCATGTTTTCCCACTGTGTGACATCATGGGCGTCCTAGAAAATAGCCTGTGTACTCTTCTGGGTCAAGACCTAAAATGATTTTCCTCCCTCCTTCTCTTTCTTGATCCTCTCCCCACTCTTTTCCCATGCAGCCCATACTGGCCTCAAAGGCACTATGAAACCAATGCTACCCTTGAATACCTTAATTCTCCTGTGCCTACCTTGTGAGTGTTGGGACTAGAGGCCTGCCCATCTGTGTTCCATTTCTTTCTTAACAGAGAGGAAGGCACAGGACTACTTTTGAGATGAATTTTCACTTTGTTGCCCAAGCTGGTCTTGGACTCTTGTGCTCAAGTGATCCTCTTGACCCAGGCTTCTTACATGTTGAGATTAGAGGTGTGAACCATCATGCCTGACTCCAAAATGCATCTTAAAAGGGAGCTTTTGGCTGTCCTGAGATGGAGGGAGATATCTTTGAAGTGGCATGATACACTGTAGCTAGGGGAGGTTTTTTTTTTTTTTTTTTTTTTTTTTTTTTTTTTTTTTTTTAGGACAGGAGACAAGGTCCTGTCTAGAAGACTCAGGAAAGGCGAAAGGAGCACTAATTACTAGCACAAGGCTGAGCAGGCTTGGGTGTGGTGTGGATGGAGCAAGGCAGCTCTGATGCTGTGAATGGAGAGAAGATGTGTAGGCTTCACCTACCGTGGTACTGGCTGCATGGCACAGGGACAAGATCGCATTCTGGAGGGGCCAAGACAGTGTAATAGGGTGATCACATGCCTTAAACACGTCCTTATCATGTCTGCAATGTTCACGGTTTGCAAATCTCGGTTTGCAAAGGCTTCAGTGTTTCATTTAATTAGAGGAAGAGGAACTCCGCCACCATTATTACTTGGAGGTTCCCGCATGTCTCTGTGCACGGTTGCATTTTGGAAGAACTCTTCGGCTCTGCTAAAGTTTGGGATGTAAATCCTCCCTAACTTTTGGGTTAGCTTATGTCCTTTTTTTTTTTTTATTTTAAAAAAATCTTTGCTTTTTCACAATTTCATATGTACATAAAATGTACATATTTTGATCATAATCCTCTCATTATCCTTTTTTTTTTATTCTCTTCTCCTCTCGATGAAATTCTATATCCCAACAAGTTTCCCTCCTACTTTGTCTTTTTTTAATCTGCTCTCTGCATTTGATTAGGGCTGCCTGCATAAGCAGGGGTGAGGGGTTACTTATTTGAGCAAGGGCAACTTACTTGCGGCTAGACTACTGAGAAGACAACCCACTCTTCCCCAGCCACCATTAACTTGCCTGCAGCATCTGAGGGAGGGGTAGGTCACTGTGAACCCCTCCCCATCCACGATGGGATGCTGGTTCCCCTAGACTTGTGCAGGTTGGGTACCGCTAGCCACAGCTGCTGTGAGTCTGAAAGTATAACTAACCCCCACCCCACACCTGGAAGTCTAGCCAAAGATCTTGAGACAGAATGGTAACAGGCATTTTCCTGTAAATGGCTCGGAGAGAAGTCTACAGAGAATAATTGAAGAGCAAGGGCTGTGCTCCCTTTTGGTGAGAGTGAGTACCTGAGAATGACAGGGGAAAGGGGAAAACACTAACTCTCTGGCAAAGATACTCAATGGAGAGGCATTCTCCTACTGATGGCTTCTCTCCTGTCTAACCCTACTAGTCTTATTTTGTATCTCTTTCCTGTAGGCATTCTGTGTTTGGAAGTCATACAAACCCATAGCTATTTCTTTTAGTAAAAGGATGAAGGATCTCCTTTGACTTACTATTCTCCCCTTATGCTTGAGCTGTAAGATTTGGATGAAGAGTGGAGAGGGTCATATGATCATAAGCGGCCAACTAGACTCACTGAATTCTTTAGTTCTAGGAAGTGACTCACTGGTAGACCTGTGACTGGGATTTTGTTAGGGCTCTAGAGAAGGACTCTCTTTCTTTCTCTCTCTCTCTCCTGTGGCTTTGAAAAATGAGTCTCTCTCTCCCCCCCCTCACTTTAACACTGGGAAAATGAGAGGTCCTCACCACCATCATCTGCTTCACTTCTATGAGGGAAAAGCTTTGAGGAAGAGACCAACCAATGTCTCACAACCTAAAGAAAGAAACTAGGTGTTTTTTTTTTTTAATTTTTTTCTCCATGTGTTTGTTTGTTTGTTTATTTATTTATTTACTTTTTTCCTGGCTCCGCTTGCTCTGGCCTTAAATTGCTCCAGCCATATTTTATTTCATATAGGTGAGTATGCTGTAGCTGACCCCAGACACAGTAGAAGACGGCATCAGATGCTCATTACAGATGGTTGTGAGTCACCATGTGGGTGCTGGGAATTGAACTCAGGACCTCTGGAAGAGCAGTCGGGTGCTCTTAACCACTGAGTCATCTCTCCAGCCCCAAACTAGTTTTTAGTTTTTTGTTTTTTTTTACATCACCAATTGAGCCCCTGCATCAAGCTTTCCTGCCGTTTCCCGTAGGAAACAGATGTGTTTTCAGACTTTCCTGAGGGGATGTAAAAGAATGCTCTGCTCACTCCAAACAGGGAAGGAGATGGTTCCAGTGACTCACGACAGCTATACTGCAGAGAATTCCTCCCCCACCAGTCAAGTTTTTACCTTTATATAGTTCCGGTCATGTTCAGCCAGGGCAGGAAGGAGTGCTGATTGAAATCTCAGAGGAAGGTCTTGTGAAGATTTTGTGACCCTCTCTCTACTTCTTCAAGAGGGAATGTTAACAGCCTCATTACCATAGACTGAGCTCTCTGCTGTCTAGCTCTGTTCATCTTGTTGCCGTGACTGTGGGCAAAGGTCTCTGCTTCAGGATGGTGTTGATCATATATTAAACCTAAAGGAAACAGCTGTTCTACAAGATGGAACACTCAGAAGGCACACTTGAAGAAGGAATAATGGCATTGTTCACAGAGGGGGAAAGGGACGAGATCCTATAGGGAAGCAGCTACTGACCAGCAGCAGTGGGAAGCTATTAGCATCCTCAGACCCTCAGGGGCCCTGCTACTAGAAACAGACAGGAGTCCAGCTGTGGGAGAGGTCTATTGGCTATCCTGGAAGGTGGGCAGTCAGGTTTAAGGCAGGGAGGAAAAGGAATGGGCTTGCAGGAAGCCAATACTCTTAGCGTTCCCTTTGCTTCTTTTCCCATCCTCTGCTAGCATGGATGGACAGCGCTAAGGCTAGAGATGGAGGCCAGTCTGTTGGCTGTGAGGTAGGGTAGAAAATCTGAGGTGGAAGAGAGAAAACAGTTCCCTTAGAATTGCCAGTTTAGAGAGCCAATGGTGCTCTTTTTTTTTTTTTTTTGGTACAAGCCAGCACTGGGTTGTTGTACAGTTTCATGCTGCCAGACTCCTGTGTGATACACACGTCTTACTAGCTAGCTCTTGTTATCTTTACTGGTTATGTCATCTTCCTGACTAAGTGTGAGTTCTTTGAGAGTCAAGACTCATTTTATATTTCTGTCTTCTCAGTAGATTGTCTGTCACATTTCTGGCAGGTGCCGAAGAAGTACTGTTGAATTACACCGAATTCCAGGCAAAAAGAGAGGCTGGTGTGGGGATGAAAGGCTTGCTTGCACTATGGTGCTTGGTTGCAAGGTGGTGGCCTTCCTGAGCCATTTAACTCTGTTGGCTGCAAGGAAGGCTTGAGTTCCTGGAAAAGGAGCTGGGGCAAATGTGTGGGTATAGGCTTAGACGTTTCCGAATCTACTTTAATTAGGGGTTCTCACACACTTCAACAACCTCCTTCTAGCCCACCTCCAAAGGTGGGGAGAACAGATGGCAAACAGGAGGACAAGGGGATGTGAATCTGCGTAGAAGTAGTTTTTGGGGGGAATTCCAATTTCTGTTTGACAGGATACCAGCAAGTCCAGTTCAGTAGTGTCAGGATACCAACAGTCCAATTCAAAAGTTTAACCAACCTTGATCAGCAATGGCAGTACAACCCAGCTGAGACTGCCAGTAGTCCACTGAATTGGCCTGAGTCAGAGAGAGGGAAAGATCAGAACCAGACAGGACTCCAGGAGAAGTCCTCTGCCTTACCTTTCTCAACGGGGTGAAGATCAGCAAAGACTCAAGAGCAATGAATTTCGTTGAGTCTTATTTACATTCTCTCCAAACATCATGTGCCCTTACATGGGTCTTGCCTCAGCAAAACACCATGCGAATCTGTCTCAGCAAAACCTCATGTGAGTCTACATCACATTGACACAACCAGAAACTTCCACTTCATGTGGGAAGTTGGGAGAGGAGGCAACCACCATGGGCACCGATGGGTAGGGTCGCCAAGGTGAGATTTATCAGGGGAAAATGAGGCACATGTTCAGCAGAAAAACCTAGGATGGAAACTTGGGGTTAAAAGCACTATTATGAAGCAAGCTTTGGTGTTATGTATCTGCAATAGTAGTACTTGGGAGACTGGGGCAGGAGGATTGTTGTGAGTTTCAGGCCAGCCTGAGCTACACACTGGGTTCCAGGAAAGTCTGGGTTCATGAGTGTGAGCCGTTACAAAGACACACGGACTCCACAGACACAGCCATACCCTGTGAATCCCCAAGACAGACACACACACAAAACACCATTAGAAGTCAGCTGATGGGAGTCATAGTCCAAGGTCCAAGTACGAAGATAGGATAGATGACTATCATAAAACTTAATGATCCAGTATAACGTGCCTACACTGCAGGGAAAAAAGAAACTGCAAGTTAGAGACGGAAACAAAATCAGAGAAAGGTTCTGACTGGCTGGGTGGAATTTGGTGGTCATTGCCCTCACCAATCACAAAGGCCGGAAGTTGTCTTGCTTCTTTCTGCACGATTTACATGTAGGAAAGGTTTTCAGGAAGGTGAAAACTACTCATTCTGATAGTTGTGTCTATGCTGCCCAGCACAGAGCCTGTGTATCTTATTTCTCTAAGACTGCCTAGCAAAGATTGCAAATGAGACGGGTAGACTTCCCAGAGACCACAACGTGCTTCAGGCAAGAAAGAAGTAGAATATTCTTAAATAATGGACTGGGGGAAAAAAACCAAAAACACCAGAAGGAACACAGTTAAATTCTAAATGCATTCTGGGGGTTTAAGCTATCACAGCTCAAGCCAGTGATTCGCAGAGCATGGCCCAGAGATAAGCAGGGAATTCTGAAGCGTCTTTCAGAGGGTCCTCCAAGTAAAACTAGCTTCATACTAAGATATTGTCTTCTTTCATTCTCATCTTTTCATGAGCTTGCTCATGGGAAGAGAAAGAGAAAGAGAGGGAAACTTTTTTAGGAGCTGCTTGGCATGTGGTAACATCCTAAACAGAATAAGGAAGTCAGCCATCAAATACATCTGCCAAAAAAGAAAACAAAGTAATGCCTTCTCACCATTTAATTTTGTTTTTTAAAGTTACTTTACATAAAATGGATTGTTTGTATTGATGTGTCATATGTCTACTGTTGTTAAAGATTAGTTAAAGAAATATTTTAGAGATTTCTCAGTGTTAATTTTTGGTATGAAAGTATTAATAGATTTAAGCTATATAAACCAAAAGCTCTTGAGAATCTTCAGTTGATTTTTAAGAGTGTAAAGGCTAGACAGCTTGAGAGTTCTGCTGTAAAGTCATGTTAAATCCTTGACAGTGCATAAGGAGACAGAATTCATATTTTTTTCTGCTTCCATCTTTATTTCCAGTGTTTTGCCTTAATCCATTGACTAGGTGAGAGTACGTATCCTCCAGAGATCGCCATGGAGACAGGAGAATCTGTTGGGATGAGCAGGAAGATTGTGCATTTGGATATATGGTCCTATCATCAGCTTCCCTTACTGTCTCTGAATGGCAGTTCCTCGTGGGCAAAATGTGAATGGCGGTATAGACCATCTCTTTGGAATTCCATAGAGTAAATGAGGTGCTTATAGAAGCATCCAGCCCAACCCCATGTCTATAACAGTGCTGCTCTCGGCTTAGTACCCTTTCCATCCTTCTTGGTTGTGGAAGGATCAAACTCTACAGAATCCCTAGTGAGAGTTCTTACTTGTAGGAGTCACAGAGGTGCTTCATCTTGGTCTCTGGCCCTTCTTTTTTACTGTGTCTTTTGCTTTTCTTTCTTTCTTTCTTTCTTTTTTTTTTTTTTTCCAGAGCTGAGGCCTGAACCTAGGGCCTTGCTCTTACTAGGCAAGTGCTGTACCACTGAGATAAATTCCCAATCCTGTCTTTTGCTCTTAAAGAATCAATTTTCTGGCTCATGGAACTCCTTCTTTTACAATGCCATTGATACTGACTTACATGTCCTGGATTTTCATTTTGAAGAAAATCTCTCTCTCTCTCTCTCTCTCTCTCTCTCTCTCTCTCTCTCTCTCTCTCTCTCTCTCTCTCTCTCTGATATCTGTGCACACATTTGTGCATGTAACTGATACATGTACCATGGTGTTTGTTCTTATCTTCCATCTTGTTTGGGACAATGTTTCTTGTTGGCTTTTTCTGTGGAGATGCCAAGCTAGCTGGCTTATGGATTTTCTTCCATCTCCCTGTGGGGGATGCTGGGATTACAGATCCTTATGTAACCAAGCCTAGCATTTTGTGGATTCTAGAGGTATGAATTTATTCCTCACATCTGTGGGGCAAATACCCTATCCATGGAGATATCTTTCTAATTCTTCTTGCTTCTCTTACTTTTTGTAAATGTAGTGAAATTAGTTTGGAGGAGATGAAGCAAGTTCCAGTTGTTTTGTTTGTTTGCTTGTTTTGGTCCTTTCTTTTCTTTCTTTTTTCTTTCTCTCTCTCTCTTCCTTCCTTCCTTCCTTCCTTCCTTCCTTCCTTCCTTCCTTCCTTCCTTCCTTCCTTCCTTCCTTCCTTCCTTCCTCCCTCCCTCCCTCCCTCCCTCCCTCCCTCCCTCATTTTTTCCTTCCTTCCTTCCTTCCTTCCTTCCTTCTTTCCTTCCTTCCTTCCTTCCTTCTCCCCCCCCCCCCCCCGCACCTCATCCTGCTGCCTTGCAAAGGGTTTTCTCCAAGTTTGCTTACTCTTGGAATATTTCCACCCAGGTTACGATGCTCTCCCTCTCTGTTGTATCTCTTCTTCACTATCTTCCACTCTTTTAAAATTCCAACTAACAAAGCAGGCAGGTGGAAGATAACTGGATATTCTGTGAAAGAACAAGATCTACTTGAAAGACCATGAGTTCTGCAGACAATTGAATCTGAGTTTCCAAACCATTCTGCCACAATAAGTTAAATAATTTACCTCACTTAAGAGTCACTGTCTTCATTAATGAACTAGGAGATAAATCATAGATAGAATTTGGTCCCATGGTCCCATCTTTAACATCTAGTTGCTCTGGGAACTAGATTTCTTATTATTTCTAAGCTGTGTTTTCTCTTCAGTAAACTATACATGTTAGCAGCTACCATCCCACTGAGGTGAGCTCAGAGGGTTACTGTGGGGTTAAATAAATGAGACTCAAAATGCTTGGTATACAGCGATACTCATTGGCACTTTGTCTCATGAACTCAATCACATACTAAGATAGAATTCAAATATTACAGAGGAGTATATGGTGTTATTAACATATAACTTCATATTTGAGACATCTTGAGCCATTGACATGAATAAGCAGCCTCACACCCCTGTCACCATCGCTGTATGCCACACTCGCTGCCATACCTTTCCTACCACAATGAGCTATGTTCCCAAACTATAAGAAAAAATAAAGCCCAGCTCCCTCAAGTTGCCTCTTATTATGTCTTTGCTCATGGCAATGAGAAAAGTAACTGATATGGAAAATTAGTATTGAATAGTTGGGTTGTGGTTGCAATAAATCCAACTAGCCATTTAGAACTGGATTGCAGGAAGGGTTTGAAACAGGAGACTAGAGAAGTCCCACAATGCTCTAAGTAGAGCTTGACAGAGTATCCTGATTGGAGCATGGAGAACAAGAATGCCAGTAGAAATGTGGACAGTTGTTAAAGACTATGTTCATGAGGGTTCAGAGGAGAAAGGGGGCTCAACTGGAAACTGGACTAGAGGCTATTTGTGTTACATTCTGGCAAAGCATCTGGGTATGTTATTCCTGTATCCTAGAAATTTGAGTGAAGATTAATTCAGAGGTAATGGACTAATTTATTTGGCAGGGGAAATTTTTAAGAGAGCCAAGCATTCAGGCTGTGTCATGGTTACTATTCATTTATGGAAAGAGAGAGAGAGAGAGAGAGAGAGAGAGAGAGAGAGAGAGAGAGAGAGAGAGAGAGAGAGAGAGAGAGAGAGAGAACATGATTTTTTTTTGTTTTTGTTTTTTTTTTTTTTTTTGAGACAGGGTTTCTCTGTGTAGCCCTGGCTGTCCTGGAACTCACTTTGTAGACCAGGCTGGCCTTGAACTCAGAAATCCGCCTGCCTCTGCCTCCAGAGTGCTGGGATTAAAGGCGTGCGCCACCACGCCCGGCGAGAGAGAGAGAGAGAGAGAGAGAGAGAGAGAGAGAGAGAGAGAGAGAGAGAGAGAGAGAGAGAGAGAGAGAGAGAGAGAGAGAATATGAGAGAGAATTGGAGCAGAAAGATGTAAAATGTGTGCAAGCTTGGCAAGGAAAGGGATCTGAGTAAAATTGCTAAAGTTGCGGGTGAATGGGAACAAAACATATCTAATTGATAGAGATTAGTGCTTTGAAAGAGAAACCGCGATGTTTACACTGGAACAGTAGGAAAAGTGTGCTAAAGGCAAGACTATCAGTTAGGGGCTCTAGGGTGTAGCAATGCAAATTCACTTGAAAGGAGATGGTCTTAGAGAGATAGAGCTTTCCCAGTACCCTACCAGAAAACTGGTGTTTCCCCACAGAGGCCAGTGTAAACCACAGTCCAAGGAGACCAGACCACAACAGATCACAAACTGGCAACAGAACCTGGAATTGTTCACATGGGGCTGGCTTCATGGGCATGTAGGATATGAGAGTCAGAGAGTCATGGAATCTTCCACCAAGGTTTCAGGAAGCAGTTGAGGTGAGGCGATGTGTGGGTAGATCAAATTCCCTACATGGAACTCCTGAGTGGATTAGACATGTAGCTGTGATGGTAGCGCCCAGGTGTCAGTGGAGACCCCAGGACCATGAAAACACTGGGGTGTCAACCAAATAGAGCTGACCCAAGACAGGAGCGCATGTGCTTGATGGGTCTGGAACCCAGAGACACATGACACCGAGCTTCACGGTTTGGTGTTTACTAGATGGTGGCCTTGTTTTGATCCAATATTTCCTTAACACCTTCCTACTCCCCCATCCTTTTAAAAAATCTATTAATTTATTTATATGGGTACTTGGTTTGCATGCAGATCTGCACACAAGAAGACAGCTTCAGATAGTTTTGGGCTGCTATGCAGGTGCTGGGAATTGAACTCACGATCTTCAGAAGAGCAGTGAGTGCTCTTATCTATTGAGCCACGTCTCCAGTTGCAACCCCCACCCCCTTTGTAATGGGAATATGTACTCTGTATCATTGAACGGTATAACGTATTCTCTTAATTTTTATTTTTACATTGGCTTATTTAAGAGCACGACTTAAGTCTCAGAAGAGATTTTAGACTTTAGCCTTTAAACGGTGTTGAAAGTATTGACTCTATAGGGACGTCTGGAGTTGTATTAAACACACTTTGCCTTATGATATGGCCATGAGCCCATAGGCACTAGGGAAGGATGCTCTGATTTAGATTTAAAATGTCCTCACAGGCTGATGTGTTTGAATACTTGGTCTTCAGCGGATGGTATGGTTTTAGGAGGTTGTATAAACTGGGAGAGGGGGCTTAGATGAGGAAAAAGGTTTCTTGGGGTGCACCTTGTCCTATTTCCTATCCCCTCTCTGTTTTCTGATTCTGAGATGTGAGCAAGCAGGCACATGCTCCTGCCACCATGCCTACCCATCATGACTTCATGTATCCCTAACCCATGAGCCAATATAATATCCCCATAAAAGGAGTTGGTGTTTTGGGCTGGAGAGAAGGCTCAGTGTTAAAATGCTTGCTATGCAAGTGTAAAGATCAAAGTTCAGAGCTCTAGAACCCACATACAGGCTGGATAGGTGTGGCAGGTCTGTAATTCCAGAGCTCAGAAGGCAGGGATGTTGGTATCTGAGCAAGTTGGCTAGTTACACTAGCCATGTTGGTGAGCTTTAGGTTCAATTGATAGACCTTCCCTCAGTGAATAAGACAGAGAGTGTGACTGAATAATACTGGACCTCCATATGTGTGCACACACATGTGCACACACACCTACACACATGTGCTCATATACACTTGTGTATGTATGCACTCATTCGTGCATACATACACAAGTGTATATATGCATGTATAAATGCATGGGTATGAGAAAAGTTATATTTTATTTAAATAGTTTGGGAACAGTTTCATCCACCAGTTCTTCAAAATTAGACATGGGAAAAGAACAAAATATATTTGCACATTGGTGAAGATTTTTTTCTGTTGGCCATCCTGTACACAGAAATTGCTATCAGGTTCCGAGTGTTTTTATATTTAGGAACTCAAGGATGCTATATTGACCAGCTCCTCAGAGGTGGTCATTTCCTAATTTCTAGAATCTATAAATGTGTCACTTTCTATGGTAATGAGGTTGTGGATGATTAAAGAAAGGTCGTGTGGTCAAGAGACTTGTAGAGGACTGTAAGGGTCCTTATAAAGGAAAGGAGTTGGAAAAGAGGCACAGAGGCTGGAGAGAGGGGCATTTGAAGATGTTTCATGGTTGATTCTGAAGAAAACGTGGGCCATGAGGAATTCAGGGAGCCTCTAGAATGTGGGAAAAGCAAGAGGATCAACCTTCTAGCTTTAGAAGGAAGGCAGCCCTGCCAACATCTTAGCTAAGGAGATTCCTCTTAAAGGTGTGATCTCCAGAATCATAAAATAATAGATTGTGCCATTTTTAAGCTACAAATTTGTGATCATCTGCCAGAGAAGATGCCTACAGATGACTCTGAGGGTTTGGAAGAGGTGCTTAAGCACCTGGAAACCTGCACCCACCGTGTCCCCTGGTGCCGGTGACGAGCTGAGGCAAGCCACTTCTTTCCCCAGAACTCATTTTTCCATCTGTTTATTGAAGATATTGGATTAATCTATCATTTCTCCTGGGCCTCTTCCCATGAAGTGTTCATATGGCTTTCTTCCCCAGTGCTGTCTAGCAGAGACAGTGGAGTGAGTAACCAAACATTGTGACTTACCTTTTAGAGGCCTGGGTTCATTCATTCAACAAACTGGGGGGGCTTAATAGACACCAGGTGCTGTGCTAATTGCCAGGAGGATAAAGACAAATAAGCTGCTTTCGTCCTTGTAGAAACCAGCGTCTGGTGGGAGAGGGAGGGATGAGCCCAAGAGTTGAGCCAGGGCTACTCAGAAGGCAGCAGAGCAGGGCTACTCAGAAGGCAGCAGAGGCTTGGTGGCTGACCCTTACGATGGTAAAGCAAGAATCCCAGAAGAGGTAAAGGCAGAGAGGTGGCTAGTAGGAGACATGAATGAGGGCTGTTTCTATGGGAGAGCTTGTGCAGAGGTAGGGAGACTTGGGACTGTGGCCAGCAGGGTTACAACACAGAGGAAATTGGGGGCTGTAAGGGTGGAGGAGGGTGGTTGTGTAGGCTACAGGCAAAAGTACAAGCTTGGGCTGGAGTGAGGTGTGGATGTGGGGTTATAGGGCACATGGAGGGAGATGGAGAGAGCATGGCGGTCTTCCACTGGTCCTGCCAAGGTGTCTTCCAGGTGTTGTTAATAAAGTTTTTCAGTTTGATCTTTAAACCAGTGAGGAATTGCACTAAAGAAATGGTCAACTAATGGCTGTTGTGGATATTAAGCAGTGGGATGAATTAGAGGAAGATTTGTTGGCATATTAACTCTAGAGATATATTACCTGACATTCAGTCTGGGCCCTACCACATGCTAACTGTATGACCTTGAGTAAATCAGTCAGCCTGTGGCTGCGTCAGTTTTCTCATCTGTAGAGTGGAAGGCAGTGGTAGATGTGCCTCAGAGAATTAGGTGAGTTTAATGTGAACAGTGCTAGATTACAGCCAATATTGAGTCTTTGTTGCTGTCAGAATTCCTGATAAGATCCTACACATCAGAGTTGGTCTGACATTGACCCGGAATGACACAGGTTTGTAGAAGAAAGGGATTCTTCCAGGCTTGTGTTCAAGGGACCTCATTATTTCCTGAAGTCAGATGCCAGGGTGGATCTTGTTTAAAACACCAACTCTGTTTGGCAGCGAAGACTCCAAGGAGACCATTAGGGTGACACTGAGATATTTTATTTCAGAAATGTTCTATGTGTCCTAGTGTCCCCCAGTTGATGAGGCCTGGCAGGTGACCCAAGGCAAACTTATATGAGGGTCAAGATGACCGTTGGTTTCTTCTACTTTCTCTTGAGACAGTCTGCCAGGTTCTTTGACTCTGTCTCTTTGAGGCTTAACTTTCTTGCCCATGGGTGAGGGATAATGAGAATTTCATCTTTATCTAGCTCAAAGACCTATACGCTTATTGTGTTGAATCTATGGACATGTCATTACACCAAATTTAGCAGCATAGAACAACAGATATTTTGTACCTGTTTCTCCCAGTCAGGGACCTGGGCAGGGCTTAGCTGTGTATCACTGGCCTCAGGTCTCTCAAGGGCCTGCAGTCAAGCTGTGCCTGAGATGCAGTCATTTGAGATGCAGTCATTTTAAGACTTGATGGTTCTGTAAGGCTTCAACCATCTTCAAGTTCACTACCACGCTCCAGCTTCCTCTATTATTCTGCCACTGTGGCCATAGCAGACTCAGAGACGTAAACAACAGGAAGCTTTTTTTTAGTTTTTCGAGACAGGGTTTCTCTGTATAGCGCTGTCCTGGAACTCACTTTGTAGACCAGGCTGGCCTCGAACTCAGAAATCTGCCTGCCTCTGCCTCCCGAGTGCTGGGATTAAAGGCGTGAGCCACCACGCCCAGCTACAGGAAGCTTTCTTATCACAGACTCAAAGTCTTGAAATCCAAGACCAAGGTGATGCCCAAGCAGGGCTGTTTTCTCCTGAGGCTGCTCTATATTCCACATGGTGCCTTCCCATGGCCTTTTTCTTTGTACCTGAGCACACCCAGTTTGCTGAGTTCTCTGTATGAAGTTCCCAGTTGGGTGTTCTCATACCTTCGTTTGCTTTTTCACCTCTTTAGAGGACTTGTCTATAAATACAGTCACATTGTGGGGTAGGTTTTCGATGGATGGATTCTAGGCAAGCAGAATTTGGTCAGGAGTGGTTTCTCACCACAGGGCAGAGCGAGTGTGTACTCTAAATGCTGACTGAGAGTCCTCAGCTGTTGACCTAAGTGAGTCTGTATTCCCAAATATTTCTTTTGGTAAATTAATCTTGGAAGTCACATCCATCTATTTTGCTGTGACTTGTATGTTAGAACCTCTGACCAGCCCACATTCAAGGAGAGAAACTCTATGAGGTCAGATATTCTAGGAGGAGAGAACATAGGGGACCATTATAAGGGTACCCATCACAATCCTTCATACAAGAAAAACTCATACAGTACCCTCTTAAATTCTTTTTAAACGTATATAGGTGTTTTACCTGCATGTATGTCTGTGCATGACATGCCTAATTGGTTCCCTTGGAGGACATAAGAGGGTGTCAGGTCTGAAAATAAGAGTGACAGATGGTTGTGAACTGCCATGTGAGTACCTGGGACTGAAGCTCAGGTTCTCTGGAACAGCAACTAGTACTCTTAACCACTGAGCCATCTCTCCTGCTGCAAGTGCCTTCTGTATCAAAGAGGCAAATACATATTGATAATCCAGTACCTGCACTTTGCCAGAGGGTATATACCTCACATCTACAACTATATACTCTCTGTCTGTCCCTCCCTCCCTCCCTTCCTCCCTCCCTCCCTTTCTTTTCTCCCTCCCTCCATGTGTGTATGTGATCAGTATACAGAATGGAGTCATCTGTGTCATGCCCACTGGGGTGATTAATTTTGGTTCTTGGTTTGATGGATTTACAGTCACCATGGAAACAAACCTCAGGGAATTCTACATTGAGTTAACTGAGGTGGGAAGTTCTCTAAGCATCATTCCAAGAGCTGGGGTCACAGAGTGAGTAAAAACAAAACAGGAAAGTTAGCTGAGCACCAGCCCTCATTACTCCCTGCATCTTGGCTGTGGAGACATGTGGCCAGTTGCCTTCCATTGCTGCTGCAGAGACGTCTTGCCTCCCTATGATGGATTGTATTTCTCAAACCGTTGGGCAAAGTAAGCCCAAGTTTAAGTACACTTAGTGACAAAGAGCTTTTGCCAGGCATTTTGTCACTTCCACAAGAGAAGTAACTTCACACTAAAAGAGCACAAAGGCCATGAGAGAGAAAGGGAAATACTTGTGTCTGCTCAAACAAACAGCTCTCCCCTGTGTGAGGGAGGGTATGTGCACAGGCGTGTAGGTTCCTGTAGAGGTCAGGAGACAGCATGGATTCCCTGGAGCTGGACTTACAGGAAGTTTTGAGCCACCAAACCTGGGAATTGAATTGAACTTGGCTCCCCTGCAAGAGTGGTGTGTACTTTTTACCACCGAGCCTTGTCTCCAGTCCCTACTACTCTCTAGCATGTGATAATAGAACTGCTAGCTATCAGGTTAAGACAAAAGACTCTTAACTTTCCAATCAGAGATCTCTGGCTCCCACAAGCACCAACGTGCCATGAAACCTTCATTCGAAACAACTTCATAGATTTCTCCATTCTACTAAAAGTCTGGACCTTCTAAGTCCACCCCAGTCTGAGCATGGGTATCTTGGGTCCTAGTCATTTTTCCTAAAATGAATCTTTTATCAGAGACTCATCTCTTTGTTTTTGTTTGACTTTGACAAAATAAATGTCTGTGGTTTTGTATACATTCTTCTACAGGATGCTCCTACAAAAGTAGATACACAAATACAAGTATATATGTCCCCAGAAGTAGACATAGATGTAGATATGTATGTGTTTGGGGTTGGATAAGAATCTGTTCCCCATCTTAGGTCAGGATAGGGCTTGGTATAATGGAGAGAAAAGTGTATTGGAAGGAGGTGGCTGAGAGTTCATAAGGGCAGTGAGGTAAAGAGGCTAGGGTTGGGGGAGTCTGTCTGTACCGCATTGCTGTAAAATTCAGTCATAACCACGTGTGGGGAAGTTCCTTAGATGGAGAATATATGTATCTGCCAGGTGACGGGATCATTACTGTTGATGATTTATGTCGCCCCTTCAACTCTGCTACCCCATCATCCATTTTGCTTTGCTGAGAGTTTAGCTGATTATTGTCAATTGTTCAGATGCAAATTTCCATGGAGTGTCCTTTTCTTGTCTAGAACCCAGCTTCTTAAACCTTGCTCGCAGTTCCATGTGGGAGTGTGTAAATGGATGTGGGGCCATAAGACAAAAACAAAAACAAAAACAAACAAAGTGGCTAAAGGGTTTTGAATGTGCAACCACCCAAAACTAATTCAGAATCAAAGGTGCTATGGGTTTGCAGTGTTTCTGGCAGGATTGCTTGTGTTGTGCCACGTGACTTCACTGCAGCCTTGAGTCTGAGCGTGTGCCCACTTTACATTGTGCGTGCTGGTATGCCCCATAATGCTAGTGGATGCTTCAAGATGCATGTTGGCTCAGACTTGAGGCTCTTATATGTTATAAAAGTTGCAGGCTTTTTTTTTTTTTTTATCTGTACACACAATGTTTTCTGTTCCTCCAGAAACATAATGGCTTAATTAGGGAAAACAAAGGCTTTCAATATTTCCCTATTGTCATTCTTCAGCATGTAAGCATCAAACTACTATGGCTTTGGATTGTATAATTCCAGAATGTTTGATTTTAAAAATTGGTGTTTGAGTTGCTAACTTGAGTTTCATAAAACAACATTAAATGATTTTGGTTTGGGATTAGGACAGAATATCCAATAATGTTTGAAATGACCCTAAATTCATTTCTACTGTTTTATAATATGCATTTATGCAAAAGGATAGTTTTAGCATGACTGATTATAAAGATAAAATATTGATCAACCCTGGTAAATATTGGATATGCTCTATGTTCTGAAGTATCAAATGTCCAGTCAATACCTAGTTCTTTATGCAAAAATAAAACTATATATCCATCTCACTAGTATGCCAATTTGCTTTTAACAAATGGCAAAATTGTGTATATATATATATATATATATATATATATATATATATATATATATGTGTGTGTGTGTGTATACATACACACAAATATCAATAATAAACTTCTTTATGCTTTATTATTGCAGGGCTGTGGACCGTGAGAGGAAGTCTGGTAAGGTAGGGCCACTGTAAAGTAGCTGCAGCTCCCACATAGAGAGATTTGTGGCCATCAGTTAAATAAGGGCGACACTCCAAGCCTTTCCACATGTAGATGAGGCATCTCTAATATCTCAGACCAAGACAATAGGAAAAGAGATGTGACCACAGTCAAGTAGGCTCAGAACAGGGTTCTCCATGTTAATGAGGTACCTAGAGGCCTGGAGGTCGTTGCCAATAAACTTCCCTTCTCAGACATTCCTCCAGGCAAAATGTATTTAATCTCAAGCCCACCCTGAGAAGTGGGGTATGGTGTTACTCATCCACTTTCTGCCATGACAATAAATGCCTTAAAACCATGGACTGCCTCTTTTCATCGAGATCTGCCATGGAGAGCCAAGGAGAAGGCCTTTGTCTACAGTGCCACGGTCTAGTCTCCTGGAGCAGGGCCTCTCTGCCCTCCCACCACCAAGTCTGCTGCTGTCAAGACAAGGATCATCCCTGTGAGACTAGCCAGAACTTCACACTTCTCCCCACCACCCTGCCCGGGGCTAGATGCTATTCCCAGCCTGGGGAGGAGGGAACTGTGTTCTCTGCTCTTCAACTCCCAGTGGAGCCACCAACACAGGCCCCTGCAGCTGCATAGGATAAGCACAGTCAAACTTCCTGAGCTCTGCCAAGCAGCGGTGCCCAGTAGTGGAGCGTATGTGAGCCAACACAACACCACAATTATTACTAACCATTTTGATTTGTATACATTTTTATATCCTTGTGTACCCTTAAGTTTTTTCCTTAGAAGAAATTTCTGAATTAAAAAAAACATTTAAGAAGCTCTGATGTAGTGCATTTTTTCATTTGCATGAAAAAAATATCATTTGCCTTTTTGTTTGTTTTCGAAACAAGGTCTCATGTAACCCGGGCTGGCTTCATATTTGTCGTAATGTCAAGGACGGCCTTGAACTTCCGGTCCCCTTGTTTGACCTTCTTAGTGCTGAGGTTACAGGTATGTCCTGCTACACCAGGCACTAGAATCTTCTTCTTCAAAATGTTCACGTGGTTAGTCTCAACTCTGTCCTTTGTCCTTGGTGTCTCTATCCCTACCCCCTTTGGTTTGCGTTTGTCTGATGTGTGTTTGTTTGTTTATTAGTTTTTCAACTTCCTGGCATCATTATATATTCTTATTTTATGAATTGCATGTCCCTTGCTCTTTAAAACCCATTCTAAGGATCTTGGTCTTCTGGTGGAGCTCAATGCTCTCACATGTTCTAGTATCCAGGATGTTAGGGTTGTCTCTGCTAGGTAATTATTTATATCCTGTTTATACACTGTCTCTCAGCTCCCCCTTCTTCTCTCTTTATGCTTCTTAACTTGATGAAGTTTTCTTATTCTTTTTCCCCCCTTTCCAGTGAACTGGAAGTTTAACTATGAATTTATATTTATCCACTATTTATACTTAATGGGATAGCATTGGAAATGTAATTGAGGAAAATACGTAATAAAAAATATTAAAAATTAAAAAAGTGCAGTATATATACTTCAGCATATTTCTATTTCAAAAATTAAGTAATGGCTATGTCTCTTCAGTTCTGTTGAAGAAATTGATATTTTAGGTTTATGTTATTATGATGTTATACTTCTATTTTTTCACTAGAAATATTTTCATACAATACATTCTGATCACCTTCTCCTCCCTCAACTCCTCAAACAAAGATCTGCCCCAGCTCCTAAGCCACAGTTTTAGAGAATGATTTTTTTATTCAAAGAATCCATTAAAATTTGCATTGTAATTTCAAGACATGGGTTATAGTATCTAATTTAATCTAATCCAATCTAATATTAAATCTAACCTAATCTAATAAAATCTAACCAAATCTAATGACTTCGATTTGATTATTTTAACATTTGTGTTCTAGTGAGTTGTATGGGGAAATTTTTGATGTCTTCATTTTAGTACGGTGACTATTTAAAAAGTAGTTTCTTGCTAGGTAGAAGTGGTGTGTGCCTGTAATCCCAACATTCTGGAAGCTGAAGCCCTGTGATTGAAGGCTAGTTTTGGACACAAAGCAAGACCTTGTCTCGATGAACAAAACAAATTCCCTAAACCTTTGCTACATTTCCCCAGAACGTCCCACATGGCAAGCCATCCGCTAACAAGGAAAGGGAGGGATCACCTGCCCCGAGGTGTGACCTGTGTTTGCACAAGCTTAACTGATGTGACTCACTATTGACTTCTTCAGGAACAGGAAGGATGCGAGCTCTCAGCTGCTGCTCTGTTGCCATGCCTACCTGCCTTCTGCCATGCTCCCAGCCATGCTGATCACAGACTCTGCTATCTGCAACAGTGAGCCCCAAATTAAGCCTATTCTTCTATATGTTGACTTGGTTGGTCTTTGTATTTTGTAGCAATCATAGAGCAGTAACTAAAACACACCCTCTAACTTTGTTCCCTGGTCCTGAGGTTTCAAAAGTTCATGCCAGGCCCAGTCTCTCTTTGCCTCCAACTTGTGGATAAGATGGAAGCTCTCAGCTACTGCTCCAGCACCATGCCTGCTTGCCTGCTTCCCAGCTCCTGCCATGATGGTTATGGATTCAGCCCCTGAAGCTGGAACAAGCCCCCAATGAAATGCTTTCTTTTATAAGTTGCCTTGGTCATGACTTCTGCTCATAGTAGTCGAACAGTGAATAAGACACTTGGTGAGCAAACTCTCCAGTGTGATGCACTGGAGAGGCTGGAGAAAGCTTTGTCTTCACTGTGATGGACACTGTCCCGTGGTGAGATTTTAGGTAACTTACTATCTAGTTTCTGTGTCCATAAAAAGAAAATGAGGAAGGCATATGAGACAATTTCATGGCTCTTTCAAAGTCTAAGAAATCCATGTTTTATTCAGTAATGCGCAAAGAAACAGGTTTTTAATGTTTTCAGTCTGAGGTAGGGAAGACTGGACAGATTGGCCAGCATCATACACACTGCTGAACTTAGATGCTTAGTCGATAAAGCAACATGACTCATTTCTTACCACAGGGCTCTTTCTTGGTATGTGTGTGAACTTTGGAATGACTCGTACCAGTGGTGAGTGTGCTCTGGGTCTATCCAGCTCCCGATTCTCCTTCCTAACAGCACCTAAGACCATCTGGGGGGAACACATTCCTTCCCCAGTTGGGGCAAGTCTGATAATATCCTGAGCTCCTATAAATAAGGAGTGGACTTGGGACCCAAACCAGCCTTCCTATAATCTGAGCAAATCAGAAAAGGCTACAAGCGTCTGGTGACAACCCATCCACAGGTGGCCTCTTGACCCAGCTGCTATTCTGAAGTGAGACCATTCATTCCTGAGCTTTCTCCTCTTAGGAACTATTTGTAGCTCCAAGCAAGGTCCAGGCATGGGACCCAGGCTTCCAGTTGATTGTGAGAGCATCAGTCTTCCATCTATGTTTCTGCTAGGGAAAATAAACTTGTACTATTTGTAACTACATATTTCTAAATATTGAAGAATTTCCTCTTAAACTTGAATGTGAATTTGAGGTGAGAGGTTTTTTTGTTTTTTTTTTTTTTCTCCATGATTCAGATCTTTCTAGAAGGTCCTGACACCTTCTAATATTTAGGCTTTGGAGTGGACATACTTCCACCAGATCTGATAAGATGTCAATTGGCACCTTAGCTTATTGGTATCCTTGGTAACTCCCCCAAACTCCCTAATCCTCAGTTTTCTTGTCTATAAAGTGAGGGAAATGAGACCAGCCACAGCGAATGGCACTAACGGCTAAAGAAAGCACATAATAAGTTCTCAATAAGCATCAATTTTGATTGCGTTTGCAATCACGAAAGCATGGATTATGGGGCTGTGTTGGGTCTCATCTGTCTCTAGGGACTGCATGTAACTAGGAACAGAAACTGAGAATGATGGTGATAGCAGTGGGGTATGCTGCTCACTGCTTACTCTAGCTTAGGAGCTGTCCTAAGTGATTTACATATTAACTTACTTATTCCTCGCAGCCATCTCACACGGCATAGCACTTTTATTACTCTACTTAGAGCATGAGCGATCGAGGCAGAAAGCTGTTGAAGCACTTCTCCAAAAGTGCTGGCTCGGCTCTGATGATTTCTATGTGATTCTGATGAGGGAAGGCTTGGGCAGACAGGCCATGAGCACACACGCCTTATGAAATTGCTGTGCCTTCTCTGCCTGTGACTTCCGATCTATGGGAAGGCCTCGTTGCTGTGGGGCCAGCAAGGAGGTGCTTGCTTCATCAGCAGGCATGACTCAAACCTGGCTGTGCTTCCGGACTTGTTCTTAAAGTGAGATTTTACTGTGCCTGTCCCAGACAGACAGGCAGCCCCATGTCCTGCTGATTTGTCTTCTGCACTGGCTGGTTTTGTGTCAACTTGACACAAGCTGGAGTTATCACAGAGAAAGGAGCTTCAGTTGAGAAAATGCCTCCATGAGATCCAGCAGTAAGGCATTGTATCAATTAGTGATCAAGAGGGGAGGGCCCCTTGTGGGTGGCGTCATCTCTGGGCTGGTAGTCTTGGGTTTTATAGGAAAGCAAGCTGAGCAAGCCAGGAGAAGAAAACCAGTAAGTAACATCTGTCCATGGCCTCTTTATCAGCTCCTGCTTCCTGACCTGTTTGAGTTCCAGTCCTGACTTCCTTTGGTGATGAACAGCAATGTGGAAGTGCAAGCTGAATAAACCCTTTCCTCCCCAACTTGCTTCTTGGTCATGATATTTGTGCAGGAATAGAAACCCTGACTAAGACACCTTCCCTTCTATTCTGAGCTGTGAGGGTCTGGGAGGGCTGGTGGGAATGAAGATGCAGTGAGTCTGAAAAGACCACTGAGGAAGGAATGAATTCCCTGGAGGTGTTGCCCATGTAGCTGGATGTATCCAGCCAATGGGAAGATGGCTTAATTGCTGCACTTTGGATTGTTGCCCTGAAGATGGGTTTCTTGATTAGGGTTACTATTGCTATGATGGAATACCATGATCAAAAGCAAGCTTAGGAGGAGAGTGTTTATTTGGTTTATACTTCTGGGTAATAGTCTCTAATTGAAGGAACTCTGGACAAGAACTTAAGCAGGACTGGAGTCTGGAGGCAGGAGCTGATGTAGAGGCCATGGAGGGTACTGCTTACTGGCTTGCTCATCATAGCTTGTTCAGTCTGATTTCTTATGGAACCCAGGGCCACCAGATAAGGGATGGCACCATCCGCAATGAACTAATTAATGAACATCTCCATCAATCAATAATTAAAAAAATGCCCTACAGTCAGATTTTTTTCATATAAAACTATTTTTTTTATTACATCTTTTCCTCAATTACATTTCCAATGCTATCCCAAAAGTCCCCCATACCCTCCCCCCCTACTTCCCTACCCACCCTTTCCCATTTTTTTGGCCCTGGCGTTCCACTGTATTGGGGCATATAAAGTTTGCATGTCCAATGGCCTATCTTTCCAGTGATGGCCGACTAGGCCATCTTTTGATACATATGCAGCTAGAGTCAAGAGCTCCGGGGTACTGGTTAGTTCATAATGTTGTTCCACCCATAGGGTTGCGGATCCCTTCAGCTCCTTGGGTACTTTCTCTAGCTCCTCCATTGGGGGCCCTGTGATCCATCCACTAGCTGACTGTGAGCATCCACTTCTGTGTTTGCCAGGCCCCGGCATAGTCTCACAAGAGACAGCTATATCTGGGTCCTTTCAGCAAAATCTTGCTAGTGAATACAATGGTGTCAGCGTTTGGATGCTGATCATGGGATGGATCTCTGGATATGGCAGTCTCTAGATGGTCCATCCTTTCGTCACAGCTCCAAACTTTGTCTCTGTAACTCCTTCCATGGGTGTTCTGTTTCCAATTCTAAGGAGGGGCATAGTGTCCACACTTCAGTCTTCATTCTTCTTGAGTTTCATGTGTTTAGCAAACTGCATCTTATATCTTGGGTATCCTAAGTTTTGGGCGAATATCCACTTATCAGTGAGTACATATTGTGTGAGTTCCTTTGTGATTGTGTTACCTCACTCAGGATGATGCCCTCCAGGTCCATCCATTTGGCTATGAATTTCATAAATTCATTCTTTTTAATAGCTGAGTAATACTCCATTGTGTAAATGTACCACATTTTCTGTATCCATTCCTCTGTTGAGGGGCATCTGGGTTCTTTCCAGCTTCTGGCTATTATAAATAAGGCTGCTATGAACATAGTGGAGCATGTGTCCTTCTTACCGGTTGGGACATCTTCTGGATATATGCCCAGGAGAGGTATTGCTGGATCCTCCGGTAGTACTATGTCCAATTTTCTGAGGAACCACCAGACTGATTTCCAGAGTGGTTGTACAAGCTTGCAATCCCACCAACAATGTAGGAGTGTTCCTCTTTCTCCACATCCTTGCCAGCATCTGCTGTCACCTGAATTTTTGATCTTAGCCATTCTGACTGGTGTGAGGTGGAATCTCAGGGTTGTTTTGATTTGCATTTCCCTGATGATTAAGGATGTTGAACATTTTTTCAGGTGCTTCCCTGCCATTCGGTATTCCTCAGGTGAGAATTCTTTGTTCAGTTCTGAGCCCCATTTTTTAATGGGGCTATTTGATTTTCTGGAGTCCACCTTCTTGAGTTCTTTATATATATTGGATATTAGTCCCCTATCTGATTTACGATAGGTAAAGATCCTTTCCCAATCTGTTGGTGGTCTTTTTGTCTTATTGACGGTGTCTTTTGCCTTGCAGAAGCTTTGCAGTTTTATGAGGTTCCATTTGTCAATTCTTGATCTTACAGCACAAGCCATTGCTGTTCTATTCAGGAATCTTTCCCCTGTGCCCATATCTTCAAGGCTTTTCCTCACTTTATCCTCTATAAGTTTCAGTGTCTCTGGTTTTATGTGAAGTTCCTTGATCCACTTAGATTTGACCTTAGTACAAGGAGATAGGAATGGATCGATTCGCATTCTTCTACATGATAACAACCAGTTTTGCCAGCACCATTTGTTGAAAATGCTGTCTTTCTTCCACTGGATGGTTTTAGCTTCCTTGTCGAAGATCAAGTGACCATAGGTGTGTGCTTCATTTCTGGGTCTTCAATTCTATTCCATTGGTCTACTTGTCTGTCACTATACCAGTACCATGCAGTTTTTATCATAATTGCTCTGTAGTAAAGCTTTAGGTCAGGCATGGTTGATTCCACCAGAGGTTCTTTTATCCTTGAGAAGAGTTTTTGCTATCCTAGGTTTTTTGTTATTCCAGATGAATTCGCAGATTGCTCTTTCTAATTCATTGAAGAATTGAGTTGGAATTTTGATGGGGATTGCATTGAATCTGTAGATTGCTTTTGGCAAGATAGCCATTTTTACAATGTTGATCCTGCCAATCCATGAGCATGGGAGATCTTTCCATCTTCTGAGATCTTCTTTAATTTCTTTCTTCAGAGACTTGAAGTTCTTATCATAGAGATCTTTCACTTCCTTAGAGTCACACCAAGATATTTTATATTATTTGTGACTATTGAGAAGGGTGATGTTTCCCTAATTTCTTTTTCAGCCTGTTTATTCTTTGTGTAGAGAAAGGCCACTGACTTGTTTGAGTTAATTTTATATCCAGCTAGTTCACCGAAGCTGTTTATCAGGTTTAGGAGTTCTCTGGTGGAATTTTTAGGGTCACTTATATATACTATCATATCATCTGCAAAAAGTGATATTTTGACTTCATCTTTTCCAATTTGTATCCCCTTGATTTCCTTTTGTTGTTGAATTGCTCTGGCTAGGAATTGAAGTACAATGTTGAATAGGTATGGGGAGAGTGGACAGCCTTGTCTAGTCCCTGATTTTAGTGGGATTGCTTCAAGCTTCTCACCATTTATTTTGATGTTGGCTACTGGTTTGCTGTAGATTGCTTTTATCATGTTTAGATATGGACCTTGAATTCCTGACCTTTCCAAGACTTTTATCATGAATGGGTGTTGGATCTTGTCAAATGCTTTCTCTGCATCTAATGAGATGATCATGTGGTTTTTGTCTTTGAGTTTGTTTATATAATGGATTACGTTGATGGATTTCCGTATATTAAACCATCCCTGCATCCCTGGAATAAAACCTGCTTGGTCAGGATGGATGATTTCTTTAATGTGTTCTTGGATTCGGTTAGCGAGAATTTTATTGAGTATTTTTGCATCAATATTCATAAGGGAAATTGGTCTGAAGTTCTCTATCTTTGTTGGATCTTTCTGTGGTTTAGAAGTTCTCTATCTTTGTTGGATCTTTCTGTGGTTTAGGTATTAGAGTAATTGTGGCTTCATAGAATGAGTTGGGTAGAGTTCCTTCTACTTCTATTTTGTGGAATAGTTTGTGCAGAACTGGAATTAGATCTTCTTTGAAGGTCTGGTAGAACTCTGTACTAAACCCATCTGGTCCTGGGCTTTTTTTTGGCTGGGAGACTATTAATGACTGCTTCTATTTCTTTAGGGGACATGGGACTGTTTAGCTCGTTAACTTGATCCTGATTTAATTTTGGTACCTGGTATCTGTCCAGAAATTTGTCCATTTCGTCCAGGTTTTCAAGTTTTGTTGAGTATAGCCTTTTGTAGAAGGATCTGATGGTGTTTTGGTTTTCTTCAGGATATGTTGTTATATCTCCCTTTTCATTTCTGATTTTGATAATTAGGATGCTGTCCCTGTGCCCTCTAGTGAGTCTAGCTAAGGGTTTATCTATATTGTTGATTTTCCCAAAGAACCAACTCCTTGTTTGATTATTTCTTTGAGTAGTTCTTGTTTCCACTTGGTTGATTTTGCCCCTGAGTTTGATTATTTCCTGCCGTCTACTCCTCTTGGGTGAATTTTCTTCATTTTTTTTCTAGAGCATTTAGATGTGTTGTCAAGCTGCTAGTTTCTTTTTGGAGGCACTCAGAGCTATGAGTTTCCCTCTTAGAAATGCTTTCATTGTGTTCCATAGGTTTGGGTATGTTGTGGCTTCATTTTTATTAAACTCTAAAAAGTCTTTAATTTCTTTCTTTATTCCTTCCTTGACCAAGGTATCATTGAGAAGAGTGTTGTTCAGTTTCCACGTGAATGTTGGCTTTCCAATATTTATGTTGTTGTTGAAGATCAGCCTTAGTCCATGGTGGTCTGATAGGATGCATGGGACAATTTCAATATTTTTGTATCTGTTGAGGCCTGTTTTGTGACCAATTATATGGTCAATTTTGGAGAACGTCCCGTGAGGTGCTGAGAAGAAGGTATATCCTTTTGTTTTAGGATAAAATGTTCTGTAGATATCTGTTAAGTCCATTTGTTTCCTCACTTCTGTTAGTTTCACTGTGTCCTTGTTTAGTTTCTGTTTCCATGATCTGTCCATTGATAAAAGTGGTGTGTTGAAGTCTCCCACTATTATTGTGTGAGGTGCAATGTGTGCTTTGAGCTTTTCTAAATTGTCTTTATTGAATGTGGCTTCCCTTGCATTTGGAGCATAGATATTCAGAATTGAGAGTTCCTCTTGGAGGATTTAACCGTTGATGAGTATGAAGTGTCCCTCCTTGACTTTTTTTGATAACTTTGGGTAGGAAGTCGATTTTATTCGATATTAGAATGGCTACTCCAGCTTGTTTCTTCATACCATTTGCTTGGAAAATTGTTTTCCAGCCTTTCACTCTGAGGTAGTATCTGTCTTTTTCCCTGAGATGGGTTTTCTGTAAGCAGCAGAATGTTGGGTCCTGTTTGTGTAGCCAGTCTGTTAGTCTATGTCTTTTTATTGGTGAATTGAGTCCATTGATATTAAGAGATATTAAGGAAAAGTAATTGCTGCTTCTTTTATTTTTGTTGTTAGACTTGGCATTCTGTTCTTGTGGCAGTCTTCTTTTAGGTTTGTTGATAGATTACTTTCTTGCTTTTTCTAGGGCGTGATTTCTGTCCTTGTATAGTTTTTTTTTTTTTTTTTCTGTTATTATCCGTTGAAGGGCTGGATTCATGGAAAGATAATGTGTGAATTTGGTTTTGTCGTGGAATACTTTGGTTTCTCCATTTATGGTAATTGAGAGTTTGGCCGGGTATAGTAACCTGGGCTGGCATTTGTGTTCTCTTAGTGTCTGTATACATCTGTCCAGGCTCTTCTGCCTTTCATAGTCTCTGGTGAAAAGTCTGGTGTAATTCTGATAGGCCTGCCTTTATATGTTACTTGACCTTTCTCCCTTACTGCTTTTAATATTCTATCTTTATTTAGTGCATTTGTTGTTCTGATTATTATGTGTCGGGAGGAATTTCTTTTCTGGTCCAGTCTATTTGGAGTTCTGTAGGCTTCTTGTATGATCATGGGCATCTCTTTCTTTAGGATTGGGAAGTTTTCTTCTATTATTTTGTTGAAGATATTAGCTGGCCCTTTAAGTTGAAAATCTTCATTCTCATCAACTCCTATTATCTGTAGGTTTGGTCTTCTCATTGTGTCCTGTATTTCCTGAATGTTTTGAGTTAGGATCCTTTTGCATTTTGTATTTTCTTTGATTGTTGTGCCGATGTTCTCTATGGAATCTTCTGCACCTGAGATTCTCTCTTCCATCTCTTGTATTCTGTTGCTGATGCTTGCATCTATGTTTCCAGATTTCTTTCCTAGGGTTTCTATCTCCAGTGTTGCCTCACTTTGGGTTTTCTTTATTGTGTCTACTTCCCTTTTTAGGTCTAGTATGGTTTTGTTTATTTCCATCACCTGTTTGGATGTGTTTTCCTGTTTTTCTTTAAGGACTTCTACCAGTTTGGTTGTGTTTTCCTGTTTTTCTTTAAGGACTTCTACCAGTTTGGTTGTGTTTTCCTGTTTTTCTTTAAGGACCTGTAACTCTTTAGCAGTGCTCTCCTGTATTTCTTTAAGTGAGTTATGAAAGTCCTTCTTGATGTCCTCTACCATCATCATGAGATATGCTTTTAAATCTGGGTCTAGATTTTTGGCTGTGTTGGGGTGCCCAGGACTAGGTGGGGTGGGAGTGCTGCGTTCTGATGATGGTGAGTGGTCTTGATTTCTGTTAGTAGGATTCTTACGTTTGCCTTTCGCCATCTGGTAATCTCTGAAGCTAGCTGTTAATAGTTGTCTCTGATTAGAGCTTGTTCCTCTTGTTAGCCTCTATCAGCAGACCTGGGAGGCTGGATCTCTCCTTAGTTTCAGTGGTCAGAGTATTCTCTGCAGGCAAGCTCTATTCTTGCAGGGAAGGTGCCCAGATATCTGGTGTTCGAACCTGCCTCCTGGCAGAAGTTGTGTTCCAATCACCAGAAGTCTTAGGATACCGTGGGGAATCCTGTGCGGGTCCTTACAGGTGTCCGGAGACTCCTCTGGCAAGGCTCCCCGATACTCGAGTGGACCGGAAGGGTCTTGTGCCCCAGCAGAGGCCGGGTTGCCTGCTTCCCTAGTTAATGCAGTCTCAGGTCCCACTCAATTGTATTAGAGCAGAAGCTGTGTTCCACTCACCAGAGGTCTTAGGATCCCGTGGGGAGTCCTGTGGCGGATCCTTGCGGGTATCCGGAGACTCCTCTGGCAAGGCACCCCGATACTCGAGTGGACTGGAAGGGACTTGTGCCCCAGCAGAGGCTGGGTTGCCTGCTTCCCTAGTTAATGCAGTCTCAGGTTCCGCACAATTGGATTGGAGCAGAAGCTGTGTTCCACTCACCAGAGGTCTTAGGATCCCGTGGGGAGTCCTGTGCGGGTCCTTGCGGGTGTCCGGAGACTCCTCTGGCAAGGCTCCCCAATACTCGAGTAGACCGGAAGGGACTTGTGCCCCAGCAGAGGCCGGGTTGCCTGCTTCCCTAGTTAATGCAGTCTCAGGTCCCATTCAATTGGATTGGAGCAGAAGCTGTGTTCCACTCACCAGAGGTCTTAGGATCCCGTGGGGAGTCCTGTGCGGGTCCTGTCGGGTGTCCGGAGTCTCCTCTGGCAAGGCACCTCTACAGTCAGATTTTTATGGAGGCATTTTCTCAATTGAGGTCATCTCCTTTCAGATCCCAAAACTAGCCAGCACAATGAGTATAGGGCTCCTCTGGGAAGCTTCACCATGGAGTAGGTACCTACTACTGAGGGCAGAGGGAGACTGGCTAGAGCCTATGGTTGCAGATAGGTGCAGCCAATAGGGATGAAGCAGACAGGAGAGGTCAGGTTTGAATGAGGAGGCAGGCAAGGGAGCTGGAGGACACTGCATTGCGATCCTACCTGCAGACACGCTTAAGCCACGGGGGACGTTGAGCACATGTCATAGTCCAAGGTGGTGCATCTCAGGGAGAGGCCATGACAGGCTAAGTCCAGGATTCCACCAGTCACCGCTTTCTGTTCTCAGAGTAGCTCTGCCCTCAGAGTAGCTCGGGTTTAAGCAAGTTTCCCTCTCAACATGGTGCCCAGTCACTGTCCCCTGAGTTCTGATGTCAGAATGGGATTCATCTTCACGTTGGCATATCTGTGGGAGCAATCACTGTCTCCCCAAAACAGGATTTAAGGCTCATGAGACCTGCATGTTTGTCCCGAGGGGAGAGAGGCTAGTCTTTTTTTTTTTTTTCACAAGGGCTGTCTGGCTTACATTTTTTGAAGAGGCTTCTGATTTCCATCCTCACACCAGGGAGCCATCCAACAGGCTCTGTTGACAGTGACTTCTTAGGCCAACCCCATGAAGGGACCCCTCAAGACATCTAGAAGAGCCAGGATCCTGATTCAGAGCTGCTGGACCACACTGAGTCCCTTTTTCTGGGTCCTGCAACATAAGTGCTGTTTCTGATGACTGATGATATTTGATAAAACAAAGGATAATACAACCAGGGACAGCATTGGACACCTCTGGAACAGCAGAGCTAGTGTGTCAGCATGAGGAGCCTGCACTGAGTGCACGGAGCTGGGGTTAGAGAAGCTGAAATAGGTTGGGGGCTCTTGGGAATCATCTGGGTTAGTGCTCTTTCCTGAAGATTTTCGTAGGTGTCATCACAGGGTGGGAACATGCTGTTGGGTACAGCCCAGGTTACACTCTAAAGACCCTCCTAACACTCACCTGATATAAAACAAGAACAGTACCCAGACTGAGGTAGCTTGACTGTAGAAACTCCATATTTATGTAGATACGGGATTGAGTCCCTACAAGGTTTGTTCTTCCTCCAGGAAACACAGCTTAGGTGAGGCAAAGCCCTGACTTGTCTCATCCCGGATGACCGATGTTTTCACCTATGGAGTGACCTTGGCTAAGAAAGAGAGGGATGGGTTTTCTGATAAAAGAACTGCTGCTGCGTCTCTGCTGTTCAGGCAGGTAAAGGATCTACCAGGTCTCTCTCTGGGGAAACTGCTTTGCTGAATCGGAGAGGTCCAGGACCCAGGAGGAATGACACTGTGGATGGTCTTTGGAGCCAACACGAATCCGGTGCCGCTGAGAAAGGCTAACTGGCCTTAGTCAGCCCTGTCTTCTCTTCTAGCTCTGTTGGGTCCTTCATTCCCATCTGATGGAAAATGTAGGCGCTCTGGCAGCTTGTGGTTCTTGAATAGTCCTTGATGGTGTAGAAGTCTCTGCATGGAGGTCAGTGAACCTCACCACGAGACTGCCGCAGCTTACTTGCTGCACCTCTGCTGGGTGCGGAGCTTAACCAGGAACCCTGACAGACACCTGCTTCGCCTACCTCCTGTGCTTCGCTTGCTTCTGAATGGAAGGGGAGCCCTATGGTTAGAGCACCGTGCTGGGCTTCCTCTTTCCTGCTGTCTTTCCCGCGCACCTGTGGCGTTCTATGCGCCATTCTCACACCTCGATGAACATACACAGTCAGCATGTAAGTTTCTTTTTAGTACACAAGCGTCTGGTGGCATGGTGTTGACAGAGCTCAGGGTCCAGCAGGGAAGACAGAAAGGTCATTGATCAGAAAGTAAGGAGAGAATGCGGGAAGCCACTGGCCTCATATTACTGTGTGGTCATTTGCATTGCATAACTCTCTCCAGGAGACTTTCTGCTTCTCCGTGGCAGGTTCTTTCTCTTCGCTGTGTCTTCCCGGCTTTAAAAGCGTGCTTAACACATGGCAGCTGCTGTCTGTTTCTGCTCAGGAAACGACAATGCAGAGGAATGGTTAAAAATACCAATTTAGGAGCTGAGGTCATGGCTCCGTTGATAGAGTGCTTGCCTGGTATGCATGAAGCCCTGGGATTCATCCCAATCACTACATACATCAGATGTGGCAAAGCATCCCTATGATCCTAGCCCTTGCGAGCAGGAGGCACGGGATCAGAAATTCAAGGTCATCCTTGGTTACAAATCAAGTATGAGGTCAGCCTGGGATTCATGAGACCCTGTCTTTAAAAAAAAAAAAAAAAAGAAAGAAAGAAAGAAAAAGAAAAAAGAAAGGGATACAGCTTTTGGAATCTCAGTTCTTTGAGGTACTTGTATGATTTCAGTCTCCTGATTTGGAATATGTGGATTAGAACAGTGACTGCCTCATGTAAAGTGCAGAGAAGGCTAGCCGCATCAAATATTCAGCTTTGCATGTGACATTAATGGTCTGATTCAAGCGTTGCCACCCCAGGACTGCTTGGATTGTTGTTGGATTGCTGTTGGATTGTTATTGGATTGTTGGATTGCTGGTTCAGTTTGAATGGCTTAGGTGTGAAATTTTATGAGTGGGTGGGCTTCCCCAATTTATGCCTGAGAGCGGGGAGCGAGGTCACCTGGCCACATGCTACAGAGCTTTGGTGCTCCACAGAGGTGAATGAGAACCGTGGCTGCGTTGTGATAGTGGTGAGCCTGCTGTGGTTGAGGATGCGAGGGGATGAAGATCTGGGTTCGAATTCCACCCCTTTCCTCCTATCTTCTAGGACTCCTGCCTGAGTCCCTTGAGATCTACCCATCAACATGTCCCTGATGTTCCCTGCTTCCAAAGGATGCCCCGGGGAGTGATTAAAAACCTTTCCATGGGGATTCTTGGGACATTTTCAGGGACTAAGAGTGCTTCCTGTCCTTCCAAAGGACTCAAGTTGGGATCCTAGGATCCATGTCCAGTGGCTAACAGTAGATTGTAACTCGAGTTCCAGGGAGTCCAAAATACTCTCCTGGTCTCTGCAGGCACTGGGAACACTGGTGGAATACACATACACACATACACATAAAAACCAATTTATTTTTCAGTTTAATAGGTAGTACAGGCTTTATTATTTTGGAATATAGGGTAAAGTAAATCTTGGTCTCAAGTTATGCCATTCAAAAGTATTTAGTAAATTTTACTAAGACATACTTTTTTTTTAAAAGTAACTTGTAATTAGACATACAGGGTTTTTAATAATTATATTTCTGCGGTCTTTGTCTCTGTCTCTCTCTCTCTGTATGCGTGCACATGTGCATGTGCGTGGTGTGTGCTGTTAGGCAGTTGACTGTGGGGACCAAGGTATTTGATGCTTTGAAGCATCCACTGGCTTCTAAAGCAGGTGTCTGGAGATTCACTGTAAGTCTGTGCTCCTCAGCCTCAGGGCCCTGCCAGTGAACAGCATTTTTAAAGTTCCTCTCACTACACAGTACAATGCTGCCTTTCTTGAGAGATTTTTTTTCCTGTGCTTGGTAGCTCCTACTAGGGAATTCAGCTCACTCTAATTTCCTTCTGGGTCTTCTCATCCACTCTGTTCAGGCTTTTGCCTGGGTGGGAGCTCAGTAGGGATTTTTCATCCGTTTCTAAGCATGTATTATACAGACCTTAACTTCTAAAGGAATCTTGTGTCTCTAGATGCTGATTTTTTTTTTCTTTTTTAAACCATTCCTCCACCTCCCCTTCTGCATCTCAGGTATCCTTGGAGATCGGAGATGTCAGGTCCTTCTGAGGCTGGAATTAGAGGCAGTTACAAGTGGTCCGTCATGAATGCTGGGACTAAACTCAAGTCCTCTGCAAGAGCAGCAAGTGCTCTTAACTGCTAAGCCATCTCTCCAGCTCCTTAGCTGGACCACTTTTGCTTCTTCTCTGGGCTTCACATTGTGTACGTTTGGCTCTCTGACTCTGTATAGCAACCCTCCACTATCCCCAGGGACAAATTCCACTACCTCTCCCAATACACTGGGTACCCAAATCCATGGATGCTCAAGTCCTTTAAATAAATTGTCGTAGTGTTTGCATACAACTTATGCATACCCTGTGTGTTGGCAGTGGGGCTGCCAAATATTTATGTGGCAGGAGAGATGGCTCAGCAGTTAAGGACACTCATTGCTCCTGCAGAAGACCCGGTTTAAGTACCCAGCACCCACATGATGGCTCGCAACCATCTGTAACGCCAGTGTCATGGGATCCAGTGAGATCTGGCCTCTGCAGGAACTGCACACGTGGTGCACAGACATACATACAGGCAAAACCACTTATACATATGCAAATAAGTAGATGCAATTTAACAGACGTTAGCCACTGAGCTTTACTGCCCACCGCCTTTCAGCTCCTGTACTTGATTGAGCTCAAGGTGTTTGGAGTCTGGGGAGACAGAGAAATTGTGCATTTCTAAGGAAAGTACTGTCTTGGAGGAAGAAACGATGTGTCTGGCCCCTGGGGAGGAAACTCGACAGCCTGAAAGACTCAAGGTAAGCTTTGCTTCTGAGCCACTGCCCAGAGAAGCATTTTCAAACTCATTCCTGCACCCAGAAATTGGTTCTTCCCCTTGGAGGACAGCATGTGAGCAAAGGCAGCAAAGTAGTGATGGCCATGGTGAAGGTGAACAGCTGTGGTCATGATCATGAGCACCGTATGTGCGTGCACGGGCATGTGCGTGTGCACGTGTAGGCCAGAGAGGTCAACCTTGGGCTTGTTTGTTTGTTTGCTTGTTTGTTTTTTGAGACAGGGTTTCTCTGTGTAGCCCTGGCTGCCCTGGAACTCACTCTGTAGACCAGGCTGGCCTTGAACTCAGAAATCCTCCTGCCTCTGCCTCCCAAGTGCTGGGATTAAAGGCGTGCACCACCACTGCCTGGTGGGCTTTGTTTTTAAAGCAGCTCTTATTTTGGTTTTTGAGACAGGGTTTCTCACAGGCCTGGAGCTTGTTGAGATCTAGGCCAGCTGGCCAGTGAGCCCAGAGATCTGCCTATCTTTCCCTTTCCCTCTCAGATGCTGGGATTACAGGTGCACACCATGTCTCCCATTTTTATGTGGGTTCTGGGGGTTGAACTCATATCCTTATGCTTGCGTGTTGAGCAGTTTTCTGACTGAACTATCTCTGCAGCCTGAGCATGGGCATTTTTGAGTGGTTGCCCCTACAGCCTTTGGGCATGGGAAGATGGTAAAACTCCCCCACTGCCTAGCAGCTGGGTTGCTGTCTTGACTTTTAAGCTTTCTTAGAACAAGAAGAGACTGCAAGTCTGAGTAACACAGAACCCTATGTGGACAGAGCAGGCGACTGGGATAGGATGGTATCCAGTGCCCTAAAAGGAAATGCATTTCAATAGAGACTGACATCTTTGGGAGGGCATCTCCTAAGTCATCTAGAAAGATGCCTTCGCATTCACCAACTCTCTCCTCTCTCCATCTTTTGAGCCCTCTCACGGGAATTAGCTCATCAAGAGGTTTAATTGCTCTTTCCAAGAAGTCAGGTAGCCGAGAACTCCTCATCTGAATGCAATAGCTAAATCAATTTAGGAGACAATTACTGGTCAAATATACAATTTCATACAAGTGCCTCTTACCATTTGTAGGCTTTTTTTTTTTTTTAAATTAAACTTAATGTTCCTGAAATAATTCAGGGCTGAGAGCTCAGATATTCGACATCAAGATAGTAGAAAATGACAGAAAATGCTGGTATCTTATCTTATTCTGTTCAGATGACTGTATCAGGATGGCTCAGGTAGTGCTTCATGAACAATGAAGGCTTAGTTTCTCACAGCTCTGAGGCCTGAGGTGTCTAAGCTCAGGGCACTGAGAGACTTGGGGTCTGGTGAAGACCCGTTCCCCGTAACAATAGTTCTCGCTGTGGTTTTCTAAGGTTTAAGGGGAGAGCGTGTTTGAGCACACCTGTATTATAAAGACAACAGGCCTATTAACAAGGACTCTGCCTGTAAGATCTGATTACTGCTCCACTACTCAAACCTCCCCTGATAACATCACCTTGGGGGCTGAGGTTTCAACATATAAACCCCAGGGAGTGGGGCAGATCATAAACACAGAGATCACAGACTAAATTAAAATTCATCCGATGGACACAATGGGTGAGAAACTTAAGGGATTAATGTAAATCCTAATGAGTTTTCACCAGGTGATTAAGGATTTGAAAAATTGCTCTAAGGATCCTTTCTTTCAATAATCAATCACTTAATGTCAACCGCAGGTCACACGCTTGGCTCGAAATGAGAGGTCCTGGGGTGAGTAGGAGAATGTCTCCATCGTCAGGAAGTATATACTGGAGGATGAAGGTCCATTAATGTATCTCTTTGAGGGTCCAAGATGTTGTTATTGTGGAGAATAGAGGAAACCGTCACTGAAAATAGAACTCACTAGAGTCATTTTGGATGAATGGTGAGGGTAGTGTGTGTGTTGAGGATTGAATGTTAGGCAAAATGTGTAGGCAGCTCTTAAAAGGGAAAATAAGAGAGAAAGAGAGAGAGAGAAAGAGAGAGAGAAAGAGAGAGAAGAAGGAGGAAGAGGAGAGAGAGAGAGAGAGAGAGAGAGAGAGAGAGAGAGAGAGAGAGAGAGAGAGGAGCTGAGGACCTATAGGATGGGTATATGGAGAGAATATTTGTGTCTCCATCAATTTCGTATGTTGAAATAGTAACCCCGGTTTGATAAGGTCATGGGGGGGATTAGTGCTCTCCTAGAAAGATTAGTGAGCTTATTTATTTTCTCAGCTCTTTACCATGTAAGGGTATGATGGCCATCTGCAATCAGAAAGCGTTGAGAGCCAGTGGGTTGAGCCAGGACCACCAGTGTGACTGTGGGTTTGGAATTCTCCATGTAAGTCTCTAGCAGACTGGTTAGTAGTTACTCGATTGATGGCATTGACGCTTTGTTTTCCAGAGCCGATCAGTGGCTGATAGTTCAGTAGAAGGATACCCGGGCCTCTTGATCCCCTTGCCCACCCATGGTTGGCTGTTGACAGGCCCATTCTTGTGCAGACTCGGTGCAGGCAAGCACAGCTGCATTGGGTTTGTAACTGAAATGGCGGCCTCTCGCTCAGATGACAACATTCCATGACTGATTTTAGTTCCTTCTCTTTATTTCCCCTTTGTATGCCTTCTCTAGAGATATAATCACTGCCATAAATTTTTGGATTGTTTTGGAAAAAGCAACCTATGTGGGATTGTGTCTTTATATCCAGAAACATGATATATTTCATTATTCACGTTTCTTTGGGGGAATTTCAATTTCTCTGTAAAACGTTTCCACACTTTATTCATTCACAGATATGAAGAATTTTCTGCAGTGAGTGGCACTTGTTCCTAGTATAACTTCTTACTGATAATTTTTGGCCTAAAGGGTCCACTGATTTTAACGTTTTTATTTTGTGATTGGCAACTCTGAGGGTTTTTTTTATTCTTACACTTTGTATTGTTTTTGGATTTGGATTTGTTTATGTAGGCAATCTGTAAATTCATCTTTCTTTCCTTTTCTTATGTACTTATTTTTTTTTCTCTTTTCCAAATTCATCACTGTGTTGGTTGGTTTTATGTTAGCTTGACATAAGCTAGAATCACTTGGAAAGTGCAAACCTCAACAGAGAAGATGCCTCACCAGACCAAGCCTGCAGCACACCTTCCGGATTGATGTTTGATGTGGGACAGCACAGCTTTCTGTGGGTAGTACCATCCTGGGCAGGTGGTGTTGGATGCTATACGAAAGCTGACTGAGCAAGAGAGAACATTAGTAACCAGTTATTCTCAGTGGCCTCTGCATCAGTTCCTGCTTCTAGGTTCCTGTCCTCCCTGAGTTCCTGCCCTGACTCCTCTGGGTGATGGACTGTTCCTTGGAAGTGTAAAATGAAACAAACCTTTTCCTCCTCAAGTTACTTTTGGTCATGGTGTTTTTCACAGCAATAGAAACCACAATTAAGACATCAGCTAGGGCCTGTTTTGCAATGCTCAGTAGAGAAAGTAGATAGTGAGTGATTTATCTTAGGATTCAGTATAAACTAGTGATTCTAAGGTTGTCGTATTTGTTATGGATATTTGGTTGGAATGCTTTATCAGGATAAGAAAGTTTTCTCTCTAGTTTGTGAAAACCTTCAATTTTTGAATTTAATGAACATGTGGGTTTTTGTCTCTTTTGCTCAGAACAGTAGCAAAATTATAGCTATGAAGTAGCAATGAAATAATTTTATGGTTGGGGGAGGGTCCCCATAACCTGAGGAACTGGGTTGTAGCATCAGGAAGGTTGAGAGCCACAGGGACAGGACATTTTCTCAGTCCATTGTGCAGGGGACACGCCTGGCCTGGTGGTTCTGGGTTCTGGCTGCGCACGAGGCCGTTTTAGGAAGGCTGAGAACCACTGCTCTAGCTCTTCAGCGTTACAAAGTCTTCCATGCTGGGGATCAAATTTAGAGTCTCACACATCCGGTAAATTCTCCGCCACTGAGCTGTATCCTGTTTCTTATCTTGCCTCCTAGCTCCAGATTTCTTCATCTTACTTCTGGTAAGAGAAAAAGAAAAACTGGGTTCTTTTAGCCCACACATTCTTTTCTGTTATTTGTCTTGTCTGGTCTATGCAGTCCATTTTACTTCCCAGTTTGGAACCTGCCTTCCTTCCTAATTTTTGAAGGTTTGCGTAGGAATCTCCTATAATGATACAACTTGGTTTCTTAAACAACTGGTTGTCTACCAATGAATATGACGTTCACCTCCTTTTATTATATTCTGTGCAGAATGGTTGGCAAAGAAGGCAGGAAGTGGAAAGGTGGTGTAAGGTCAAGAAGTGGTGAGCTTGTATTGTGTGTGGCCCGACGTAGGGGGCTCTTCTAGACTGCTCTGCAAAATCTCATCTCACTGGGGAGAGCAGAAACCCCAAGGAGAGTTGCAGCATCAGCTCCCTTAAGCACCATAGCCAAAGCTTAACTCTTCCAATCCACCCAAAATGCACCTAGCTCAGTCTCTTTCCCAGAGTGCCTTTCTGCCCCAGATGCTAATTGCATTTAACTAATCCACTAGCAAAATGTCCACACAGAATTCCATTTTAATTAGCATACCACACTCTTTGTGCAAATTTGCTCTCAGAGGAGTCCCATTGCAGCTGCATGCAGACACTAATGACGGTGCCCCTTGATGTTTTCCCGATAGCTTTCAGCTGCAAAAGCACTTAGGCAGACTGCCATGAGCATCCTGCCCAACTGTATTACTGCGGGACGCCCGATTGGTTAGAAGTTGCTCCTCCGGTAACTTTCCTGTTTCTTTACATTTCCTCTTGAACCCCAAATGGACCATTTCTTATCAGGATGCCATGAAAGGTTGCACTGTTCAGGATGAAAGAAGAATTAGACTGTAGGTTGTTTTCTCTCTGTGTCTTGAAATTTCAATACTGAAAGGGATTTTAAAATTGTTTCATCCACCTGGTCCATTTTATAACTGGGAAATTACAGTGCATATGCTTGTAGTTTGAACTGGGGTTAAAGTCTTCACTGAGGGTCTTCTTTGTGCTTTTAAAAATATCTATCATCATCTCTCTATCTATCATCTGTCTATCTCTCTATCTCTATCTATCTATCTATCTATCTATCTATCTATCTATCTATCTATCATCTATCTATTTATCTAACAAACATCTATTTATCTATCATCTATTTATCATCTATTTATCTTTCTAACATCTGTCTGTCTGTCTGTCTGTCTGTATGTCTGTCTATCTATCTATCAATCTATCAATCTATCTATCATCTATCTATTTAACATCTATTTGTATGAGTGTTTGCCTGCATGCATGAATGTGTACCATGTGTGTACCTGATGCCCTTGGAGGCCAGAAGAGGGAATTGGATCCTTTGGAACTGGAGTTAACAAATGGTTGTGAGCTGCCACAAAGATGCTGGGTCCTCTGCAAGAGCAGTCAGTGTTCTTAACTACTAAGCCATCACACCAGCTCCTTGCTAGTGGTTCTTAAGGCTGGATACACACTGGAATCACCTGGGAGCTTTTAAATTTTTTACAATTATTTGTTTATTTTATATGTATGGGTCTGTATGGATGAATTACATGCCACACCATGCATGTGGGGGATCAGAGGTCAGCTTGTATTGTTGGTTCTCTTCTTTTACTATGTGGGTCCCAGGTGTTGAACTCAGGCCCAGTGACAAATGCCTTTATTTCTTGAACCACCTCACTGGCCCACCTGGGAGCTTTTTAAAAGAATCCCAATGCTGTACCTATCCAGGTCAGGATTATTTTTATAGGTAGAATTGTTATTTTTTAAACTCTCTTTTATTATTTCCCAAATTAATATATAAAGTTCTTGTACTTAACCTGTTAGAATGTAGAAGGAAGTCATGTGTGGACCCTAAGCTAATGTCTTCATTAGAAGACACATTTGGTACACAGACATGGAGCAGAGATCATGTGAAGTCACTGAATGAGGACAGCTGTCACAAACCACAGAGACAGGCCCTCAGAGGAAGCATTCAGTCTGTGAGAAAATGTGGATGGAAGCTACTTCATCTGGGGCACTTTGCTGTACAGACAAACTGAGTTTGAGTCAGAGTTTGGTGACAAACTCTGCTCTCATCCGATCCTAATGGGTACTTGAAGATGATTGCAGTGGGCTGGCTCAGAACCTGGAAATGAATAGAAGCTGCTGAATTATCTTTGCAAGTGAAGGATGGAGTATTCTAAACATTCCCAGTGTTCATAACACCGGACTTTAAACATCCAAATCTACCCAAAAGATGTATGAATAATAACTATAATCTCAGAGGGAAAGTACAGCCTAGCAGCATACTTTCAAACTCAAAGATCCAGGCTATTGCTTATTATTCTTGTAATACTTCTTGGAATTGTTTCATGGACATTCTCTATAAGGCTCTATAAGGAAGGAATATGCTTCAGTGGAGAATTTTATACACTGTTTAGGGTGCTTGCTCTCAGATGGTTTTATTCAGATTCTCTGTGGTTTCTTTAGCTATTACAAATTGAATTATGTTTCCCTCATATTTCTATGTTAAAGTCCCAAGTATTTGTGACTTAGAATGCAACTTGGTCTGGAAACAGGGTCACTGCATATGTAATTAGAGATGAGGCTGTATTGGCATAGGAAGCATGCTTAATTCAATATGACTGTTGTTTTCAAGAAAGTGGCATATTTGGACACAGACACACACAGGGAGAAAACAACCAGAAGAAAATGGAGGCACAAGTCAGATGCCGAGATCCCAAGGGACACCAAGGCTTCCAGGAGTCAAGGGAGAGGAGAGGCAGGAACACAAGCTCCCTCATGGACTGCACGAGTGCCCCTTGACTGTGGACTCTGAACCTTCACAGCTGAGCAGCAATAGGCTTCTGTCACCAGATCATGGCACTGTAAGGCCACGTACCTGAAAGCTATGCAAAGCAACATGCATCTTGTCCTGCCTGCATGGATGCTTGTTTAGTTCCTTTCCCATGGGGAACAGAGTCAGATTTGTTCTGTTTGCACATTTTGTTCAATATCCTTTGTTTGTAAATGTGTCTGCTCTTTCATTTTGTCCTTTGAACCAGTTGTAACATCTTATTTGTTCCCACATTTGGTAGTGAGTTAAGTAAAACTTGTAACATGTTCGGATTTATTTATCCATGTACTAGCTAGTTTTATGTCAACTTGACACAAGTAATAGTTATTAGAGAGGAGGGAGCCTCATTTGAGAAAATGACTCCATAAGATCAGGTTGTACAAATAGAGTCGGATGCTCGAAGCCAACTATTGTACTGAGTGCGGGGTCCCCAATGGAGGAGTTAGAGGAAGGACTGAAGGAGCTGAAGGGGTTTGCAACTCCATAGGAAGAACAATATCAACCAACCAGATCCCCCAGAGCTCCCAGGAATACACATGGAGGGACCCATGGCTCTAGCTGCATATGTAGCAGAGGATGGCCTTGTGGGACATCAATAGGAGGAGAGGCCCTTGGTCCTGTGAAGGCTTGATATCCTAGTGTAGGGCAATGCCAAGACAGGGAAGCAGGAGTGGGTGGGTTGGTGAGCAGGGGAGGGGGGATGGCATAGGGGGCTTTTGGAGGGGAAAGAAGGAAATGGGGTAACATTTGAAATGTAAATAAAGAAAACATCTAATAAAAATGCTATGCCTCAGTTTGATCATGATACACTGCACACACATATCTTATTCTTGTATCATATCTTATAAATACATGCTAATGAGATTTTAATAGGTCAGAGAGAGATGTATTCCTCCTGAAAAAACATGGCTTGTGGATATGGCGACTTATCAAACACTTAACATGCTGTCTCTAGAAGTAGAAGGTGAGGTTCCCTGTTTCCCCTAGCTGTTGCCAGTCGCAAGGAGATAAACTTTAGCTCATTCATTTAGGAAAATGAATTTATTAATCATCAGAGCTGTCCAAGCAGGATGGGCTTCTATAGAAGTTGTATTTTTTTTTCCTGTGTGTGTGTGGCAGGAATGGGGTGGAGATGCTGGTTTCCTTTTGGCTGGGATGTTACATCAACTCTAACATCAAAGCTGTGAAACTTATTGTTTGTTCCTAGGCATGAGAGTCAAAGATTCAAGGATAAAATGATGGGCCATCCATCTCCTTTCCCATGCTTCTTTATTTATTTCTCTCTCTAGCATTTTCTTGTCTTAGCAAAAAACCAAATCTCTACTCTGGTCCTGTTCCAGCCCTTTAGCTTTTCTCTATTTTGGTTTTTTGAGGGAGGGGGAAGAACCTCTGCTCTCTCATCATTAGGTGAGCTCACCTGGCTGCCCACCAAACGGAAGCAATATGGAACACTTAGCGTCTCTGTCCTTGGGGCCTGGGGCTTTCTAGTGCTGCAAGCTTCCCATGACAAAGATGTCACTGCTAAGTGGCTATGTGACACTGTGGATGGGGTGTACTGCCTGACACCCTGTCTGGGGCTGTAATCTAGCAAAACTCAGAGGGTATAATTAATGCCATACACGTATTATCTAATGTCATAATAAATCTGCCTGTGATGGCTTCTCGTGGGCATTCTATGACTCTTGGTGCTAAGCTTCATGAGTCCCCGTCACCATTTTCTAGGCATGCCACCATTTTTCAGGTTATAATTTGCCAGTTGACAGTGACTCCTATTAGCATGGAAACACTTAAGATTGTACCAGTGACTTCATTATACACCACACCTCTGCAAGTTTGTAATTATGAAGTTAAAAAAAATTGCCAAAGGCAGTCATTTGACATACACATATTTTTAGCCCACTAGAATCATTGATATACATTTTTTGCCTTTTTGTATTTTATTGTTTGAGACAGTCTCATATAGCCTAGGATGGCCTTAAACTCACTTATATAACTGAGGCTGGCTTTGAACTCCATTCTCCTATCCCTAACTCTCAAGTGCTGAAATTATAGTTACATTATCATCATGCCTAGCTTTCTCTCTCTGTTTCTCTCTGTCTCTGTCTCTGTCTCTCTATCTCTCTCTCTCTTTAATTGAAAAGAGTAGATGAAAAAGTAGGGGCTGAAATGATGGCTCAGGGGGTAAGGATAATGGCTATGCAAGTTTGAAGACTTGAATTTGGATCCCAGCACCCATGTCAAAAGTTAAGTTGGCTGTTTGTGTGCCTTAAATCCCCTAGAACTGTAGAGAGAGGAGACAGGAAGATTGCTGGGGCTAGCTGGTACCAGCCCTGCTTGAGGTTCAATAAGATACCCAGTCTTAAGGAACTAAGGCAGAAAGTGATAGAGTAGAATACAGTGTTTTCCTCTGGCCTTTACCTATGTACATGAGCATGTGCACACACGTATGTACACATATCCTACACACATGCATATCATACACATATACATACAATCAACTTGTATGCGTTTTTTTTTATGCCCAGGAGGCTGAGGCAAGAGTATCACAAATATAAGACCAACCTGAGCTAAATAGTAAGGCCAAAGTCAGTCTACCTCACATGTGCTGTTTAATGTCAACTTGACACAAGATAGTGTCATCTTGGGAAAGGGAACTTTAACTGAGAAAATGCTTCTACTAGATCAGCCCAAAGGGCATATCTTGGGGGGTGGGGGTCATTTTTTTTTTTTTTTTTGGTCAATGATTGATAGATTGATATGGGAAGGGCTTATACCACTGTAAATACTGCCACCTGTGGGAAGGCGATTCTGGGTGTTGTATAAAAAGGTGAGTTGAATAAACCACAAAGAATGAGCCAGGAAGCAGCATTCCGCCATGGATTCGGCTTCAGTTCCTGCCTCTTACCTCTGTCCTGGCTTCCCATAACGATGGACTATAAAGTATAAGACGAGATAAATCCTTTCCTTCCAAGTTGGTTTTGACCATGTCTTTATCACAGCAATAGAAACCAAACTAGGACAGTACATAATCAGATTTTATCTAAAAAAAAAAAGTGAGCTTTTTAATGTGTATAAACAGAGATCCAAATTCAGTCTCAGTGCCTGTAGCTTCTAAGTATAATACTGGCTAAACCCTGGATCTTATAAAATATTAATTTTTTTAGACAGCAGGTCCATTTTGCTATATGGAAGGAAAACTCCCTATCTATTTACTGTTGGCCTTCTTTATCCTTTCAGGCTGCTGCTTCTGCAGACCATGCCATGGATTCAAAGGTGTTACTGATGAGGGCCAAGCAGATGGCCTGAGTCCTCATTGGAGCAAGTGTGAAGAGCCTGCTATCCAAATCCTGGCCTGTAAACTTAGTCAAGTAGGACTAGCTGCAGATGCCTAGAGCCCTTAGAATGTTATTGAAGAAATACAGCCAAATAGCAAGTCCACAGGCAGCTGCCATCTTTGCTCAACTACTGGATGAAGAGCCACTTCCATTTGTCCCACCTGACAACTTTGGCCTCAAGGGCCAGGGTCCTGTAGCCACTGCCAGCCTACTGAGCATAGTGATCAACTAGGAGTATACATCACTGAGCTCCCAGGGCCAGAGACCCCTACTTTCCTATCTAGCCTTTTCCTGGGACAAGCAAGCCTTCAAGCTCTTCAATCCCAGGATTCTGTTGAGGTTTGGTCTGTTACTACATATTGTAATGCTAAATACTAGCTGGCCCTGGTTACCACAGGGACAAATGAGTCCTCATGTACAACAATGATGCTATGTGACCTTGCTCCTTAATTTAAAACTATTGGTTGAATAAAGATGCCAACAACTTGTAGCTGGGCAGAAGAGAGGTAGGAGGAGGTCTTGGTTCTTGGGCTTGGGGGTCTGAGCAAGATCAAGAGAGGAGAGAGAAGATGGAGAGAGTAGACACCACGCGTAGGAATCTTGAAAACATGGCCATGAGACAGAACATGGCAAGTCATATTGAGGGGTGGCTAGCAGGGAAGTAGACATAATAGCTAGTAGAGGATAGATATCTGCCCAGCTCTAGTGCTGATTAAGGCTTAGTAAAAATGTAAAAGTTTTGTGTCTTATATCTGGGAACTAAATGATCAAAGTCAGGGTAGATACCCTTGGTTGAGATTAAATATTTAACACAACAGGATTCAGTGTTTATTTTTCATCATACCCCATGACCCTTCAGTTATAATCGTAAGAGTGGTGTTCTAATTTATTTCTGTTGCTGGGACAAAAAACAACTTAGGGGAGAAAGCATCTGTTCAGATACAATTTCAGGTTATCACCCATCCCTGGGACAGTGAAGGCAAGGACCCAAGCAGCTGGTGACATCACATCACAGTCAAAAGCAGAGAGAACTAGATGCGTGTAGGCCCACTTGCTTCCATTCTGGCTTGTCACCTCAGCTAGCTTCCTCCTCTTATCCTATTCAGGAGCCCTTGCTTAGGGAATGGTGTCGCGCACATTTATGGTGAACTCTTATATGTCAGTTAAGGCCCTCAAGACCCTTCCCTCATAGACAGCCCTACAGGTCAACCCGATGTATACAATCTCTTTTGAAACCCTCTTCCCAGAAGACTCTAGGCTTTATCATGTTGACTGTTAAAGTTACTCATTACAAGTAGCTTGGGAATTTCTTCTCCTAGGAGAGGGGTAGTGAGCTCGTCTCTTCAGTAGGGTATCTGGGTGATGTACCAACTTGAGCAACATTGCTGCTTCTAGGGGCATCATTACACAGTTTCTCCCTTTCCTTTTTAAATAAGTGCTTAAGAATAAATTGTCTCTATTAAGGGGAATAATTTCATGCCTTATAAGGACTACCCAAAATAAAGCATTGTATCTCTCTCTCTCTCTCTCTTTTAATCCCTTGCAACTTGGGTATATAAGGAGTTTATATATTTGAAACAAATATATAAACTCAGGAGTTTATATATTTGAAACAAATATATAAACTCAGGAGTTTATATATTTGAAAAGCTCAGGATAAATGGAATTCTTATAAACTGGGTCTTATTTCACCACTCATTCATGTGGCCTTAGTCAAGCTTAGATTTTAGATTGGTTTCTTTCTGATGATCTCTGGGTATGTGCTCCTAATGACCATCTCAGGTTACACTGTCAAGTAGCTGTGAGCTGCAAGTCAGCCCTTTAATTTACATGATTTTCCATGTAAAATCATTACAAGCCAGGGTCAGGGAACCTGGGTTTTAGTCTCAGTCTTGCTGCTAATTGGTAATGAAATCAATGTGTATTTACATCATGCACCTTTGTACTCCTACCTGCTGCCTACCACAGACATTTCTAATAGATCAAGACAAACCTTTTTCTTCTTTCTTCTTTTTTTTTAGAAACTTATTTTCTAATTTTTTTTTGGTGTATATTTGTGTGTGTGACTTATGTGCATATGCGTGTGAAGGTATCTTAGTCAAAGCTCTATTGCTGTGAAGAGACACTATGACCGTGGCAACTGTTATAAAGGAAAACATTCAATTGGAGCTAGCTTACAGACTCAGAGGTTTGGTCTATGATTATAGACCTCTATTATCATAGCAGGAAGCATAGTGGCACACAAGTAGACACGGTGCTGGAGAAGGAGCTGAGAGTTCTACATCCAAATCTTCTAACAACAGGAAGAGAGAGAGAGAGAGAGAGAGAGAGAGAGAGAGAGAGAGAGAGAGAGAGAGAGAGAGAGAGAGAGAGAGAGAGAGAGAGAGAGAGACTGGGTCTGGCTTGAGCATTTGAAACTCCAAAGCCTACCCCCTGTGATACACTTCCTCCAACAAGACCACACCTACTCCACTTCCTAATAGTGCCACTCTCTGGTGACCAAACATTCACGTTTACTAGCCTACTCTTATTCATACTACCACAGAGGGTATATGTGCCTGTGAGTGCAGAGACCAGACAATGACATTGGGTGTCTTTCTCTGTCACTATCTTGCTACTTTGAAACAGGGTCTTTTCCTCAACTTGGAGCTCATGGTTTTCAGCTAGGCTGGCAGACAGCAAGCCTCAGCAATGCTCCCATTTCTGCCCATCGACAGTGCTGTGGTTACAGATACATATGAAACCATTCACTCAACTCGTTATGTGGGTGCTGGGATCTGAATTCAGATCCACATGCCCACACAGCAAGTACTCCTAATGAAAGGGCCATCTCTGCATCCTCCAAGAGAAGATTTCTAACTAGGTTCATACCCAGTTTTGGAATTCTTCTCTACATGGCCCTCTAGGCAGTCCCTGCTATTTGCTTAGAATTATTAGAGATGAAAACTATCTGTCACTCTGGGGCAAAGCAATATTTTTTGTTAAGAATTCTATTGTTTAATACTTATATAATGAATGCCCATCTTTTGGGAAGATGATGTAGAAATAGGATACTATCTCTTTCTAGCCTTTCTAGCTGAAGAATTATAGATTTCCATACATCAGAACTCTGTGGTTTGTTTGTTTTTGAGACAAGATTTCTCTTTGTAATAGCTCTGACCATCCTGGAACTTGCTCTGTAGACCAGGCTATCCTTGAACTCAGCTCTACCTGCCTCTACTTCCCAGGTGCTGGGATTAAAAGCATGCACCACCACTGCCCAATTTACATCAGAACTCTTAATGGTCTGTACTAGAATCTTAAGAACTTGGATCCTAGGCAAGAGCAGTAAGTAACGCAGTGGCTGTAAACACTGACATAGCCACAGTGAGTAGACTCAGTGGGGATGACTTAGAAACATAGCACTCGATGCAGAACAGTTTAAATTTGCTTCTGCAAGTTTTGGAATTCAGGGAGCCTTGTTTGGGGCAGAAAATGGGTGCATAAGCAGAGGACCAGGTACTCAAGGGGATAAGATGCCTGCTTTCATGTCCATTCCCAGCAAATTCTCAGCTAATGAACAGGGAACCCCAGAGGGTGACATTGACTATTGGGAGGAAGGGAACTAGCAAATGCAAGGTAGGTGTTAGCCTCTCACGAGAGTGGTTTGAGTGACAGCTAGAGTTGACATAGGGAATGCTAGAAGATCAGTAGTCAGAGGTCAACCAGAGAACTTCTGGCTGACTCCTAATCCAGCATGAACCTAGGGCAGGGATGTTAAACTTGTTGCTGAGTTGGGAGGGAGATGCCCAGGGAAAGCTGGGTCTGAGGTCAATTTGGTAAATGTTTTAACTTCATGGCATTCCTGTCTCAGAACTGCATGTGCATATTAACCAATGAGATCCTGCCTGATGTTCAAACACTTCCCGAACTGCAGCTAGCTAGCTCTCTGAGAGTCAGACTTAATAAGAAGTGTCCAGAGCTTGGGGCTCAGGTGTCGCTCACAGGCTATTTCAGAGCTGCTGAAGAATGAGGGTGTGTATCTCTTATAAAGCTTGTGGGAAATTTTTTTTTTTATGATTGAATTGGGTCTGAAGATTGAGTCCAATAGCAAGTTTTGATTATGGTTTTCTTCTCCTGCCTGTCTGTGATGGGCTCCAGGGACTGGGCTCAATTAAAGTCCCACTGTTGGAGATAAAGCTGCCCAGAAACCTAAGTAGCCTGACATACTCTTTTGTAACCAGTGTCAGTTAGCAAAAGATCCGCTCTTTCCATGGCCATATGCTGATCCCAGAGAATAGGCATTTCTGACTCTCTGTCTCATCTCTCTCTCTCGTTCTCTGCCGTTGGATCTGGATCAGGCCTCAGTGTCTCTGTGCTCAATTGCAAGAGCAGTGGGCCTGAATCTCAGCAATTTAGGAGAATTATAGGAAGAACATTAGAAAACAATCCTATGCCTGGACCAACACCAAGGATTCTGGTGATGCCTGCACATTTGGTACCGTTGTCAAATGTGCACTGAGGTTAAAAGAGTCTCACTAAGAATTTCTGGGTTACTTACCGGGCTCTGAAATCAGGGCTTAGTTTTGACAATGGCAACCACTAGTTATAGGTCACAGGGAAGGAAGGTGTTAAAAAGGTCCATTTTGGCACCCACTTGAAACATTGCTAAATTCTTCAATATAGGCTGTAGCTGAACTTTCTAGCCCCACCATTGGTTAAATCATGACACAGAGACTTATGGATTTTTATTATAGCTTAGGCTTTTAGCTGGGCAGATTCTCAGCTAGCTCAGTCTAAATTTATCCTGACTACTCTAGCCCTAGGTCCTGCCACTTGGCCAGCTCTTTGCTGATGTTTCAGTCCACCTGCTGGGGAATCTTTCTGCCTCTGATTCTTCTCCCAGAGACACTCTCTCAGCCTGGAAGTTCTGCTTCCCTTTCCTGCCTAGCTATTGTCTGTCAGATCTTTATTAAGCCAATTGACAGGTGAGGGAGGAGGAGTGTTTACAAAGTGCTGAGGCAGGTGATGAGCTATAAGAACAATACCCAAATCTGGCCAGTACTCGGTTCTTTGCTAGTACAGCAGTCAACAACGGAATATACAGAGATAACCTTCACACAGTGCACCCTACAATAGGCAGTTCATTTGTTCTGCCAGTAGGCTGAGAGGTAGGAATAGAGATTGTGTGGCAAAGCCTTTCTAGGTCAAGGGATACAGCAGAGCTTGTAGTAATATAACTAATTATCCTGTTTTTTCTTGTTCTAAACGGCCACCTGACCACCCATACTTTTAAATTATTGTGAGGGGGAAAATCCACGTTTAAAAGAAGCATGCATTTTGGGTGAGTGGCTAGATGAATTTCTATTCTGTCACCACCACTCAGGCATATGTAATTCTAGAAATTGCGTTGTATCCATCCATCTTTGTTGTGGTGATGGAGTGCCCGAGAGAACAAGTTGAGAGGGGACAGGATTATTTTGGTTCATAATTCAGAGGGTCCTGTTTGTGACTACCTGGCTTCGTGTATTAGGGCAGAATATCTTGGCAGTGAGAGTGTGGTGCAGGAGATTTCTCCATATTATGTTGGACATGGAGAGAAGCAGGCAGGGGTTGGGAGGAGGTAGGGAGAGGGAAGAGGAGGAGAGGAGAGGAGAAACAAGGGTTCAAGTATAGTCCCCAAAGGTGAGTCCCTAGTGATCTGCTTCCCACATCTTTGGACCACCTCCTAAAGTGTTGTCCTCTCCAGACAGTCCCACCAACTGAGCACACAAGCTGCCTTGTACTGTTCAGAAGATGGTCAAGCCTTACTTTTGGTTTTAAATGAATGAGTTTATTAAGCATATAGCAAGCAAAAACAAAGAAACAAAGAGCAGTAGTAGATGGAGAGAAGCCATGACTAGGTAGCAAAACCTCATTAAACCAGGTGCTCATAACATCCAGCCGAGGAGACTGGGGAGGCCAAACTGAGGGAAGGAACAAAAGGAACACCATTAAATCAATGCTCACGGCTAAAATCTGCTGGGGAAGCAAACGGCTATGCTGGAGTTTCTCTCCATGGATGGACTTCTGCCTGTTCTTTCCCATGATGGGCATTTTCATACTATGAGACAAACATTAGATACATCAGCAAATGGCTTACTGGCTATTGACTCTCAAGGATAGCATGTTTGAAAATACCTTTAGCTACTTGCTATTTGGCTTGTTTTTCTTTCTCTATGTCACAGGGTCAGGGAGCCAGTCTGATACCAAAGTTGAGAACACTTTGAAACAAACATGTTTGGGTTTGCAATAGCAGGTTAGCATGCATGTGTGTGTGTGTGTATGTGTTTTACTTGGCTTCTAAGGCCAGATATATAGTAATCTTCACAGCACACAGCAGTTTACCAGCGTGATGCATAACTATGAACCTGTGAGGGACAGTTCACTCTGAATCCATCGCAGCTTCTTTGTACCCTTTGAGGTGATAGACCCTCCGGATGTGACCACTGTCTGACAGGGAGACTGCAATCATTTAAACTGGGCTTCTTAGACAAGGCTTTATTTGCTTTGACTGTTTCTAGACATTTCTCCCTTATTTTTCAGCCTTCAAACAATTAAGATCTGATGGAATTGATCTCTCTGGGCATATTCTGTTTAGAATCAGCTCACCTCTCTCTAGGTGAAATTTGGGAAGTGCCAGCCATGCTGTTTTTCAAATACTCTCTCAGCCCTGCCCTTTCCTCCTAACCTTTCTAGACTCTGGGACAGGGACAGGAAATCATTCTTTTGTTATAGTCCCACAGGACTTGAGGGTTTTGTGGATTTCATTCACTCTGTTTGCTCTGAGTACACACTGGATAATTTCTGCTGCACCTGTCTGTCCACTGCTGATTTTTTCTGCCACCACCATGGCTCATCAGTCAAACCTTTAATGTTTATTCTAGTCTTCACCTATAAAAATCCCCATTTGGCTTTTGGTTTGTCCTGCCTGCAGAGTGTTCTGGGACCAGAGTCTAGCATAACGGTTCTGAGAGAGACCGGAGAGACTTCATCTGGCAATTGATGGGTGCAGATGCACACTCCTACAACCAAACCTTAGGGTGAGCTAGGGAGTCCTGTGAAGGAAGAGGAGGAGGAGGAGGAGGAAGAGGAGGAAGAGGAGGAGGAAGGGGAGGAAGAGGAGGTATCAGAGGAATCAGAGGAACCAGAGGGGTTAGGGACATACCACAAGAACATAGTCCACAGAATCAACTGACCAGGTCTCACTGGGACTGTCAGAGAACAGGAAACCTGTAGGGGTTTTACCTAGGTCCTCTGCTTATGTGTTATGACAGAGATGCTTGGCATTCTGTGGGATTCCTAACAGTGAGAGCAGGGGCGGTCCCTGAATCTTTTGTCTACCTGTGACCCTTTCTTCCTACTGGGTTGCCTTGTCTGACCTTGATATGATGGTATGTTCCTAATCTTTATTGTAGCTGGTTCTGCTATGTTTGGGTGATGTCTCTGGGAGGCCTGCTCTTGTCTGAGAGGGAGGCAGAGGAAGGATAGATCTGTGGGTGAGGGAAGGTGGAGAGGGAGAGAGGCTAGGGGATGGGGAGGGAGGGAAAACTGTGGTCAGGAAGAGAGAATAATAATAATAATAATGAATCCTTGTTTGGATCTACATTATGTTTCCAATTTGTTGTTGATGTTATTTCTTGGCTAAGCCTTTCAGCCTTTTTGTATCAAGAGTGGATGAAATCACTTGTTGACTTAAAAATACTAATGATATCATGGTATTTTAAAAAAGATTATTTGCATACCTATCATTTTTGGCACTGGAATTCACTGTCTTTTTTCTTTTTCTTTTTATTCCACTTAAGAAATGCTTGGCTCTTGGTAGGATGAGTGCTATTCTATTCACACCCCAATTTTTTTTTCAGATTATATTCTGTAGCCCCAGGTCTTTTAAAAACACTATCTTGGTTGACTTTCCTGAATGAATATCGCTCTCATGAGTCAAAAAGAGACAAAAGTCCATTCCTCCCTGGATATTTAGTAGTGAAGTGAGAGGAAATTCCTGGTGGTCTTGAGTCCCAGGAAACCCAGGTTTCCTAGGTGGCATCCTCAGCCTCTATGGGAATGAAAACCCTCTGTCTTTCTGGTGGCTTCATCAACCCCACCCTGGTAGGGAGGGTGAAGGTTTGTAACACTCTCCTGAGACTGTGAGTCTAGGCTCTCAGTTTGATACTTGGTCTTAACTGATATAGTATGTCTAATTTATTTATTTACTTATTGACTCATTAATGGCTGCCTTGGAGGTTTTATCTGCTCTTTTGCACCCCAGTATGATTACAAGGTGAACATTTCTCTGCATTTACTCTGCTAAGGGACTTCAGAACTTCTCGGTTCTTCAGGATGATGACTAATTGAATTTGGAAAACTCTCGACTATTATTTCTTCAGATATTAAAACATCTTTTATTACTTCCTGGGACTTCAGTAACAAGCCTGGTGGTGTCCCAGTGGTTTGTGCCTTTTGCTTCTCAGTCCTCTTGTGTCATTTCTAATTCTTGGCTTCAGCTTGGATGGTTCCTGCTGACTTTACTTCAAGTCCACTGATGGTATCTTCTTCAGCATCCAGCCCTCTGTTAAATTCATCCAGTGAATTTTTCTTTTTTTTGATTCTGATATTTTACTTTTCAGTTACATAGATTTGGGGTTTTTATTTATCTATGAACCCATTTTATCTTTTCATCCAGCCTGTTGATATTTTCCTCTAATGTATGTATCCTACGTGCATTAGTGAAAGAAACAGGGTTCACATTTGCTTGTAATTCCAGAGGAATAAAATCCATCACGGTGTGGAGGCACGATGGCACCTCATGCAAGGACACCACAAATGAATAAATGCACAAAATTTACAGCAGGAAAGTAAAGAGGGTCATGCTAAAGCACAGAAGAAAAAATAACACAAGAAGACAAAGCATGAGGCCAGCTTGTTTCTGTGTGTCCTCGCTCAGGAGACAGAGAGACAGAGTAAGGCTTGGCTGCAATACCTCAAATCTCAACCCCAGTGACATCCTCCAGCTCTACCTCCTAATAGTCCAGTATCTTCCCAAATGGCACCACCAGCTGGGACCACGTGCTCAAACACATGCGCCTATGGGGGACATATCACTTTCTAAGTATAAAGTACTAATATATATATCTATCTCTATCTGTCTATCTATCTATCTATCTATCTATCTATCTATCTATCTATCTATCTATCTAGTGTGTGTGTGTGTGTACAGACATTCATGCTACAGCATGTATGGAGGGCCAGAGAACAACTTTCAGGCATCAATTCTTTCCTTCCACCCTGTAGGTTCTGGGAATTGAACTCAAGGCTTGGACACAAGAGCCTTTACCTGCTGAGCCATCTGCCTAACCCTTCATACAGAGAGTTTGAAAATCAGCAAATACACAATACACCGTGGAACTCATAGTCCCTATTGACTTTCCTGTTGTAATTTGTATGCATTTATTGGTGTGTGGCGTCCTTACCAAGTCCACAGAGGGACTGTCATACGGCAAAGAGCAGAGGCAGCATTGGGTCTCCTGTGTTGTAACTAACAGCATTGGGTCTCCTGTGTTGTAACTAACAGCTGTCTGGATCCTAGCTGGATTCTAAGTTTCTCGAAGGCAGATTCTGTGTTTGGTTCACTCTTATTTCCTCCATGCTTGGTAATGGGTAGAGGCAAAGTAAATGCCTATGAAGGAACTCAGCTAAAGGCTTATTTGACTGTCTAGGCATAGCAACTCATTTAACATAAGGTGTCAGCAGTCTCAGAAAACACTTAGTACAAAAGTCCCAGACTTTGAAAGTGAATAAAGAAAGGAATTCAGAGGCTTATATGCCCATCAGGGATTATTATAGATGGGTTTTCTGGCTTGAGGACCAGAGTCTTTGTACAGATGTATTTCAAAAAAGGATAAAATAGCCATGATAAGGACTAAGGCATTTAAAACATAAAAATTATTATTTTAATTTTACTGATGTAACTTAACACATATAAAAATCAGTAGAAGTTAAAATCCATCATTCAGTTCTGGGAAATTACCTGGAGTGATTACAGAACTAGACATGAATCTGAAGTAATGTCACCAAAAAAATGCTGGCAGGATCCAGAAGGGCACCGCGTTAGCCTGGGAGAACGCTCGAGCATATGTTTACCAAAGTAGCTGTGAGCATATTAGATGCGCTGATGAAGCCAAAGAGGCTAAGTGTGACAAACTCATGAGGATCTAACTAATGCCTTCCTCTTCCTCTTCCTCTTCCTCTTCCTCTTCCTCTTCCTCTTCCTCTTCCTCTTCCTCTTCCTCTTCCTCTTCCTCTTCTTCTTTCTCTTCTTCCTCCTCCTCTTTCTTTTTTAAAAGAGTTCTTTTTTTGTTTTTGTTTTTTAAAGATTTATTTATTTATTTTATATATGTGAGTACACTGTCGCTGTCGTCAGACACACCAGAAGAGGGCATTGGATTCCATTACAGATGGTTGTGAGCCACTATGTGGTTGCTGGGAATTGAACTCAGGACCTCTGAAAGAACAGTCAGTGCTCTTAACCACTGAGCCATCTTTCCAGCCCTAATGCTTTCTTCTAACTGAACCATGAATGATATCAAAGTCATCACAGGTGCTAGAAAAGCCACTGCTTACCCTAATGCCTTTCTCTGAGTCTTCCCAGCCCTGGGATAGCACAGATTTGGGTGAAACATGAATGTCACTCTTTATCAAGGGCAGTGCAACTTCTCCCCAGCCTGTGATGACAAGAAGGAGGAAAGCTGTGGAGAGGGCTGTGCTAAGCTGAGTGTGGAGAGACCCAGTAAGGCTAAGCCTATCAGCATGTAAGATTTTACCTTCTTCTGGAATAATGACAGACAAATATAGGCAAATGCTAGTGGCTCCCGTTAAAAAGAGGTGTGTTTTTCAAGATAATGAGAAGTGACACAGAGGAAAAAAAATGTTAGCTAGTGAGTAAGAAAACTCACGCTAAGTCTTGGCTACTTCTCGGTCTTGCAGTGTTGCCACCACACATGAGCAGGAGATGGAGGTGTTTGTAGACTCTGCTCACTCAGGGACTGCCTCATCTGTTGCCTGTGTATGTGGAGGGTGACCACAGATAAGAGAGATGTAAGCACAAAGCCCCCAGGTTGGAGAGAGAGAGGGAGAGAGAGACAGAGACAGAGACAGAGGGGAGAGAGAGGCAGAGAGAGAGAGAGAGACAGAGGGGAGAGAGAGACAGAGAGAGAGACAGAGACAGAGGGGAGAGAGAGGGAGGGAGGGAGGCAGAGAAAAGAGAGGCAGAGAGAGTCAGAGACAGAGGAGAGAGAGAGAGAAAGGCAGAGACAGAGGAGAGAGAGAAACAGAGACAGGCAGAGATAGAGGAGAGAAAGAGAGTATTATAGACATGGCTACCACATAGTGGAGTGGGTTTCGGAGAGAAACCTCCCTACAGCCTTCACTTGATAAAGACCTAATAGGAAGTTAGTTGAGTGACACTTTTCTGAGTCCAGGGATGTCTGCAGAGCAATGGGACTTTCCACCCAGATAGTGTACGCCTCTCCCCATAAGCATAACTGAAAAAGTGTAAGTGACTCTTACAAAAATGACTTACTGTTCACTTAATGAGCAGTTTTTATTTCACATGGGCTATAAAATGTCCTGAAGCAGTTTTACATGTTGCCTTTGTTGTTTTCATATTCCATACATAGTGGTGTCTTCTAGAATATAAATGTGGCTAAGTTCGACATTCCCTCTGAATGTAGTTAGCATGTTGTACCCCTAGTTGGAACCAAGACTTCTCCAGATGTCTGCTGTTCTTTTGTTTTTGTTTTTTTTTTAATCACTGGCCCTGAAGCTTTTGGGAGTCACCTTGCATCCAGAAACACACCTTCAGTCGCTTCATCCAAGTGAGAGGGTGAGCTAGCCCAGTCAGTGCTGGGGAGTTTTCCCTGGGGGTGCTGATACCGGAGAGCCAATGGACTGACCAGCTCAGCTACGGCCCAGATCGAGGGCTTTGAGTTGGTCCACCCCCAAATCTATTTCATCTAGAACCATTGGAGCACATAAAAGGAGTGGGTGGTCCTGCTGATCCAGGACTGCAAGATCTCCATGACACAAGGTCACAACAGGATAACGGAGAGAGAAGTCCAGATGAGGGTCCAGTATTGATGGTGTGACAGAAGCCAGAGACCTTGAACCAGACCAAGGACTCATTGCCATGAACACTTGCAAGTGAAGATGTATGGACAAAGGTGTAGACTGTGGGAAACACTAGGTGACATACTACAGCTTCCAAGAGGAGATGTTTTCTATGCTTTGGTTGGTTTGTTTTTGTTGTTGTTGGGTTTTTTCCCTTTTTGGGGGGCGTTTTCAGGGGTGGGGAGGTGGATGTGAGGGGATGGGAAGATGAGTGAGACTTGGGTACGTGATATGAAACTCACAAAGAATCAATACAAAGTTTTTTTTTTTTTTTTTTTTTTTTAAAGTAACAACACATAGGACCACAATTGATGGAATTGTGTTGAAATGCAAGTCTGAGACTGTGGGGAAGTTTAGTCGAGAGGTTGACCTGACTTAGGCCAAGGATGCTCTGGAGAATCAGACTGGAACTTGCTTTTCCAGAAACTGAGAACCAGCACATGCTGTGGGCCCTTAGTGCCACCCAGTCCTGCTCAGAAGTGAACGCGAAATCGGAAAGGCCTCCTAGATGACAGATCTTCTGTCCTTAAAAACCAAACATCAAGTGACAGCAGAGGCGAAAGGCAGGTGATAAATAGCATTTGCCCCAAACAATGTAAACAGAAGGCTTCTGGGCAGATTTGCTTGACAACTTCCTCTAGTTTCGTGCACCATGTAGGAAATGAGTCCCCTACACATTCTAGGTTGTTTGGTGTGCTGATGGAAAGATCCACTTTATATCCCCACGGGCAGGGAGGAGCTGAGCATTCTTAGTCAATTGTTTTGTTAGTGTCACTAAGTCTCACATTAGAGAATGTTGGTCCAGAAACAACAGGGTTAACCACACAAAGCAGAACTGTGCAGGGAAAGGAGATCCTCTTACTGGAGGACCAATTCTAGATATCTAGCTTCTGTTAGAAGAATATGCTTGAGTGGTCTAGTGATACCATGGCAATGACAGTTAATAATAATGTACTGTATATTTCAAATTGCTAAGATAATAGAACATCAAAACAAAACCAAGTAGTTGAGAAGAGGATATATAATTATAGGTATTAATTAGAATGATTTAATCATTCTACAATGTATATGTAAATCAAAACATGATATCACATCTTAAAAATATACACAAATATTTGGCAGTTAACAATAGTATTATCTATCATCTATCATCTGCCTATCTCATTGGTCTATTATCTATCTGCATGTCTCTCTATCTCTCTGTCTATCTATCTATCTATCTATCTATCTATCTATCTATCTGTCTGTCTCATTTGTCTATTCTGTCTGTCTGTCTGTCTGTCTCTGTGTGTCTATCTATCTGGATCTCTTCAGGTATTTCAGGTAAAGCTATCAGTAGAATCTAGAATGGGTCCTCCAGTTCTCAAGTAAGAGGATCTCCTTTCTTTGCACAGTTCTGCTTTGTGTGGTTAACCCTGTTGTTTCGGGGTAATGCATGCATCCCATGTGACTTTCACAGCAGGCAGAGCACAGATGCTCTACAGCCCTTCCCACTTGTATACTTGTTTGACTAACTTCACGAAATAAGAAGTTTCTCTAAAAATCACCACATCATGAAGAGATACTGAAAAGATATTTTGATCAGACAGTAATTAACAAAACTGTTTTCCTTTCAGGAAACAACAACCACCACCTTCCCACTTAAGTCTAGCACACATCCCTCAAGGCTGATGCCTTACTGTGGACCAGATAGTCTCAGGCCCTCCATCCACTCAACGACAACGATGCTAGCTGTTTCTTCAGAGACTCTGTCCTCCAGGGTCTAGAGAGAATCAGAACCTTCCATGGCACTTTCCCTTTTAGAAAATGTGACCCCAGGGACTCTGTAAAAACATTTCCTCCTCAACGTCTTGGAGCTGTGTCTCTCTTGTCTCTGCCTCCCTAGCTTGCTTTTCTCTCTGGTCTGTGTCTGAGGGGATACCTCAAGCCATTGCTCTGTTCTGCCCTCCATCTGCTTCTTTAGACCCCACACTTCAGAAAGTTCCTGCCTTCTGAGTGTCCACTGCCCTGCACTTGGGTTGTGGGCTGAATGTTTGTCTGTCAAAAATCAAATCTGAAGTCCAGCACTCAGTGAGGTGATCTTAGCAGGTGGAGCCTGTGAGACAGAGATAGTCACGAGGGGGAGCAGTTAAGAATGAGATTGGTGTCCTTTTATAAAATGGGCACAAGTGCTCTCTTCCCCTTTCTGATTTGAGAGACCACAGTGAAAAGATTGTGGCCTATGGATCAGGCCCCTACCTGACACAGAATTTGATAATGCCTTGCTTTTAGGCATCAAGCATCCAGAACTGTTGACAAGGGATTAACAGGGAAGGAACTCAGTTGTGGGCAGTGCATACCCGAGAAGGAATTGAGCAGTGTGTAAGAATATGAAAATTCTGGAAAGACTTTGTTTTGCTGGAACATTTGTTGACACAGAATCAAAAAAAAGAACAAAGCATTGTATTTGAGACAGATCCTCAGTCTGTTTGAAGGGGACAGTTGATACACTGAAAAAAAAAACTCCGAAATAAGTTGTATAGGAAGGTAGATGGCATTGAATGCTCTGGAGAACCATAAGGCAGAATCAAGGGGCCAGGGGGATGCTTGGGAGGAGTAAGATCCACATAGGGTGGCTGGGGCAGACCTTGTCTAAGCTCTGGATAGGAGGGAATGGTGAGGCACATGGATTTCTGAGAAAAGGTGTCCTAGGAAGAAGCCCCTGCTAGTGCAGAGTGTGGAGTGGGAGGAGCTATGACAGTGGGTGGGGCATAAGGAGCACTGAGGGTGAGATTTAAGGACAGAGAGTTAATGGTGGGGAGGAGCTACACAATGCACTGCAGAGCCTTTTGGAGGACTTGACCCAGGAAAGCCATGAGCAGGATGTTGTGGGTGTGGTGCATGTATTTCTTTACAAGTTTTGTCTGTAGTTCTTAATGTAATAGTTTTGGGGAAAAAACCCCTAGGTTCACAACAGCAATAATAGAATTCATTTTCTGTGGCTCTGCTCCTCTCTGATGTGCCAGAATCCCAGTCTGTCTTAGAAGTTATCTCAATGAGTTCAGGAAAACTCACTTGTGTGTGCACATGCATGATTGCATGTGGCACACATATATGTGGCAGCCAGAGGTATTATAAGGCTCTGTCCACCCTTCCTGCCTCTCAGGGTCTCTCATTGATCTGAGGCTTGTGCGCACCAGGGATCCCCCCTGTGTCTGCCTCCCACTGCTGGGATTATAAATGTATGCCACCATGCCCTGATTTGTTTTTACCCAAGTTCTGACATTCAACTCAGATCCTTATGAACACTTTATTGACAGAGCTCTTTCCCAGTGCCAAATTCAAGAGGGCTATTTATGACATCAGCTGGCATGGGTTAGCTCTATGTCTGGCTGTCCACTTCATGCCTCCTTCTCCTATACTGAATCCTCATTCCCCTGGTGGCACAGAAGACTGACATAGTCCGGCTCTGATTCCTACTGGGTGAGAGAAGTGCACTCTTGAGTATTCTGAACTGGGACAGGATAGTCAAACTGTTCTGGGCACCAGAGACTATGAAAACAAGCCTCTTGCTCCCTGTTCAGGTTGCTGGGTGGTGTTTTGTCTTTGCAGTGACTTTGGGTGGTGATAATGACTTTCACATCTCATTAATACCATAGACTCCCTCTATCTAGCACAGATTTATTATTATAATTAAAATTACTAGACAGAAGCAAAGGAGCCTATGAAGAACCCATATATATATATATATATATATATATATATATATATATATATATATTTGTTGAAGTAGTACATTTCTATACTTTAAAAAGTCAAGTAGTGCTGGAAGACTTATTAAAAAAAAACCCAGCCTGCTCTTGCTTCATAGCCATCTTCCATCTCTCCAGAATCACCCTGAGTTTTTAATTGTTTTCTCTTGGTATTTACTTCTGGGCTTCTAAGAAATATGGCTACCAAGCTCTCTCTCCATTGATCATTTTTAGACAGGGAGTATGGAGAGATGATGAGAATTCTAAATCTCCTGTACCCTCCCGATATGGTTCTAGCATTATGTAACTATAGAAAACCCCACATTTGCTGCTTTTGGCAAACACTCCAGTGTTCTTCATTCTTGGGCTAAGAGTGTACTGTTTATTTTCTTTTGGAACAAGTTGCTTTTCCTAAGATTAATATCCCCCCCTTTATTTTCACTTCATTCATCTTTTGGACAGCTGTTTCTACATCTGGGCACAGCTGTACCACTATTTAGCGGGTGGACAGGGATAAGCAAAGGCTTGCTCGGTCATTCACCACTCACTAGCTTAATGCCATGCCCATGATGATGATCAGGCCCCAGAAGCCTCCCGGGCACTTTCTCATTTTCTCGTTTTTCTTCGTCTCTTCATTCTTCTGCCTCTCCTTCATCACCTCTCATTCCTCATCCAGGTTGGCTTGAACACAGGGGCAAAGCTCTGTTCTATGCATTTTGACTTTGATTCATTCAACAGAGTAATAAAAGTTTGCCAACTTCTGTCTGCCACAGTAGTATGGAGGATGTTTTCTTTTTTTAAAGCCTTGGAGTTCCCAGAGAAGCCCTCCTGGGCACTGCCCTTGGTGGACCATCAAACCCAGAGGATCATGGGCAGCAAGATTCCTGTTCTCGCCTTATTTTCCCCTCCCCTTCATCGCTACCCCCGTGTTATAATTTGGCCTGGCTGCCATTACAGTACTCCGGGGCTCTGGGCTGCCTTGTGATGGGCACCTGTGAGCACCTGTGCTTTCTGGCAAGCATCTCTGTATGAACAGCTTGAGTGTGATCTTTGTGATCGCAGGTTTTGGGCTTTCAAAGTGCATCCTAAATATTTGCTCTCCTTCTTGGTTCACTATATTTTGCAAAATTAGAACCCTACCCTCCTGTCCGTATAACTCTTTATTTTTTTTTGAGTCTTTTACTTAATAAAAAAGCTTGGGTCTCAGCATTCATCATCGTGATTAATGTGATTCCACTAATAACCTTTTTCTACTTGGGAAGGCTCCAATTATGGCTGTATTTTGTGTTTGGCCTTGGGCCAGTTTCTAACTCACCTAGGCTGGTTTCCCAATGCCTCCCTGTGAACATTAACCTCTCCCGTCTCCACATTCTCCTGCAGACTTCAGGCAGAGCCCATTCTCGGGACCTTCTGCTGACCCATCCTTGGATAAATAAGCCCAGCTGCCTGGGGAGGGAAGGCCTACCTTTCTCTCTTTCTGAATAGTTCAGACGCAAGGCTATTCAAGGATTCTTGATGGTTTCCCCAAAGGTGATATCAAGCCACATTCAGCCTTCATAATTCTTTGGCTCACTCTTCACCCTTATAATTAATAATGGAACCTTGCCAGAAGTACTGATCTTTTAGGATGCTCTTGAAGGAGGAGACTCAAAGGGATCTGCACTGTAAACTCTTCCCAAGCTCTAGGCTCTCTTTAAACACAGTGGAGGAACTAGGATCTTTAGAGAGGTAAGAAGAGAGAAAGGAAAGTGGTTTTCAAGGTCAGACAGCACTGGATATGTGACTCTGAGAAAATTGCTTAGCTTCTCTGGGTCTCAGTTGACTCCTTTGTGAACTGGGAGGATGGTTATCATTAGAGTTGGGATGAGGATTCAAAGGATAAAGGGGATGATGCCTATAATATGACCAGTGGCCCATTTCTACTCCCACAGTAGTTCCATATGCTAGAAAATACCTCGAGATACTAAATAGCCCATCTATATGAGTAGCCCTGTGATTTGCTTTTACATCAACATATGTTTATTATTATTTTTATTTTATTTTATTGTTTACTTAAGCAGACTAACGAAAGCTGTGTATGAGATGTCTCTTCTCTGCATCTTCTCGATTGTTTCTTCCTTGTATTTGCCCTTGTCCTTTCCTACTTGTCAGGACTTGGCTTTCCTCTCCAGGATCTTGTGGTTCTTGTCCAGCTTTAGCCTGGTGATGCCCACCTTGCTGAGGTGGATGCCCACACGGACGGTTGTGCCGTTAGGCTTCTCTCGCTGGATTCATTCAATGTAGATGATGTATTTCTTCCTGTACACTTGGACTACCTTGCCAATCTACTCACCTTTGTAGTGTCCTCGAACACCCTAAACTTCATCATCCTTTCGAATGGGCATAGACTGAACATTATACTTCTGTCTCAGCTATTTGGAAAGAGGGGAAGTCATGGTCTTCCCCTGAATGTGAGAAGGTGCATTGAGATGACTTTCACATTCAGGGGAATGCCGAATTTGCAGTTCTTGCTTCTGTTAGAAGTCACTAAAGGATTGAACTTCATGTTGGCAGCTATGACCCCCCTCCTCCCCATGGTTACAAATGGAAGGAGCACAAATGTTATTCTTGAGGTTTTTTTTTTTTTTTTTTTTCCCACCTGTTCTCACAATGGCTTGGAAAAAGGGTGTTTAGTAGCCATACACTAGGGATAAACTCAAATGCATGTTATGTTCAACAACCATACCATAAGATGTTCATTTATCATATACCAGTAGAGGTTCATGGCAGTTTTCATAAAATATCTGCTACTAATTTCATTCATAATTCTTATGAGTTATCATATGAAATAACAAAATAAAATCAGAACAAACATCGTTTTAGATAATTAGACATCCAAGGGGAAATCCCAGGACCCATCACGGGACTGAAGGGCAGAGCTGATAGCACAGAAAGTCTGTTACACCTAGCTACTGAGATTGTAGTCAACCATGTCGGGATAGCTCAGTATAGAGTGGAGGATTCTCTCTTAAGAGGGATGGGGGAGGGTGGTGGTGGTGGTGGTGGTGGTGGGAGAGGTTGTGGGGGGAGAAGGTGTAGCTTCCTCTTCTCTGCTTGATCTGAGGTGCCTGACCCCCAATCTTCTACCTGAGGGATGTCACATAGTCCTTGGCAAGCATATAACTCCCTCTTTCCCAAGAAGAGCCTGCCCAGGAAGGGCCTGGGATTCTGGAATGCTTCTCTATAGAAATGAAGAGTTCACAGTACTTTAAACTCCAGCCAGTGATTTGCATTCACCCTGAAAACTCCCTCCCACTCTCCAAGGTTCATAGGTAGCCTTTTTTCACTCTGAATAAAGTATATGCACCCCACCTGTTTCACTGAAGATTCTCTAAGAGAGCTGTGTCTTTGAGTACTGGCTAAAAGATCTGTAACACTAAAATCTGTTCTCCACTCACTCCTAGCCAGGGTTCTGTAGAGCCCACCCATTCCTGACTCTGCTTCATCCTTCCAGGCTGATTTGCCTAGGGAACACCTTGAGGGAAGAAATGGAGGACATGGAACCACAGCTGGCCCCCAATACGTATACCACAGCTGGTGCCCAGAACATGGGGACACAGTTGGAGGAAGTGCGTACACCTACCACCAAAGCTCACCGAAGTTAGAGTTTCTTGATAGTGTTAAATATGAGGTTTGGTTTTAGTTCATGTAGAGATGGAAGGTGGGATCTTAGGTCTTTGTGTGGCAGGGTGCTGAACCTGGGACCTCCGAAGAAAGATGGGGCACATATGAGGCTTTTATACTTTTGAGAAAACGTAAACTGGAAAGAGCCTGCATAATGACAGGGACACTGTGGGGAGATTTACATGTCTCTTTCTGAGTTCTAGGTGAGCACATTTGCCTTTCAGCATATAAAATCATATCAACTCATATCCAACTCTCCACACATGCTTGGGATCCCAAGTTTTACTACCTATACAGGGCCTTCTAAGATGACAAATGAACCTGCCATGGGTTTCAGGGCGTTGTAGAAACAATGAACTACTTTCAAGAGCTGAATAGAAAACCTTAACTCAGGCAATTTGCTACTTGCTTAGAAAGAACCTCACTAGAGTTGAACTAAACAAACAAACAAACAAACAAACAACCCAAAAAATAAAAAGCAAAAACAAACACACAAACAAAACACCCTCCCAAAACCCCACAAAATCACAATGAGAAAATCAGCCACCATAGCTAAGACTCAAGAGGCAAAAGACACAGCAAGGCTGGAGTCTGATGAGCTTTCAAAAAACAGAGCTATTAAATGCAGGCCATGAATTAAGTACCCTAGTCTCTCCTTCTCTAAAGGAATACCAATAAGTGATACCAGTGTGGACATCTGGACAAAGAGACGATGATTTGGGTAGAATGCAGCCAGAAAGTATAAGGGTTCCTTAAAACAATCAGAATAGCGTGCAATTGGAAACTTACAGATTTTTAATTTCTGGAATTTTCCAGGCACTCATCTTGAGACCAGTGCTAACACTGATAACTGAAACTATAGAAACCAAACTGTGGATCCAAGGGAGGGACTACTGCACACTTAAAAATCATCAGGGGCGTGCTAGACGGAAAGGGACTTAAGAAAACTATGGAAGCAGAGAAGCCGAAGTGAACCTGTGATCACTAAAATCAACACCAAGAAAGCCGGGCCAAACAGTGGGGAGCACTTGGAGTGCTGATGTGTCAACTTGTTGTGGGTAGGTTAGTGATCAGGGGGAAGGGGGATGGAATTGGGGGTTTTCAGAGGGGGAATGAGGAGAGGGGATAAAAAAGAAAAGAAAGAAACAAAAGAAAAGGCCTCCTTAAGTTCTAGCTGTAGGAAGGCTTTTAGAACATTTTCTTAATTGGTGATTGATAGGGCAAGGCCCAGCCCATTGTGGCTGGTGCCATCCCTGGGCTGGTGGTGCTCAGAGGGTCTATAAGAAAACAGGCTGAACAAGTCATGGGGAGCAAGCCAGTAAGCAGTAAGCAGTAACCAGTAAGCACTCTTCTATGGCTTCTTCGTCCGGTCCTGCCTCCAGGGTCCTGCCCTATTTGAGTTCCTGCCTTGACTTTCCTTAGGAATGGACTGCCATCTGGAAGTGTAAGCTGAAATAAACCCTTTCCTCCCTAGCTTCCTTGGTCATGCTGTTTCATCACAGCAATAGAAACCCTAAGACTGGGCCATTTTGCTTTTACATATTCTATGAGTTTTAACAAATATACAATGATGTGTGTCCACCATTGTAGTGTCAGACAGGATAGTTTCCTTGGTCTAAAAACCCCATGTGCTCTGTGCTCTGCACATTCTTCCTCCTGGTAACCATGTGTGTGTGTGCGCACGCGTGTGTGTGTGTGTGTGTGTGTATGCATATATAAGTATACATATATATGTATAATCACATACATATATGATGTATTATCATTACAGTTTTTCCTTTGTCAAAAAAAAAAGTTAGGCTTACACAGCACCTCTGCTTTCAGCTTGCCTTCTTTCATTTAATGATACATACTGGTGGCTCCTCCACATTTCCCATGGCTTGCGGACTCATTTCCGTCTAGGACTTAATAACACAGCACTGACTGTATTTACCACAACATCTGCTCACTGACTTAATGTCTTAGTTAGGATTTGCTGCTGTGAGCAGGTACCATGACCAAGGCAACTCTTATAAGGACAGCATTTAATTGGGGGTGGCTTACAGATTCAAAAGTTCAGTCTGTTATAATCAAGGTGTGAGAGCAGCAGTGTCCAGGCAGGCCTGGTGCAGGAGAAGCTGAGAGTCATGAAGGCCAATAGGAGAAGGCTGGTTGCCGTGTGATTAGGAGGAGGGTCTCATTGCCCACCCCCCACAGTGACACACCTACTCCACCATGGCTGCACTTCCCAGTAGTGCCAGTCCCTAGGCCAAGCATATTCAAACTACCACATTGATTGAAGGACATTTTGGTTGCTTTTGAAGTCTGGCAATCTCATTAGCTGTTATAAATATGCAAGTACAGATTGTGTGTGTGTGTGTGTTTTCAGTTCATTTGGATGAAGAGCTAGAAGCACAATTGCTAGCTCATCTGTAAGAATATGCAAATTTTCCCATAAAAATCTGCAAACTATTTTCCAAAGTGGCTCTGCCTTTGCCATTCCCAGCAGCAGGAAGTGAGAGTTCCCATCATCTCATGCCCTTGCCAGCACTTCTTGGTGTTGATGTAGTGGATCTTGGCTGTGCTAAGTGTGTAGAGTTATCTCAATATTTCCTACCTTCTAAATTAAATACATTAAAATTACAAAAACAAGCTAAATGTAATTCCCAACTTTAAGCTGTCTTTAGTTTACTTGACTCCTGTAGCAGTGTGGCTTTGGTTTTATTTATTTGCTCTTTCATTTTATTGCAACACTCTCTTGCCTTGATGCCCCCATTCTCTTGCTCCCCTCCCCCTGCCAGAACGCTGCCTTAAGAAAGGACTTTCCAGACTATCCTACATGCAGCCTGGGACGCTGGAACAAAGTTTAAATTTTAGATTTTTAAAAACCTGAACTTGACTAATGGTCGATGCACCTATAAAATCTGATTCACATTCCTTATTAAGAGTTATTGATAAGATTAAACAGATCCTGTCACAGTATCTTGTAAGTGGAAAACCTTAGTAGGCTAGGAAATGACTCATGATTTATATATCATTTTATATATATACCTACCTATCTATCTGTTTGTCTGTCTATCTATCTATCTATCTATCTATCTATCTATCTATCTATCTATCTATCTATCCATCCACCCCCCCACACACACACACAAACAAACACACAAGGTTACAACCAATTACAGATTTCCAGGGTTATTTCTTACACATTGATTTGCTTTGTCTTGGGAAGTCTCTGAGCCAAGCAAACAGCTCTCTAAAGAGAGGAGTTTAAGTATTTGTAGGCAACTTGGCAAGCATTTCTGACCTTCTTAAAAACTTGGCCAAATAAGTACTTAATGTCCCACCACAATTTTCTTGTGTATGTATTGTATGTGTGTGTGTTGTCTGCATATCTATGTTAGTACTGTGTACATGTCTGTGTATACACATGCACACACATGTTTGTGTATGTAGACTAGAGATCAGTGTTGGGTGTCTTCCTCTTTTGTCCTCTCTTATTCCTGACACAGAGTCTCTCACTGATCTGGAGCTCACCAATTCAGCAAGACTAGATGGCCTATGATCTATAGGGATATAACACTCAGCTTTTGATGTGAGTGCTGGGAATCAGAACTCAGGTTCTCACGCTTACACAGCAAGTACTTACCAACTGAGACATACTGTACATTTGTATGTGTGATTTGAGGCAGGGTGATGTGAATAAACGTTTTCTAAAAAATGTCAGTGTATCCAAATTGATTTTCTGAAGCCAGAGTTGGGTCCAGGGAAGGAAAGCAATCTGCGTCTGTTTCTCTGTGTTGCTAGAATTTCTGGGATGTTTGTTTTTGAGAGTTTTCATGTTTGCTACTTATTTGCATTGTCTAATAAGTCCTTCAGTCGGGAGAGACCATTTTTGGCTTGCTGTGTTAGATTCCTGTTTTGTTTTTTTTTTTTCTTATTGATTATGCTCTTTACCTATTCAAGGATTATGCCCTTTATCTGTGATTTAATTTTTAAAAATTCCAAGCCTGTAAATCTTGGCCAGCCTGCTCTGTGTAGCAAATTCCAGGTTAGCCATTGTTACATGGTGAGACCCTGTCTCAAAGAAAACCAAATGCAGAACAAGCAACTCTCAGGTTTTTATAGCAACTGGAAGCAGGATCACTATTATCATTCGAAGTGCTCATCAAATGGCTTATGAATTATTGTTTATGCATAAAGTAGTTAATATGCGGAGGATATGGATTCCTTATTATAAATATAAATATTTTCAGAAATAACTAGATAAGTTAACTCTTTGATAAATATCTTATAGCTGAAGTTATTTGACATGGTAACATTAATAAATATCAGACTGGAAACTCTAGCATCTTCAAGGCTTTACCATTAAATTATGGCATTGAAATCTGATCTATCAAATACATATACACACACAAAAACCTCTCTGGTTTTTGTACAATTCTTATTTTCTCATGTATTCTTCTGAACATTTTATGGCTTGTGTGTGTGTGTGTGTGTGTGAAATATGTGAACTCTGCTTCCTCTTTGCTCTTCTGAACCTTTTTGGATCCTGATGAAGTTTTCATGTTTCTTCTTCTCTGATGTGGCCCTGAAGGTCTCTGACATCTCTCTCTTTTCTTTCCAGAAACTTCAGTGATCTCTGATTCCCCAGTAGATCCAGTCCTATCCTATGGGATTGACATGGGAAAGGGGCACATTTTATTCATCTATCTGCAGCAGTCTCTTGTGACAGATTCCAAGCACCTCTATTAATATATCAGAAGAATTTAACGGGTGATATAGAGTCATAGATGCATTTCAAAGCCCAATTTAATAACCAACTGGAGGCAGCTACTAAAAGTCTCTCTATTCACCAGTAAATTTGAGACCGGGGAGGATGGGTTGGTGGAGAGGTAGAGGGTGAAATTCTTCATTCCACAGGGTTTGTCACAATAATGTTACTAGTGTAACTAGTCCCAGCTGTAAAGCATAACTTGTCCCTATTGTTCCTGTGACAGTACAAACCTTTTTCCAGTGGGTTTAGCGGCTCTCACAGTGTTATGTGAGTGAGACCTCCTCATCCTGAGTCTTTTAACCCTCCCCCAACCCGTTTGGTATACTGATCATGAATATCTCAGGGACCTTAATGAATTGGAACATGCATATTAACTCAGAACTACTACTGCCTTCCCTTCCAACACTTTCTTTACAGGGGAGAGAAGGAATATTTATTTATTTTAATTTATTTTTTATTTGAGAAGTTAACAAGATTCTTGAAGTGATCATCCAGCAACCTTCCCTGTCTACCAGGAACACAGGGTGGAGCCCAGGCCCAGGCCCAGGAGTGCAGCATAACATGGCTTAGATATCTACTAGATTCTAAAATAGAGCTCTCCAACAATTGCTGTAAGTTCTTTCATTTTACTTATTAGAAGCAAAAGTAGAAGACTTACCTACGGGAGGTCACAGAGCAAGTGGCTGAGCCACAGTTGAATCTCAGGCCTTTTGACTTGAGTTTCTTTGTTCTAATGATAGATCATGCATGAATTGTTTCTTGAAAGTCTAGATGGGACAGGCGGGAGCCACAGAGCCACTGAGGCAGCACCCTTTTGGGGCCGCAGACATCCGGCACCCTCCCAGTCGGAGGACAGTGACCTGCCCTGCAGGGAGCGCCATCTTGGCTCCGGGACTCCGCCGAACTTAGTCTACAGGTTAGAGTGAGGACCACAGAGGCAGACAGCTTCTGGGACAGGCGGGAGCCACAGAACCGCTGAGGCAGCACCCTTTTGGGGCCGCAGACATCCGACACCCTCCCAGTCGGAGGACAGTGACCTGCCCGGCAGGGAGCGCCATCTTGGCCCCGGGACTCCACCGAGCTTAGTCTCTACAGGTCAGAGTGGGGACCACGGGGGCAGACGGCTTCTGGGACAGGCAGGAGCCACAGAGCCGCTGAGGCAGCACCCTTTTGGGGCCGCAGACTTCCGGCACCCTCCCAGCCGGAGGACAGAGACCTGCCCTGCAGAGAGTGCCATCTTGGCTCCGGGACTCCGCCGAACTTAGTCTACAGGTTAGAGTGAGGACCACAGAGGCAGACAGCTTCTGGGACAGGTGGGAGCCACAGAGCCGCTGAGGTAGCACCCTTTTGGGGCCGCAGACATCCGGCACCCTCCCAGTCGGAGGACAGTGACCTGCCCTGCAGGGAACGCCATCTTGGCTCCGGGACTCCGCCGAGCTTAGTCTCTACAGGTCAGAGTGGGGACCACGGGGGCAGACGGCTTCTGGGACAGGCGGGAGCCACAGAGCTGCTGAGGCAGCACCCTTTAGGGGCCGCAGACATCCGGCACCCTCCCAGTCGGAGGACAGTGACCTGCCCTGCAGGGAGCGCCATCTTGGCTCCGGGACTCCGCCGAACTTAGTCTGTACAGGTCAGAGTGAGGACCACAGAGGCAGACAGCTTCTGGGACAGGCGGGAGCCACAGAACCGCTGAGGCAGCACCCTTTTGGGGCCGCAGACATCCGACACCCTCCCAGCCGGAGAACAGTGACCTGCCCTGCCGAACTTAGTCTGTACAGGTCTGCTGACAGAGGATACTCAGAATCCCCAGAAGAACAACCTCTGAACAGAGACAACTATAACAACTCCAGAGATTACCAGATGGCGAGAGGTAAAGGTAAGAATCTTACTAACAGAAACCAAGACCACTCACCATCATCAGGACCCAGCACTCCCACTTCGCCCAGTCCAGGGCACCCCAACACACCTGAAAAACTAGACATGGATTTAAAAGCATATCTCATGATGATGGTAGAGGACATCAAGAAGGACTTTAAAGAACTACAGGAGAACATGGCTAAAGAGTTACAAGTCCTTAAAGAAAAACAGGAAAACACAACCAAACTGGTAGAAGTCCTTAAAGAGAAACAGGAAAACACATCCAATCAGATGATGGAAATGAACAAAACCATACTAGACCTAAAAAGGGAAGTAGACACAATAAAGAAAACCCAAAATGAGGCAACACTGGAGATAGAAACCCTAGGAAAGAAATCTGGAACCATAGATGCAAGCATCAGCAACAGAATACAAGAGATGGAAGAGAGAATCTCAGGTGCAGAAGATTCCATAGAGAACATGGGCACAACAATCAAGGAAAATGGAAAATGCAAAAAGATCCTAACTCAAAACATCCAGGAAATACAGGACACAATGAGAAGACCAAACCTACGGATAATAGGAGTGGATGAGAATGAAGATTTTCAACTCAAAGGACCAGCAAACATCTTCAACAAAATTATAGAAGAAAACTTCCCAAATCTAAAGAAAGAGATGCCCATGAACATACAAGAAGCCTACAGAACTCCAAATAGGCTGGACCAGAAAAGAAATTCCTCCCGACACATAATAATCAGAACAACAAATGCACTAAATAAAGATAGAATACTAAAAGCAGTAAGAGAAAAAGGCCAAGTAACATATAAAGGCAAGCCTATCAGAATTACACCAGATTTTTCACCAGAGACTATGAAAGCTAGAAGATCCTGGACAGATGTTATACAGACACTAAAAGAACACAAATTCCAGCCCAAGCTACTATACCCAGCCAAACTCTCAATTAACATAGATGGAGAAACCAAAGTATTCCACGACAAAGCCAAATTCACACATTATCTCTCCACGAATCCAGCCCTTCAAAGGATAATAACAGAAAAAAACCAATACAAGGACAGGAACCACGCCCTAGAAACAACAAGAAGGTAATCCCTCAACAAACCTAAAAGAAGACAGCCACAAGAACAGAATGCCAACTTTAACAACAAAAATAACAGGAAACAACAATTACTTTTCCTTAATATCTCTTAATATCAATGGACTCAACTCCCCGATAAAAAGACATAGACTAACAAACTGGCTACACAAACAAGACCCAACATTTTGCTGCTTACAAGAAACTCATCTCAGAGAAAAAGATAGACACTACCTCAGAATGAAAGGCTGGAAAACAATTTTCCAAGCAAATGGTCTGAAGAAACAAGCTGGAGTAGCCATTCTAATATCAGATAAGATTGACTTCCAACCCAAAGTCATCAAAAAAGACAGGGAGGGGCACTTCATACTCATCAAAGGTAAAATCCTCCAAGAGGAACTATCAATCCTGAATATCTATGCTCCAAATACAAAGGCAGCCTCATTCATTAAAGAAACTTTAGTAAATCTCAAAGCACACATTGCACCTCATACAATAATAGTGGGAGACTTCAACACACCACTTTCACCAATGGACAGATCATGGAAACAGAAACTAAACAGGGACACAGTGAAACTAACAGAAGTTATGGATCAAATGGATCTGGCAGATATCTACAGAACATTTTACCCTAAAACAAAAGGATACACCTTCTTCTCAGCACCTCATGGTACCTTCTCCAAAATTGACCACGTAATTGGGCACAAAACAGGACTCAACAGATACAAAAACATTGAAATTGTCCCATGCATCCTATCAGATCACCATGGACTAAGGCTGATCTTCAATAACAAAATAAATAATAGAAAGCCAACCTTCACGTGGAAACTGAACAACACTCTTCTCAATGATAGCTTGGTCAAGGAAGGAATAAAGAAAGAAATTAAGGACTTTTTAGAGTTCAATGAAAATGAAGCCACAACATACCCAAACTTATGGGACGCAATGAAAGCATTTCTAAGAGGAAAACTCATAGCTCTGAGTGCCTCCAAAAGGAAACTAGAAAGAGCACACATTAGCAGCTTGACAACACACCTAAAAGCACTAGAACAAAAGGAAGCAAATTCACCCAAGAGGAGTAGACGGCAGGAAATAATCAAACTCAGGGGTGAAATCAACCAAGTGGAAACAAGAAAAACTATTCAAAGAATCAACCAATCAAGGAGCTGGTTCTTTGAGAAAATCAACAAGATAGATAAACCCTTAGCCAGACTCACTAGAGGGCACAGGGAAAGCATCCTAATTAACAAAATCAGAAATGAAAAAGGAGACATAACAACAGATCCTGAAGACATCCAAAACACCATCAGATCCTTCTACCAAAGGCTATACTCAACAAAACTGGAGAACCTGGATGAAATGGAGAAGTTCCTAGACAGATACCAGGTACCAAAGTTGAATCAAGATCAGGTTAATGATCTAAACAGCCCTATATCCCCCAAAGAAATAGAAGCAGTCATTAATAGTCTCCCAACCAAAAAAAGCCCAGGACCAGATGGGTTTAGTGCAGAGTTCTATCAGACCTTCAAAGAAGATCTAATCCCAGTTCTTCACAAACTATTCCACAAAATAGAAACAGAAGGTACTCTACCCAACTCATTCTATGAAGCCACAATTACTCTGATACCTAAACCACAAAAAGACCCAACAAAGATAGAAAACTTCAGACCAATATCCCTTATGAATATTGATGCAAAAATCCTCAATAAAATTCTTGCTAACCGAATCCAAGAACACATCAAAACAATCATCCATCCTGACCAAGTAGGTTTCATCCCAGGGATGCAGGGATGGTTCAATATACGGAAATCCATCAACGTAATCCAGTATATAAACAAACTCAAAGACAAAAACCACATGGTCATCTCGTTAGATGCGGAAAAAGCATTTGACAAGATCCAACACCCATTCATGATAAAAGTCTTGGAAAGATCAGGAATTCAAGGCCCATACCTAAACATGATAAAAGCAATCTACAGCAAACCAGTAGCCAACATCAAAGTAAATGGTGAGAAGCTTGAAGCAATCCCTCTAAAATCAGGGACTAGACAAGGCTGTCCACTTTCTCCATACCTATTCAACATTGTACTTGAAGTCCTAGCCAGAGCAATTCGACAACAAAAGGAGATCAAAGGGATACAAATTGGAAAAGATGAAGTCAAAATATCACTCTTTGCAGATGATATGATAGTATATATAAGTGACCCTAAAAATTCCACCAGAGAACTCCTAAGCCTGATAAACAGCTTCGGTGAAGTAGCTGGATATAAAATTAACTCAAACAAATCAATGGCCTTTCTCTACACAAAGAATAAACAGGCTGAGAAAGAAATTAGGGAAACAACACCCTTCTCAATAGTCACAAATAATATAAAATATCTTGGCGTGACTCTAACTAAGGAAGTGAAAGATCTGTATAATAAAAACTTCAAGTCTCTGAAGAAAGAAATTATAGAAGATCTCAGAAGATGGAAAGATCTCCCATGCTCATGGATTGGCAGGATCAACATTGTAAAAATGGCTATCTTGCCAAAAGCAATCTACAGATTCAATGCAATCCCCATCAAAATTCCAAATGAATTCTTCAACGAATTAGAAAGTGCAATCTGCAAATTCATCTGGAATAACAAAAAACCTAGGATAGCAAAAACTCTTCTCAAGGATAAAAGAACCTCTGGTGGAATCACCATGCCGGACCTAAAGCTCTACTACAGAGCAATTGTGATAAAAACTGCATGGTACTGGTATAGTGACAGACAAATAGACCAATGGAATAGAATTGAAGACCCAGAAATGAACCCACACACCTACGGTCACTTGATCTTCGACAAGGGAGCTAAAAACATCCAGTGGAAGAAAGACAGCATTTTCAACAAATGGTGCTGGCACAACTGGTTGTTAACATGTAGAAGAATGCGAATCGATCCATTCCCATCTCCTTGTACTAAGGTCAAGTCTAAGTGGATCAAGGAACTTCACATAAAACCAGAGACACTGAAACTTATAGAGGAGAAAGTGGGGAAAAGCCTTGAAGATATGGGCACAGGGGAAAAATTCCTGAATAGAACAGTAATGGCTTGTGCTGTAAGATCGAGAATTGACAAGTGGGACCTCATGAAACTACAAAGCTTCTGCAAGGCTAAAGACACCATCAATAAGACAAAAAAACCACCAACAGATTGGGAAAGGATCTTCACCTATCCTAAATCAGATAAGGGACTAATATCCAATATATATAAAGAACTCAAGAAGGTGGACTCCAGAAAGTCAAATAACCCCATTAAAAAATGGGGCTCAGAACTGAACAAAGAATTCTTGCCTGAGGAATACCGAATGGCAGAGAAACACCTGAAAAAATGTTCAACATCCTTAATCATCAGGGAAATGCAAATCAAAACAACCCTGAGATTCCACCTCACACCAGTCAGAATGGCTAAGATCAAAAATTCAGGTGACAGCAGTTGCTGGCGAGGATGTGGAGAAAGAGGAACACTCCTCCATTGTTGGTGGGATTGCAAGCTTGTACAACCACTCTGGAAATCAGTCTGGCGGTTCCTCAGAAAATTGGACATAGTACTACCGGAGGATCCAGCAATACCTCTCCTGGGCATATATCCAGAAGATGTCCCAACCGGTAAAAAGGACACATGTTCCACTATGTTCATAGCAGCCCTATTTATAATAGCCAGAAGCTGGAAAGAACCCAGATGTCCCTCAACAGAGGAATGGATACAGAAATTATGGTACATTTACACAATGGAGTACTACTCAGCTATTAAAAAGAATGAATTTATGAAATTCCTAGCCAAATGGATGGACCTGGAGGGCATCATCTTGAGTGAAGTAACACAATCACAAAAGAACTCACACAATATGTATTCACTGATAAGTGGATATTAGCCCAAAACTTAGGATACCCAAGATTTAAGATACAATTTGCTAAACGCATGAAACTCAAGAAGAATGAAGACCAAAGTGTGGACACTGTGCACCTTCTCAGAATTGGGAACAAAACACCCAGGGAAGGAGTTACAGAGACAAAGTTCGTAGCGGTGATGAAAGGATGGACCATTTAGAGACTGCCGTACCCAGGGATCCATCCCATAATCAACTTCTAAACGCTGACACCATTGCATACACTAGCAAGATTTTGCTGAAAGGACCCAAATATAGCTGTCTCTTGTGAGACGATGCTGGGGCCTAGCAAACACAGGAGTGGATGTTCACAGTCAGCTATTGGATGTATCACAGGGCTCCCAATGGAGAAGCTAGAGTAAGTACCCAAGGAGCTAAAGGGATCTGCAACCCTATTGTTGGAACAACATGATGTACTAACTAGAACCCCGGAGCTCTTGTCTCTAGCTGCATATGTATCGAAAGATGGCCTAGTCAGCCATCAATGGAAAGAGAGGCCCATTGGACTTGCAAACTTTATATGCCCCAATATAGGGGAATGCCAGGGCCAAAAGAATGGGAATGGGTGGATAGGGAAGTGGGGGGGGCGCTATGGGGGACTTTTGGGATAGCATTGGAAACGTAATTGAGGAAAATATGTAATAAAAATATTAAAAAAAAAAAAAAAAGAACCAGGGGAATGACAGGACCAAGAAGTGGGAGTGGGTGGGTAGGGGAGTGGGAGGGGGGTCTGGGGGACTTTGGGGATAGCATTTGAAATGTAAATGAAGAAAATACCTAATTAAAAAAATAAATTGGAAAAAAAAAAGAATGAATGGTAAAATGGTACATTCACTGGCTCTCATCTAATGAAAGGGAACTATGATGGTTAGTGGGTAATTGTCAACTGATACAACCAACAATCAACTGAGAGATGGGCCTCTGCAATGTCTGTGGGGAGTTATCTTAATTACATTAGTTGATGGATAGGCACTGATCACTGTGGGTGGCACCACTCCCTTGGCTTGGAATCCCGGACTGAATAAAATAGATAATGCAAGTTGAGCCCTGGCACACACTATTACCTCTCTGTCTCTCTGTCTCTGTCTCTCTCTGTCTGTCTCTATGTCTCTCTCTCTCTCTCTCTCTCTCTCTCTCTCTCTCTCTCTCTCTCTCTCTACTTTTGCAGATGTAATGTGATCAGATCTTTCAAGTTCTTGCTGCTGCGTCTTCTCTTCCATGATGGACTACAACTTAGAAAGGTGAGTCAAATGAACCTTTCTCCCTTAAGTTGCTTTTGTCACAGTATTTTATCACAGCATCAGGAAAAGAAACTAAGGCAGGAACCTTCTCAGTACTACAGAGCAAAGTTAACTTTTATCTTACTAGCCAGACTTTATACCTACCATGTGGTCAGATTATCTATGAAGAACTTTTGGAACATTTAGTGGCTACATCACTTAGCTGACATTCTGTTGATAATAAAGAAGAGAAGCTATCTTCATCCCCTCTCCATCCAACCCACACAGGTCTGGTATTTTTGTATTAACCAATAGGCAGACTTCCATCTAGACTTTCTTTTTTTTTTTTTTTTTTTGTTCTTTTTTTTAAGATTTATTTATTTTTTATTTTTTTTTTAATATTTTTATTACATATTTTCCTCAATTACGTTTCCAATGCTATCCCAAAAGTCCCCCATAGCGCCCCCCCCACTTCCCTATCCACCCATTCCCATTCTTTTGGCCCTGGCATTCCCCTATATTGGGGCATATAAAGTTTGCAAGTCCAATGGGCCTCTCTTTCCATTGATGGCTGACTAGGCCATCTTTCGATACATATGCAGCTAGAGACAAGAGCTCCGGGGTTCTAGTTAGTACATCATGTTGTTCCAACAATAGGGTTGCAGATCCCTTTAGCTCCTTGGGTACTTACTCTAGCTTCTCCATTGGGAGCCCTGTGATACATCCAATAGCTGACTGTGAACATCCACTCCTGTGTTTGCTAGGCCCCAGCATCGTCTCACAAGAGACAGCTATATTTGGGTCCTTTCAGCAAAATCTTGCTAGTGTATGCAATGGTGTCAGCGTTTAGAAGTTGATTATGGGATGGATCCCTGGGTACGGCAGTCTCTAAATGGTCCATCCTTTCATCACCGCTACGAACTTTGTCTCTGTAACTCCTTCCCTGGGTGTTTTGTTCCCAATTCTGAGAAGGTGCACAGTGTCCACACTTTGGTCTTCATTCTTCTTGAGTTTCATGCGTTTAGCAAATTGTATCTTAAATCTTGGGTATCCTAAGTTTTGGGCTAATATCCACTTATCAGTGAATACATATTGTGTGAGTTCTTTTGTGATTGTGTTACTTCACTCAAGATGATGCCCTCCAGGTCCATCCATTTGGCTAGGAATTTCATAAATTCATTCTTTTTAATAGCTGAGTAGTACTCCATTGTGTAAATGTACCATAATTTCTGTATCCATTCCTCTGTTGAGGGACATCTGGGTTCTTTCCAGCTTCTGGCTATTATAAATAGGGCTGCTATGAACATAGTGGAACATGTGTCCTTTTTACCGGTTGGGACATCTTCTGGATATATGCCCAGGAGAGGTATTGCTGGATCCTCCGGTAGTACTATGTCCAATTTTCTGAGGAACCGCCAGACTGATTTCCAGAGTGGTTGTACAAGCTTGCAATCCCACCAACAATGGAGGAGTGTTCCTCTTTCTCCACATCCTCGCCAGCAACTGCTGTCACCTGAATTTTTGATCTTAGCCATTCTGACTGGTGTGAGGTGGAATCTCAGGGTTGTTTTGATTTGCATTTCCCTGATGATTAAGGATGTTGAACATTTTTTCAGGTGTTTCTCTGCCATTCGGTATTCCTCAGGCAAGAATTCTTTGTTCAGTTCTGAGCCCCATTTTTTAATGGGGTTATTTGACTTTCTGGAGTCCACCTTCTTGAGTTCTTTATATATATTGGATATTAGTCCCTTATCTGATTTAGGATAGGTGAAGATCCTTTCCCAATCTGTTGGTGGTTTTTTTGTCTTATTGATGGTGTCTTTAGCCTTGCAGAAGCTTTGTAGTTTCATGAGGTCCCACTTGTCAATTCTCGATCTTACAGCACAAGCCATTACTGTTCTATTCAGGAATTTTTCCCCTGTGCCCATATCTTCAAGGCTTTTCCCCACTTTCTCCTCTATAAGTTTCAGTGTCTCTGGTTTTATGTGAAGTTCCTTGATCCACTTAGACTTGACCTTAGTACAAGGAGATGGGAATGGATCGATTCGCATTCTTCTACATGTTAACAACCAGTTGTGCCAGCACCATTTGTTGAAAATGCTGTCTTTCTTCCACTGGATGTTTTTAGCTCCCTTGTCGAAGATCAAGTGACCGTAGGTGTGTGGGTTCATTTCTGGGTCTTCAATTCTATTCCATTGGTCTATTTGTCTGTCACTATACCAGTACCATGCAGTTTTTATCACAATTGCTCTGTAGTAGAGCTTTAGGTCCGGCATGGTGATTCCACCAGAGGTTCTTTTATCCTTGAGAAGAGTTTTTGCTATCCTAGGTTTTTTGTTATTCCAGATGAATTTGCAGATTGCACTTTCTAATTCGTTGAAGAATTCATTTGGAATTTTGATGGGGATTGCATTGAATCTGTAGATTGCTTTTGGCAAGATAGCCATTTTTACAATGTTGATCCTGCCAATCCATGAGCATGGGAGATCTTTCCATCTTCTGAGATCTTCTATAATTTCTTTCTTCAGAGACTTGAAGTTTTTATTATACAGATCTTTCACTTCCTTAGTTAGAGTCATGCCAAGATATTTTATATTATTTGTGACTATTGAGAAGGGTGTTGTTTCCCTAATTTCTTTCTCAGCCTGTTTATTCTTTGTGTAGAGAAAGGCCATTGATTTGTTTGAGTTAATTTTATATCCAGCTACTTCACCGAAGCTGTTTATCAGGCTTAGGAGTTCTCTGGTGGAATTTTTAGGGTCACTTATATATACTATCATATCATCTGCAAAGAGTGATATTTTGACTTCATCTTTTCCAATTTGTATCCCTTTGATCTCCTTTTGTTGTCGAATTGCTCTGGCTAGGACTTCAAGTACAATGTTGAATAGGTATGGAGAAAGTGGACAGCCTTGTCTAGTCCCTGATTTTAGAGGGATTGCTTCAAGCTTCTCACCATTTACTTTGATGTTGGCTACTGGTTTGCTGTAGATTGCTTTTATCATGTTTAGGTATGGGCCTTGAATTCCTGATCTTTCCAAGACTTTTATCATGAATGGGTGTTGGATCTTGTCAAATGCTTTTTCCGCATCTAACGAGATGACCATGTGGTTTTTGTCTTTGAGTTTGTTTATATACTGGATTACGTTGATGGATTTCCGTATATTGAACCATCCCTGCATCCCTGGGATGAAACCTACTTGGTCAGGATGGATGATTGTTTTGATGTGTTCTTGGATTCGGTTAGCAAGAATTTTATTGAGGATTTTTGCATCAATATTCATAAGGGATATTGGTCTGAAGTTTTCTATCTTTGTTGGGTCTTTTTGTGGTTTAGGTATCAGAGTAATTGTGGCTTCATAGAATGAGTTGGGTAGAGTACCTTCTGTTTCTATTTTGTGGAATAGTTTGTGAAGAACTGGGATTAGATCTTCTTTGAAGGTCTGATAGAACTCTGCACTAAACCCATCTGGTCCTGGGCTTTTTTTGGTTGGGAGACTATTAATGACTGCTTCTATTTCTTTGGGGGATATAGGGCTGTTTAGATCATTAACCTGATCTTGATTCAACTTTGGTACCTGGTATCTGTCTAGGAACTTCTCCATTTCATCCAGGTTCTCCAGTTTTGTTGAGTATAGCCTTTGGTAGAAGGATCTGATGGTGTTTTGGATGTCTTCAGGATCTGTTGTTATGTCTCCTTTTTCATTTCTGATTTTGTTAATTAGGATGCTTTCCCTGTGCCCTCTAGTGAGTCTGGCTAAGGGTTTATCTATCTTGTTGATTTTCTCAAAGAACCAGCTCCTTGATTGGTTGATTCTTTGAATAGTTTTTCTTGTTTCCACTTGGTTGATTTCACCCCTGAGTTTGATTATTTCCTGCCGTCTACTCCTCTTGGGTGAATTTGCTTCCTTTTGTTCTAGTGCTTTTAGGTGTGTTGTCAAGCTGCTAATGTGTGCTCTTTCTAGTTTCCTTTTGGAGGCACTCAGAGCTATGAGTTTTCCTCTTAGAAATGCTTTCATTGCGTCCCATAAGTTTGGGTATGTTGTGGCTTCATTTTCATTGAACTCTAAAAAGTCCTTAATTTCTTTCTTTATTCCTTCCTTGACCAAGCTATCATTGAGAAGAGTGTTGTTCAGTTTCCACGTGAAGGTTGGCTTTCTATTATTTATTTTGTTATTGAAGATCAGCCTTAGTCCATGGTGATCTGATAGGATGCATGGGACAATTTCAATGTTTTTGTATCTGTTGAGTCCTGTTTTGTGCCCAATTACGTGGTCAATTTTGGAGAAGGTACCATGAGGTGCTGAGAAGAAGGTGTATCCTTTTGTTTTAGGGTAAAATGTTCTGTAGATATCTGCCAGATCCATTTGATCCATAACTTCTGTTAGTTTCACTGTGTCCCTGTTTAGTTTCTGTTTCCATGATCTGTCCATTGGTGAAAGTGGTGTGTTGAAGTCTCCCACTATTATTGTATGAGGTGCAATGTGTGCTTTGAGATTTACTAAAGTTTCTTTAATGAATGAGGCTGCCTTTGTATTTGGAGCATAGATATTCAGGATTGATAGTTCCTCTTGGAGGATTTTACCTTTGATGAGTATGAAGTGCCCCTCCCTGTCTTTTTTGATGACTTTGGGTTGGAAGTCAATCTTATCTGATATTAGAATGGCTACTCCAGCTTGTTTCTTCAGACCATTTGCTTGGAAAATTGTTTTCCAGCCTTTCATTCTGAGGTAGTGTCTATCTTTTTCTCTGAGATGAGTTTCTTGTAAGCAGCAAAATGTTGGGTCTTGTTTGTGTAGCCAGTTTGTTAGTCTATGTCTTTTTATCGGGGAGTTGAGTCCATTGATATTAAGAGATATTAAGGAAAAGTAATTGTTGTTTCCTGTTATTTTTGTTGTTAAAGTTGGCATTCTGTTCTTGTGGCTGTCTTCTTTTAGGTTTGTTGAGGGATTACCTTCTTGTTGTTTCTAGGGCGTGGTTCCTGTCCTTGTATTGGTTTTTTTCTGTTATTATCCTTTGAAGGGCTGGATTCGTGGAGAGATAATGTGTGAATTTGGCTTTGTCGTGGAATACTTTGGTTTCTCCATCTATGTTAATTGAGAGTTTGGCTGGGTATAGTAGCTTGGGCTGGAATTTGTGTTCTTTTAGTGTCTGTATAACATCTGTCCAGGATCTTCTAGCTTTCATAGTCTCTGGTGAAAAATCTGGTGTAATTCTGATAGGCTTGCCTTTATATGTTACTTGGCCTTTTTCTCTTACTGCTTTTAGTATTCTATCTTTATTTAGTGCATTTGTTGTTCTGATTATTATGTGTCGGGAGGAATTTCTTTTCTGGTCCAGCCTATTTGGAGTTCTGTAGGCTTCTTGTATGTTCATGGGCATCTCTTTCTTTAGATTTGGGAAGTTTTCTTCTATAATTTTGTTGAAGATGTTTGCTGGTCCTTTGAGTTGAAAATCTTCATTCTCATCCACTCCTATTATCCGTAGGTTTGGTCTTCTCATTGTGTCCTGTATTTCCTGGATGTTTTGAGTTAGGATCTTTTTGCATTTTCCATTTTCCTTGATTGTTGTGCCCATGTTCTCTATGGAATCTTCTGCACCTGAGATTCTCTCTTCCATCTCTTGTATTCTGTTGCTGATGCTTGCATCTATGGTTCCAGATTTCTTTCCTAGGGTTTCTATCTCCAGTGTTGCCTCATTTTGGGTTTTCTTTATTGTGTCTACTTCCCTTTTTAGGTCTAGTATGGTTTTGTTCATTTCCATCATCTGATTGGATGTGTTTTCCTGTTTCTCTTTAAGGACTTCTACCAGTTTGGTTGTGTTTTCCTGTTTTTCTTTAAGGACTTGTAACTCTTTAGCCATGTTCTCCTGTAGTTCTTTAAAGTCCTTCTTGATGTCCTCTACCATCATCATGAGATATGCTTTTAAATCCATGTCTAGTTTTTCAGGTGTGTTGGGGTGCCCTGGACTGGGCGAAGTGGGAGTGCTGGGTCCTGATGATGGTGAGTGGTCTTGGTTTCTGTTAGTAAGATTCTTACCTTTACCTCTCGCCATCTGGTAATCTCTGGAGTTGTTATAGTTGTCTCTGTTCAGAGGTTGTTCTTCTGGGGATTCTGAGTATCCTCTGTCAGCAGACCTGTACAGACTAAGTTCGGCGGAGTCCCGGAGCCAAGATGGCGCTCCCTGCAGGGCAGGTCACTGTTCTCCGGCTGGGAGGGTGTCGGATGTCTGCGGCCCCAAAAGGGTGCTGCCTCAGCGGTTCTGTGGCTCCCGCCTGTCCCAGAAGCTGTCTGCCTCTGTGGTCCTCACTCTGACCTGTACAGACTAAGTTCGGCGGAGTCCCGGAGCCAAGATGGCGCTCCCTGCAGGGCAGGTCACTGTCCTCCGACTGGGAGGGTGCCGGATGTCTGCGGCCCCTAAAGGGTGCTGCCTCAGCAGCTCTGTGGCTCCCGCCTGTCCCAGAAGCCGTCTGCCCCCGTGGTCCCCACTCTGACCTGTAGAGACTAAGCTCGGCGGAGTCCCGGAGCCAAGATGGCGTTCCCTGCAGGGCAGGTCACTGTCCTCCGACTGGGAGGGTGCCGGATGTCTGCGGCCCCAAAAGGGTGCTGCCTCAGCGGCTCTGTGGCTCCCACCTGTCCCAGAAGCTGTCTGCCTCTGTGGTCCTCACTCTAACCTGTAGACTAAGTTCGGCGGAGTCCCGGAGCCAAGATGGCACTCTCTGCAGGGCAGGTCTCTGTCCTCCGGCTGGGAGGGTGCCGGAAGTCTGCGGCCCCAAAAGGGTGCTGCCTCAGCGGCTCTGTGGCTCCTGCCTGTCCCAGAAGCCGTCTGCCCCCGTGGTCCCCACTCTGACCTGTAGAGACTAAGCTTGGCGGAGTCCCGGAGCCAAGATGGCGCTCCCTGCCGGGCAGGTCACTGTCCTCCGACTGGGAGGGTGCCGGATGTCTGTGGCCCCAAAAGGGTGCTGCCTCAGCGGCTCTGTGGCTCCCGCCTGTCCCAGAAGCTGTCTGCCTCTGTGGTCCTCACTCTAACCTGTAGACTAAGTTCGGCGGAGTCCCGGAGCCAAGATGGCGCTCTCTGCAGGGCAGGTCTCTGTCCTCCGGCTGGTACCATTCATTCTTTTCACCTAGAATTTGAATACCATATGACCATTAGCCCAAGCTTCGGCTTCTACATGTGTAGTATGATGATCTGTCACCAACCACCTCTTTTTTTTTTTATTATTTTTTTCCTTTTTTCAACCACCTCTTTTCTAATTAGATTAGACTGTTAGGAATTGGGCTTTCTCTTACTTGTAGATACTTTCCTGTGATATAATAAAGAAAGAATCTGTGTGGATGCATCTCAATTCTCTGGGAAATCCCCCATTCCACTATTAAATATTATGCAATATATTAGCAAACATTATTAAAGGGCAGAATGATTATCATTACATAAGAATTTTTCACATCAAGAAAAGAACCTCAGGATCCTGTCAATTACATGTTTTAACCACTTGTTTATGGGTCACTTCATACTCAGCAAAGAAACCAAAAGATGATTTGCTCTTATTTTTGCTTTTTAAAGACCAAAGGCAGGGGGCTGGAGAGATGGTTCAGTGGTTAAGAGCACTGGCTGCTCTTCCAGAGGTCCTGAGTTCAATTCCTATCAACCATAGATGGCTCACAACTGTCTATAATATGATCTGATGCCCTCTCTGGTATGCAGGTATACATATAGATAGAGTGAGCATTGATATACATTAAACAAACAGATGGACAAAACCGAGAAAAACAAGACATCGTCCTAGCACATACTTTACAGAGAAACTCTGTCCTGAAAAACCAAACCAAACCAAACCAAAACCCAAAGACAGAACAAATCTAAAAGTATAATATTAATATTGCTAATTAATTACTACCTTTTAACCAGACATAAAACTCAAATGCCCAGCACCCAGCCACCCTGGCCAAGGAGATCTGAATGAATTTATTTCTGACCTTGTACATTTATTTCTATGAAACTCCTAGTATTTCCTTCTTATTTCAGCTAAAAGTCCTTCTAGGTTTTATTTTTAAAATTTTAATAAATTTCCATTTTTTAAAATCACTTTTCTGGCAAGAGGGGAAACTGGGGATCGAACCTAAGGCATCTGCATGCCAGATAAACACTCAACAACTGAGCCACATCTCCAGCCCTGAGTCCCCCTATCCTCTTGGGTACTTAGCTTCCTCTGGCTAGCATTTTTCCTCCTCCAACTCCAGCATTCAATCAGTTCTCAAATCTTATGTAGATGGGACACAGAGAGAAGTGTCCAAAAGTGGCATTACCCGATTATTCTCTGTGACCTCAATTGCACATGCTTTTTGCTCTTGACCATTCATTAGTTGCTTGTGTGGGAAATGTCAATTTGTCTGATGGTGACATTTGAGGCTTATGTGGTTGCTTTGATGTATTAGTTTTGGAAACCAAGCACCCAATTACAGCCAAACAGACCACTTTTAATTGGGGCTCAGAGGTAGCAGGACTTCCCGTTGTCATAGATTCAGAAGCGCATATGTGGTCAGCTGTCTAATGCTGGATTTATTTTCAGATGTTAGACACTACCAACAGTGAGCCCTGGTGACTCAGGGACATCTGCTGTTCTGGAAGGAGTGGTGTGCAATTTGCAGCCCAGCAGAGGCCCACTTCTTAAGCAGAGCATGTTCTGGAATGGTGTTGCTTCTCATGTGTTTACTTCCGTAGTCTTGAATTATGAGCGGCAGACTGAAAAGGAAATAGTAACCTGTCCCTTGATGAGTGCTGTGGCACCTGTCCCTTAATGAGAGCTTCGGCAATAGATTGCTGTTCTGAGTGGCAGGGGAGAAGAAAGGAAGAAGAAAAAAGGCAAAGGGGACTTAAAAGCAGGGTAGTGATTTCAGCACCTGGATCTACTGAGGAATCTCATGGAAATGACCAAAGGCACAAAAGGAGGGAGAAATGTACACTGGATGCCAAGAATGATGATAAGCACATAAATGCCAGCAACAGGGAGTGATGATGCAGGTCAAAAGGGCCAATCATATTTGTTACTCCTTTTCCATTTAAATCCAGCTTACCTGGGACATGAGTAGGAGAATCCTTCTCTGAATTCAGTAACCTTTTCCCTTCTGAAGGGGAAAGGATTATGTCCCCAGTGTGGGATCCCAGGCACTATCTAGCACCACGTGTATTTTTGTCATTCCAGAGACACTTTGGTGTCCTCTTAATCTCCTTCTCATTTCCTCCTTGAATTGGGTCTTTTTTTTCTCTGCAGAGGTATAAGGAAAAACCTGTTTACCCAAGATAGGGCACAGACAGACCAAAGAAAGGATTCGATCCAAGATCAGCTTGGTGAAGCAATGAGTTTTATTAGGACTACTGAGGAGCATGGTGGACCCAAACAAAGTACACTGCGAGGAAGTCCACATGAAACTTATAGTTAGCTACACCCTAAAAACGTCTCTCCAGTCAATTATTTACTCATCCGTGTATGTTTATATATGTGTGCATGAATGTGTATGTATGTGTCAGGTGTGTGTGTCAGCTGTATATGTAAGTTGTATAGGTATGTATGTAGGCATGCGTGCAAGTATATTACATATCTACATGTACATAGAGGCCAGAAGACAACTTCTGGTGGTGTTCCTGGTGCTGTCTTCCTTGACTTATGAGACAAGGTCTTTCATTGGCCTGGAACTTATCAAGTGGACCAGGCTCTTTTTCCAGTGAGCCCCAGGAATCCACTGGCTTCCACCTCCCAGAGCTGAAATTACAAGTGTTCATCAAGCCCATATTTTTTTTTTTCAGATTTGATTGTAACATTGTTTCTTGGGGATTGAACTCTGGGAGGGGGCAGCTGTTGTCTTCAATAACTGTTTCTTGGATTGCTCTAATATCTCTAGCCCCAGCACAGTTTTTGGCTTCTAGAAAGTGTCCAGTTAGTGAACATTTGTAGAATAGATGAATATAGAGTAAAGAGAAATGACTTGTCTTAGAGATATCCTTCAGAACAATGCCACAGCAGTAGTTCACAGGATAGGAAAGACAACGCTCTCTACCAGCTCCTGGTCATTTAAGAACTCAAAGCTGTTGTTAGAAGTCACCCCTCATTTCCTAGGTTCTACCCCTCACTAAGGACATTCAAGGGCAGATGTGATAGTCAGCTCCCTGGTGCTGTGACAAATAGCTGAGAGAAGTGAACTTAAGGAAAAAAAATACTTATTTTGCTTTATGGTTCCAGTCTGTGGACACCTGGCTCTGTTATTTTGGGGTTATGATCAGATATGATATCATTATTACCATAGATAGGGGAGGGAATTGTGTAGCTCTAGTCATCTTTTAGGCATATTGGTATTTAACTGTTGCCAAGGAAGAAGGAGGCATTTCCCACCTCACCCCCTCCCCCAGTGTAGCCACTGCAAGTTGTTCACTTCCATTAAATAAATCCCTACTTATGGTCATACCAACAACTCCAACTAAACTCAATAAGTCACAGTAAAAGACATGAAAGTAAGACGGAGATTAATTGTGAAGAAGGGGTCAGCAGATGGGGGATAAGAGATGATAATGGGGGGCAGAATAGGATCATAATTCTTTGTGTAGATGTATGAAATTGTAAAAAACAAAAGAAAATTAAAATGAAATGAATGTTTCTATTTTCATGTCTCTCCTTGCTTTTAGTTCATAAAGCATTTTGCTTGTTTATATGAACCAGGTAGGTAGATAACCAGCTCAGTATTAGGGAGCCATCTGGGTTTCAAAGAAGCTTTTAGAAAGTGTAGTGGCACTGGAAATTGATAGGCAACTACTGTGAGCTTCCATTTGTTGGATGTGTGCAGCCAAGTGGAACAAATAATACTTTTCAGTGTGGAAATTGTCCAGTTCTCCCCTTGTTTTTAAATTTATTCAGAATAGCTGGAGGTTAGAGAACTAGCCATTCAAGAGACACAGTCTATAAATAGTCTCTTAAAGATGGAAATGTAAACTAATACTTATTAAAGATTTATATTTTCCAGTATCTTGTATGTAATTTGAACTCAACTGCATATTTCTATCTGTTTTAAGATCTAGACTTAATTGATTCAAAATGCTATTCCATGAACAACTCAAAGTCCAAATTGTCCCCAAACACAAATTCCTTGGAACTTAAGTTTTCTGAGCACATTTTTTTTTTTTTTAACACTGAAGAAGTTGAGTGTTTGAGCAATCATGTTTCCTTTTAGGCGCTATTGAAGTAGATTTGAAATAGTTTTCTCTACAGTCTCCTCCAAATCCAAACCTGATGTTAGGAAGGGCTTTTGTGTACGTACAGCAGACTTCTCTGCAGGTTGGTGTATTAGTCAGTGTTCTTCAGAGAAACATAACCAATAAATACATAGATAATATAAACAGGAAGACATTTATTATGCGCCATCGGTTCACATGGACCCAAATGCCAAGAAGACCAGTGATCTTCCATCATCAATCTGTAGGATAGAAAATTCACTGCTATAGCTTCTAGCCCAAATCTCAAACTCCTAGAGCTAGGAGAACCAAGGTCATAGGAATCAGACTGAGTATAAAGTCTCGAGGGCTGGAGCCTAGATATTTAAGCCTTGAACTAAGTCTAAAGGCACAAGAACCATAAATGCTAGTGTTCAAGGGAAGAGCCTTAGCTCCAAGAGCAGTCTCACCTTTTCTCCACTTACCTGCTTTGTTTCTGTCCTCCGAGTATTGGATGATCACCTGTGTTGGTGAGGGTGATCATCTTAACTCATCTCTTTAATGCAAATAATAATATTTTCTAAAAACATCTCCACAGACACAGCTGCAAAATAAATTTTCACTAGCAAAATGGATATCTCTTAGCTCAGGAAAGTTGGTACATAACCTTAAGTACCACCGTTAGAGAGAAGGAGTTATATGTAGTGTGAACTACTTCAACTGAATTATTAAATCCCTATTTTTGTTTTTTGTTGTCTGTTTAGATATTATTAAGAGTTTGATGGCCAAACCAGATCACATTGTTCCTGAACGGCTCACTGACTTGTCACTCCAAGAACATTTCATTCATTTAAATGGTCTGAAGTATATTATTTCCCCAATTAAATTAAATATATATCAACATTATATCCTAGTTTTATTTATGTTGCTGTGAAAAAAAGCCACAACAAAATGCAATATATGGTAGGAACAGTTTATTTGCCTTATAATTCCAAGTTACAGTCTATCTTTGTAAGTGATGGCATGAGTTTCAGTCAAATTACATCCACAGTCAGGAGCAGGGAGAAATAAATACATGTATTCTACCTTGGTTCCTTGCTTATGTTCAGCTTGATTTCTCAACCCTTAGACAATCCAGGAACCTCTGCTTAGGGAATGGTGTCACCCACAGTGGACTGGGGTCTTTGCACAACAGTTAACTTAAGACAGTCTTTCATAGACATACCTATAGACTAGGCCAAGGCAGACAATTCCTCATTGTGACTCTCTTCCTTGGTGATTTTAGATTCTGACAAATAATGCTAACCATCCTATCCAATACAAGAATAATTATGTAAAGCCATTGTTTCCATTTCCTAAGAATTGATTGGAGTCTGGAGAGGGTAAATGTGTTAACAGAGGTCTGATACTTGATTTCTGAGAAACTGGATTTCAGACAGCTCTGACGTGTACTCTTGTTCTGTCTTTCTTTTTATAGTTACAAGTATAATTGTCTTTCAAAGCAGTCAAAAAGAAGTTCCAGCTTCCACCAAAATGTAGCCTGAGGAAACCCAGTCTTTGAAGTCACTGTATTCCTGTGATGGCTCATTAGTCCGTTGTTGTATCCATCCAAATGTAGCTCCTGAGCACCTCCCACTAAGTGCTGAGCTGTGTGATGAATATCAGATACCCCAAACACTCCAGAGATAGGCCTATGGAGAAGGAGGTCATGGGTGGGACAGTTGTGACTCTGAAAAGTTAGCTTCTTCTGCCCAACCAAAGATCAACTCATGGAGTCTCCTATCTCTATGTAAGGCTCTGTGTAACCAGAATAGATCACATGTGAGGGGGGCTCCTTCTTTAGCATTTTAGTTAAGCTTCAGCAGATCGGGCACAATGGGGCAGTAGAGATGTTGATTCAGGGACAAACATGGGAACTCTGAATGGAACTGCACCTAAGTTTCTGGGTCAACCTATGGAGTAGGGTCTCTCAGTACCAAACATATCTCCTTTCTTCCATGTATCTTAACTTCTTCCAGTTAGGTGTTAATAAGAGAATTTTCAGAATGCTATAATCCCTATTACGTTGTAGACATACATAAAAATGGATGAACTATTGGGCATCCGTACCTTGGGAAACTTAAAGTTGAGAACAGAGTTCCTAAGCTGAGCATGCTGGTACAGGCCTTTAGTCCCAGCACTATGGAGGCAGAAGCAGGCAGATCTCTGAGTTCAAGGGCAGCTTGATTTACAGAGCTAGTTCCAGGACAGCCAGGGCTATTCAGAGAAACCTTGTCTTGAAAAACCTAATGAGAGAGAGAGAGAGAGAGAGAGAGAGAGAGAGAGAGAGAGAGAGAGAGAGAGAGAGAGAGATTGAGAGAGAGAGAGATCTTAGCCAACTACAGGAAAACACACACAAGTATACAAGGAAGCTTGTGGGAAGGGAGGTTGTTTGGCTTGAGTAAGACCGTGGTTCCTTCCCTAGCTGTTTCTAATGGGTTTTCCTCAGATGCAATACAGGCCAGATTAGACTAGATTAAACTAGATAAATGCAGGTTTATCAGATGCTGCTCTGGGTGGGTTTATTGTCCCAGGGAAATTCTGCACCTCCATTAAGGCAAGGGAGTTTTATAGTCTTAGGTGAGAGATAATGTATCGGCTAGAAGCTGAGATTCTGCCCATATATGGTCAAAAGCTGAGCAAGGGGGGGGGGCACTCTTGGGTAGGTTACCAGAAACATGGAAGCAAGGGATATTGGTATGTTACTCTGGAGTTTTGTCCCAGTGGCAGGATTGAGGAAAGGAGAATAGACAAGACGTGAGCATTAGCGTGTACAAGTGTGAGCAGGGGCTCCAACCAACCAGTTTCTTTAATATATTCGGCCAGATTCTTGGTCTTAAGCTAGGCATAGCAATGCACATCTGTAGTCCTAACATTCAGGTGACTCATGAATTAGAGACCAGCCAAGGACACATGGTTAAGTATGGGCTGCAAAGTGAGATCTGGTCTCAAACCTATCCCCCCAAATTCTTGTTCCCAGCGTTAGTTTTATTTGCTATTTATCAGAGAGTTCTGGGTTTTTCTGGATCTGACATTTTCTAATTCCCCGACACATTCTAGAGACAAATCCTTGCCCACTGTTGCCTGGGAAGACTTAGTGCTGTGGTGTTACACGAAGACATTTATTTTCCTTTTTGGTTAAGTTCTTAGCTCTGGTCTTTTTCCTGCTTGATAGATTTCCTGTCTCTCTGCTGGACTCACCTTCCGTTTATTCCTCCCCCATGTTTTCCTTCTTTGTCTTCCTATTGACAATTGATGGAGAAACAGCCCCATGGCCAGAAGCAGAGTTGCTTGTGGCTCCTGGAAGTCCTGCTAAATCGCCGTGACATCCTTATGCGGTGTGCCATCGGGAATATTGATTTTGATTTTATTTTCTCCTTTTGGTTAAGAATCTTAATTGAACTGCAGGGTAGTCACGATTACCACAGGCTCACCCCTATTAAGTCCCAAACACAGTTTCTTGAGGTTTCTACTCAATCAATACAACCTAGTTTCTATAAGAAGAGAAAGGTTACACATTTTATATATAAAAGTGGTATTGAAAAATTCCTCTGGTCAGCTTCAGGTCAACATTCAATTCACAGTACTTTATGAGAGTAATTCTTTTAGGATGAGGTTTTTTTTTTTTTCCTCCCTCAGCCTCGAAGTGACTTTCAGAAGCTATGGGGCAAGTTGGGATGTTGGTTGGAAAATTCTTCTTCGTGTAAAAAGCTGGTGTGGGTGGGAAGAGGCAGCCAGTCCTGCCTGTATTTGGCTGGGTTTGGAGGGAAGAAGGGTTTGGTAATGATGTGGTTCTCTGGACACTCAGATGCCTGCAGGAAACCTGCTCACTGCTCCTTCCTCTGTTCTTTTTAAACTACTAGTCTCTATACTGGTCCTAAAATCTTTATTTCATTTCATGTACTCAGTAACTGCTGCATATGTACTGCAAGCCAGGCTATTCAGTGGTGATTTGGCCATGTTATTGAGCTTAACTCCTATAACCCTTTTGTTTGTTTGTTTGTTTTTTGAGACAGGGTTTCTCTGTATAGCCCTGGCTGTCCTGGAACTCACTCTGTAGACCAGGCTGGCCTTGAACTCAGAAATCCACCTGCCTCTGCCTCCCAAGTGCTGGGATTAAAGGCATGCACCATCACTGTCTGGCCCTATAACCTTTTATGTTAGTTATTAACATCTTCATCATCTCCAAGACTCAGATTGCTCTCTGTCCTAGTTAGGGTTTTACTGTTGTGAAGAGACACGATGACCAAGGCAACTCTCATAAGGACAGCATTCGATTGGGACTGGTTTAAAGGTTTAGAGGTTCAGTACGTTATCATCATGGCAGGAGCATGGCAGCATCCAGCCAAGCATGGCGCAGGAGGAGCTGAGAGTTCTACAATCTTCATTTGAAGGACGAAGGATAAGAGGAGAAGACTGGCTTCCAGGCAGCTAGGGTGAGGGTCATAAAGCCCATGCCCACAATGACACACCTACTCCAACAAGGCCGCACCTCCTAATAGTACCAATCCCTGGACCAGGCATATACAAACCATCCCACTCTCTTGTGTTATACTTGGGAGCACTCCATTTCTTCAGTAAGATGTGTTTATGAGGGCCCTTCTAGAAGCAGGAGCCATGAGAGCTCACTAGGGAAATGGCAATGGGAGAAATCGAGAAGGACATCAGAGAGGGCTAAGTGAGCCATCAGACTGTGGTGAAGCCCTGCCCTGAAAGGGAGAAGTCCCAAGAAAGAAGGAAGAAAAGAAAAGAAGGATCAGAGGAAAGAAGAGACAGAAGGAGAAAAGAAAGGGTGCCATGCCTAAAACGAGCCATGCTAATAGAGAATCCAGAGCCATGAGTACTGCATCAGCTGTAAACAGGCCTGCCTTAGGAGCCCTGCTACACGCAGTCACAGAGTGGGAACCACCTACAGGATGTGTAACTATGGGAACATCATTGTAGATTGTAGAGTAAAGCATCAGGGTTTTGGGTCAATTACCCTCGCAGCAGGAGAAGATCTGAGAGTCAAGGCCTTGAACCAAATATCTGTTTCGCCTATGATCTAGGCCATTATACGCAGGCTAAGTGATTTCTCTCAGTCTTCCTTTTCTCAGTTTTAAAGAGAGATAATTCGTATCTCATGAAATCACAGGAAGGAATAAGTAGTGAGCTGCTTACGCAGACCGTCTTGAACAGTGCCTGGCAGCAAGTGAGCTCTCAGTGAGTACTAATTGTGTACCTGCATGTTACACCATCGGCTTCATTACATCAGTGACTCAAGCTTCAGTTTTTTACAAGTGAAATATTTTCTAAAAGTAATTATGAAATACAAGTGAGAGAGGAGATTTCTAGCTTAAGAGAAACAGGAAGTCTTATTTGGTTCCCACACCTCTATCCCAACCTTTTTCTGGTGCATTTCTGGGGTAACCTAGGAACTGAATGAAGCCTAATGAGGAATCACATCACACATATTTTATGTTTGTGTGTATTTGAATTTTTGTGATGAGTATTTTATTTTATTAAATAATAAAACTTTTATTAATAAAATATTTTATTAAATAAAACTTATTTTATTCATCTTAATATTATTCATCATAATATTATTAAGAGTATATGGTTTTATATATTTAATATATGTATAGGTTTGTTTCAAGTTTTGAGACAGGATCTCACTATGTTGCCTAGGCTAGCCTCAAACTTGGAGGCTTAAGAGACTCCTCCTGCCTCAGCCTCCAGAGTAGCTAGGATTATAGGTGAGCACCACTACACCTCACTGTGGATTTGTGTGATCGCTACTACAGTGGTAATACTATACAGTTTTATCAATTATTCCTTTATGGCCACACCCTCCACACTCCTACCTCTGGCAACATCTGATCTATTTTTTACCATCATAGTTGTGTCTTCCTGAAAGGAGCCATTCAGTCTTCTGGGAGTGGCTTCCTTCCTTCAGCAGAGCAAGCACAACTTGTCTATCCCAGTTTGTACATTCCTAACTGGCTCCTTTAATTGCTAAGGACTCTGCTACTGACTGGATGCATCCCAGTTTGTGTAAGTGACATGGGGCTGTTTCCATTTGAGAAGGTCACTTGGCACATAGGTAGGAGGAATCAGTAAACACATGAAGTCGTTATGGGGGCTAAGGCTGTGAATCTACAGTTGGTGTCCTCCAGAAGGTTCTTTCACACCCTCTCCTCCTCTTCCACTTCCTTCTTCTTCTCTTTCTTGACTCTATACTTTGGTTTTCTGTCACATTTTTTTTCTCTCTTATAAGCCATCAAAGGCAATGGGTTTAAATCCATTTTCTTTGGGCCTCAGTAAGTAGTTAGGGGATTCTGTCACCTAATATGTCCCTTTCTTGCCAGTACCTTGCTCTCAGGACAATTATTTCTCCTCAGTGTCAGCCCCCAACTCCCAAGTCAAAAGCGGAGGTTTCTGATCAGACCTGTATAATTGACTGTCATTGAATGTGCACCGGGGACTAGAGCTTCCAGAGCCCAACTTTCCCTTGGATTCTTGTACTTAATATTCCTCAGTCACTCATCCCTGCTGACACTTCTCAAGCACCCGAGCAACGCTGACCTCGTTCTTTATTTAGCAAATTCATAATGCCAGTCCCAAGCTGTTAAACATCCACCTTCACTAATATCAACACTGTTAGGATCTGTTTGAATAATGAAGGCACAAGTCCTACTGACACTACGACTGGCCTCAAAGGACAAGGAGCTGCTTAAATTGAAGGCTGTCTATGCCACCAAGTCCCCAGTGGGAGTGGTGTAGAGATTGTATGTCAGCCTGGCATAGGGTTTGTGCTTAGGGAGCTGAGGACACTGAATGCCTAGGGGGGCATTCCTAGAGGATGTGACCCAGGAGGAACAAAGGAAGGAATGCAAGAAAAGAGTCCATGACGAGGCACTAGGCTTGGGACCACAGGTTTCATGTCAGTGAAAAATCCCCAGGGAGGCATGTCTACTGCTTTCCCAGTGTTTTTTTTAACTTAGGATCTTAAACACTGAGGGAACTCCTTTAGTGATGTGAAAGACACAAACTGGAATCACAGTGTATTTTATTGCTTACAGGTCTTAGGGTCTGCACAGTACACCTGAGACCTTACACAGAGAGAGGGTCAAGGAGCCCAGGCAGGGAAAGGGAGAGAGGGGAGAAGGACCTATGGGCCTAGACCTTGTTTAAGTACAGAACCATATTCCAAGTGTCCTGCAGGGTTTCCCTGTGAGTTTAAAACAAGCAGGTATGAGCTCCAGGTTGTCCTCCCTGTGAGGTACAAGGGTGAGCAGAGCCATTCAGACAGGTTTCATCTAGTTGCCTATGGGGAGGTAGGCACGGAGGCAGCGGTGCCCATTCTTTTATAGTGTTGAAAATATGAGCTATGATGTACCATTTGGTCTGCCCTCGGGGCTCTAAGTGGTTGAGAATAGATAGTCAGAGTCAAATGTGCTCAGACTGCTCTCCTGAGAAAAAGAATGCCTTAAATTGTTCACCCAGACTCCTCTTCCGTGCTTTCTGACCTCAGATCTCTTAGTAGCATCCAGTAGCATTCACTCTTGCGGCTTCTGAGAATAATTCCACCCTGGGAGACACATGGTTGGTTCTTATTTCTATACTGATAGAAGAGGAACAAAGAGAGTAAGTGCTGGAAAGGGTCCACACTGAACACAGTGTTTTCACGCGTAGTGAAAACAAAACTGTTTCTCCAATCACTTCCCCATCCCCAAGGTCCTGCCTCACACTGAGGAAAGATGAGGGATTTTCTAGACTGAACTGTTTCTTTAGCAGTCAAGTGTTACAGTCCGGATCTCTCATCTTTAGATTGTGACCGTATTGGAGATAGGACCTTAAAGAGATAATTCATATTCAATAAGATTGAAAGGGTGGGACTCTACTCCATAGGATTAGCTTCCTGATGGGGAAAGGAAGCCATATTGGGGTTGTGTGGACACACTAAGGAAGAAGATATCCTCAGGCCACAAGAGAGATCACAGGAGAAACCGATTCCGCTGGTGGTACCTTGATGTCGGACTTTCGATCTCTGTAACGGTGAAGAGTGTGTTCTGCTGCTTAAGCCACCCAGCCTGTGCCATTCTTTCCTGGACATTCTTATGTCTTCCCTGGATGATGAATACAAACGGCTAGGTGATCTCACTTGGGTTTCAAGAGCCAGGAAGGACTCAGCAGATACCAGAGTGTATTTAGAAACAAAGGGTATCTTCATTACGTATTAAATAGAGTATAGAAAAGAAGGGGCGGCTGGGGTGCAGAGGCAAAGCACTTTGATGTAGCTGCTAACTCAGCTGGGGCCTCCTGGGTCAGTAACTTCGGGCAGCAATCTCCCTGAGTATCAGTGTCCTCCTCCAGCAGCATCATGTGAGCAGTAAGCCTTGATGGTTATTTATGGAGCGATCTGTACACATAGAGCACATACAGACTTTTTATCACTTGGAAGGTGTGGTGGCTTGAGTAGGTTTGGTCCCCATTGACTCCTGTGTTTGAATGCTTGGCCCTCAGGGAGAACCTATGAGGAGGCGTGGCCTTGTTGGAGGAAGTGTGGGGGTGGGTTTTCAGGTTTTCTATGCTCAAGCTCTGCCCAATGTGGAGCCAGAGTCTCCTCCTGGCTTCCTTTGGATTAAGATGTAGAACTCTCAGCTTTTCTAGCACCGTGTCTGCCTGGACACTGCCCTGTTTCCCACCTTGATGATAATGGACTGAACCTCCAAAACTGTAACCACCCCCAATTAAATGTTTTCTTTATAAAAGTTGCCTTGGTCAGGGTGTCTCTTCACAACATTAAAACCCTAAGACAGAAGATGTGAGATGACTCATAACTTTTAAAACTTCAGTTATCTCCTGCTTAGGTTGTTGGACCAGAAGTAATCAGAAACAAAAGTATCATATTGAAAATGACCAACTCTGGAAACATTACTGTCCCTCTTACTTCTAAACTGTTGTCACCAGGCATGGGTGTTTTGTCTGCTTTCATAAATAATGTGGCTTCTTTTGGTAAAAAAAAAAAAAAAAAAAAAAAAAAAAAAAAAAAAAAAAAAAAAAAAAAAAAAAAAACTTTTCCAAGAAGCAGTTTGGACAAATGTATCAAGAGCTTTAAAAATAATCACATTGCTTGACACAGCAGTTCCGTTTATAAGAATTTATTCTAGGAAGGGAATTTGGAATGCAGAAAGCTGTCGGCTTAACACGAGGTGTTCCCTTGCAGCTTGACTAACTGTGGTATAAATCTGGAAAACTCCTTAACCCATACTGTGAGGAGTGTGGTTAAATAAGTTGTGGCACATTGGTGTGATGAAAGATTATGTAATCATTAAGAAATGTAAGCAAACTACCTATCAGTAAATGAAAAACACAGAGAACAAACCGAACTGGAAGTGGAGACAATGTAATGATTGGTTGAAACTAGGATTTCTGACTTTTCTTTTTTGCTTTCTGCTTTATACTTCTGATTTTGATAAATTTCCTATGATGAATATGCATTAGATTTATAAGCTGGAGGAAGACACAAAGAAATAACAGTCAAACAGGAAGATGGAGAAGATAGTGCATTAATAGTGTCCTCACCTGGGGCCAGGGGACTATTTTTTTTTTTGCCTACTGTATATCATATATGAAATATGAAATTTAGTTTAAATGAAATAATGTATAAGATATGTGTTCTAACCCCATATTCTGATTTGGGTATAAGTTGTGTAGCTCCTATGACCCTTTCTTGAGGCTCAAGTAACTTTCTTGTGGCTCACAGTCACAGGAGACACTTTACACATTAACTGCAAAGGATAGGAGAGGACACAAGCAGGATGGAAGAGGGGGGTGAGGCTAGGCAGGTAGGAGGATTGTTGGACCCCACCTCCCCCATCTTCAGCTACTTGGAGTTTTTCTGATCCAGTCTTTCTGAGTGTCTTAGTCAGGGTTTCTATTCCTGGACAAAACATCATGACCAAGAAGTAAGTTGGGGAGGAAAGGGTTTATTCAGCTTATACTTCCACATTGCTGTTCATCACCAAAGGATGTTAGGACTGGGACTCAAGCAGGTCAGGAAGCAGGAGCTGATGCAGAGGCCATGGAAGGACGTTACTGGCTTGCTTGAGTTCCAGTCCTGACATCCTTTGGTGATCAACATCAATGTGGAAAGTGTAAGCTGAATAAACCCTTTCCTCCCCAACTTGCTTCTTGGTCATGATGTTTTTTGTCCAGGAATAGAAACCCTGACTAAGACAAATTGGTACCAGCATAGTGGGGTATTCCTGTGACAACCTGACCATGTTTTGGGGAGGACTGTGGAAGGACTTTGGAACTTTGGGCTAGAAGATCCATTCGGTGTTAAGAGCTCTGTGGGATGTTGTGTAGGAGCTTGGAAGATAATGTTGAGAACAGTGCAGAAGATGGAGGCCTGGCTTGTGAAATTTCAGAGGGAAGATTAAAGACTCTTATCAGGGCCATTGCTATTTTGATTGTGAAGATTTTGTGGTTCTGGTTAGCTGGGACTGAAGAATCAGCTGTGATAAGCAAGACACCAGAACTACTAAAGCGAAAACTTTGCATTACTGGGACTATTGATGCTGTTTAGCTGGAGCTAAGAAATTAGCTGTGATTAAGAAAAACCCAGCATCATTGAGGTGACATCTTCTGGGACGTTTTTTTCTGAAAGCACAAAGAGGCTGTGTTCCAGAGATAGCCAAGGTTATACCTTGTGCTGTTGCTGGACTTAGAAATGTGTAAGAGTCACCCAGGTGGTACTGGTTTTGAAGGCATGAAGGGGTTATGCAGAGCAGCTGAGGCTTGGCACTGTGAGAGGCCATGGAAGGCCATTGGTGAAGGTGCAGCCTCAGTTGCAATTGATGGTCCAGGACTGAAGGAGTCATGTAGTGTTTTGGAGATGCTAGGACCATGAATGACCACCAAGAACAGCAGCAGCAGTGGAGTACAGGCATCTGGAGCCTAGAGGAAAAGCTGTGTGCTACAAAGGACAGGGCTGGAGAAGTGACCCAAGCCCTTGGAGGAGCCCAGAAGATCGTGAGTTGGATCCCAGACATTGGACAGTTGGAGTTTAACTTTTGCTTTTGATTGTGACTGTGCCCTGATATTTTTCGCTCTTGAAGGAAGAAACTATTTTTAGTGGATCCCACAGTTAAGAGACTTTTAATTGTAAAAAGACTTAGGATTTTAAAAGATATTTGATATTTTAAAAGGATTGAACTTTTAATATGAAAAGACTGTGGGACTTTTAAAGTTGTTTAGATCTTGTGGATGAATAAGAAATTAAGGGTTGAGGCTTAATAGTGATGTGTTTGTGTGTCAAGTTGACAAGGGGTCAATTGTACTGGCTAGTTTTGTGTCAACTTGACACAGGCTGGAGTTATCACAGAGAAAGGAGCTTCAGTTGGGGAAATGCCTCCACGAGATCCAGCTGCAAGGCATTTTCTCAATTAGTGATCAAGGTGGGAGGTTCTCTTGTGGGTGGTGCCATCTCTGGGCTGGTAGTCTTGGTTCTGTAAGAGAGCAGGCTGAGCAAGCCAGGGGAAGCAAGCCAGTAAGGAACCTCCCTCCATGGCCTCTGCATCAGCTCCTGCTTCCTGACCTGCTTGAGTTCCAGTCCTGACTTCTTTCAGTGATGAACAGCAATGTGGAAATGTAAGCTGAATAAACCCTTTCCTCCCCCAAGTGCTTCTTGGTCATGATGTTTGTGCAGGAACCTTGACTAAGACACTTGGTTTCTGACAGAAGTTTCATAGCATGGGCAAAATGAGCAGAACCACTATTAATTGACTGATTATTAATTGGCCGTTGGGATCAATCTAGCCTTAAACCCTTCTCTACTCCTGACTGCAGAGAGAGGGAGAGATAGCCTTTCCCATGGATGAGCTTTCTGACTGCTTATGCAATAGAGTGGTCAGCCCTGACACTCTACACACACAAACAGTGGAAATAGGCTTAGAAGGTTGTATTTGTGTTTTTGTCCATACACAAACACATATACACACAGACACACCAATAATAATAAAAAAAAAGGGTATAAATTTGAGAGTGTTGGGACATGGGAGAGGTTGAAGAGAGGAAAGGGAAGAGTCAACATGATGTAATTATATTTTAATTAAAAATATAAAAAAACAAGCAAACAAAAATGCTGCTGAATAAGTAAAAAAAAAAAGGGGGTGGGGGAGAAGAAAGAGGTGGGGCAGTGAGATACAGCCTTCAAACCTCATGGCTCTCCTGACCATAGCTTCATTCTAATGCTACCAGGAGCCCATCAAAGTGTCAGACCACTAGGACAAAGGGTCCCAGAAAGTTTCAACATTTAGGAACATTGTCAGCAACTTGGGTCAAAGACCAAATATTCACACACAAGATTGTTCTACCGCTTCTATCCGTAAGTTAGCATGGCTAACAGGAAGCATGGTCACAGGTTATGTATCTATTTACCTACCTACCTACATGTCACCTGCCTTTCTCCTCCCTGTCCCTGTCCCTGTCCCTGTCCCTGTCCCTGTCCCTGTCCCTGTCCCTGTCCCTGTCCCTCTCCCTCTCCCTGTCCCTCTCCCTCTCCCTCTCCTTCTTTCTTTCTTTCCAGCAATTTAAGATGGAACCGAGCCTCCACAAGCAGAGCACCTTGCTAGGCTGACTTCAGGCACACCTGTCAAGTGGTTATTTGCAGTGCTGTCGTCAGTGTCCTCCTGCCTTGTCACACTTTGCGGGCTCCTCTTCCTGCTCTGTAAAGACATTTCACAGTTCTCCTCTACCAACTCCTTCTTTGAGGGAAGCGGGACAGAAGCTGTGTCCCAGCTGAAAGTCTTGCTGCTTCCTGATGAATGTGTTTCCCCAACAAAACAAAACAAAACAAAACAAAACAAAACAAAACAAAACAAAACAAAACAAAACCCTTAAGCTGGTTTAGTGCTTCAAGCCTGATGATCAGGCCTTAGCTGGCAGGTGAAAGAGACTTACTCAGTCACTGAAACATTACTGATGTTCTTAAAATCACAATATAGGCTGCTGTCTAGGCTGCTGCTGTCTGCATGAGTCCCACACAATGGAATGTGTGACCAGGTATGCACATAGCGTGAGCATGTGCTGTCCCGAATCTCTAGGTGGAGAATTCCTATTATGTTACTGTCTATCTTGTGTTGTGAGTTGGTGGTGGCTTTTCAGACCCCATGAGTACCGAGAGTGAGGAGGTCCAAGGGATGCCTTGCTCCTTCTCTTCTTCATCCTCTCCTCCTTCTCCCTCTCTTCCTTTGTCTGAGCAAACCCCTTTGAACTATCACATGTGATGCAAATGCTCATAGAAGAGAGACAGTAACATAAACATGCCTTTTGAGCTATTGCTTTTGGAACACAACCTTATAGGCCCTGGTCACATACATTTACCTCTCTGTCTACCTTCTCAGCTTCACAAAAGCAAGAAAACGAACCAAGTACCTACCAGGTTCAGAGAAATATGCTGGATGCTCAGGATACAGAGATAAATAACGTTAACAGAATGCCCATGAAGGTGTCCTCCGTCAGGGTGGTTACATGATTTAGAAGAAGGCCCAGGGCCCAGGAACACACAGTAAGGAACATCTTCCCAAGTCCCTTTGGGAAGTCTGGAGGTTTGACCCAGTATGGAGCGAGGAGGGGGGTAGGTTAAGGGTTTGAAATGGCAACAGAAAGAGGGAAATAGCAGGTGATTGTAAATTACTCTTCAGCTGAACAAGTGTAGCGAGACTGGTTATTAGCTGGAGGGGCACCGTATTCCCTGTGCGTTTTAATTTAAACTTTGAGAACCTAGAGCACTCGATCAATGATGGGAGAGACGAGAGGTAGATTTGACGGCTTACAGGTAGTAGTGCATGCACAGACATCTGAGGCCACAAACACACACACACACAAGCACACACACACACAAGCACACACACACACACACACACACACACACACACACACACACACACACACGGAACTCAGCAAGGGAGAGGAGGAGGGACCAGTGAGTCAGGACCTTGCTTGAAACTGGATCCTTATTCAAATGGGTTTCAAGAGGGCTTTCATTGTAGGTTTAAAGTAAGCAGGCTTCAGTTTCCAGTTGCACACTGACTGAGAAATGTCACCAACAGCCTATGTGCATTGCCCATGTGGGATGTGAGGTCAACGGGACCAACCACCTAGGCTTCATCTTGTTGCCCGTAACACCCCTGCAGATAGGGGGTGGGGACAGCAAGGAAGCTGCCTCTGGAGATATTTATGCTCACACTTTATTATGGCATTACAAACCCAAGGTACAATCTTCCACTTTGTCCTTAGCATGCAAGTTGATGGACATTTATATTGTGAATGATCTATTAAGAACATTCATGTACAAGTCTGGGCTCGTGCATATTTGACTTTTTCTTCTCACACTTAAAAGTGGAATGGCTAGATCATGTGGCTGGCAAATTCCTGTTTTACTCTGTGAAGGAGCTTCCAAGTTGTTCGCCAGCGGTGCCATTTTACACCCTCACGGCAGTTCTCGAGGGACTCTGGTTTTCCCATCCTCGCCAACGTTCATTATTGCCTGTCTTCTTTTATTATGGCCATTAGTGGGCATGAAATGCCGTCTCATTGTGTTTCTAATTTGCATTTCCCAGGTGACTAATGGTTTTGAGCATTTTTATGTGCTTCCCATTTTTAAAATTAAAGATATTCATTGTAGAAAATTAAAAATATCCAGAAAAAAATAAAGGGGAAAAAAACCCTCGTGTTTCCACAATCTAAATATAAATACTGCTAGGTTCCAATGTGGCTATTTTTCACGTATGTGTGTGCTGTGTGCGGTGTGCGTGCATATTTTTAGATGTGTTTGCTTATGTATGGGTGTGTGTTACATGCATGTAAAGGCTGTAGGTTGTTGTTGGGTGTTTCGTCAGTTGCTGTTAACCATATCTATTGAGGGAGGGTCTCTTACTTGAATCCAGAGCCTATCCATTTGACTCAGTTAGTCTGGCTCACCAGCTTGTTCTGGGGAACCCCTGGATTTGCCTCCTACCTGCTAGAACTACAGGCAGGTTCACGCACCCACCTGGTATTTAAAGAGTGCCAGGGATCTGATCTCTGGTTCCTATATTTGTGTGGCAAGTGTTTTACCTGCTGTGCCACCTTCCTAGCCCTGCTGATGTGTGTTGTATTAAATGTCACATGTGGGCTAGGCAGATGGCTCAGTGGTTGGGAACACTTGTTGCATTTGCAGAGGACCCGAGTTTCATTCCCAGCACCTACCTCTGCTCACAATCTTTGTAACTCCAGTCCTAGGGGATTCGACCCCTTCTTCTGACCTTCTGGGCAGCAGGCATATGTGTAAACATGGTACACGTACGTATATGAAGGCAAAACACCTATAAACACACGTACACACAAAACCCTGAAAAAAAGCCACATGAATGTGATATGTGTCTTTTCAAAAATCAAACAAACGAACAAAGATAGGGTCTTGGTGTATGTCCTACTTTGAAAAAATTTTCTCTGAATTCTTTTTTGAAGGGTTTCCTCCTGTGTACCGTTCTAGTCACGCTTAAAGTTGAACTCTTCTGTGAACCCTGATATGCAGAGATGAAAAGTAGGCGTTCCTGATGGGGCTACGGGAGGGGATCTGGCCCTGAGCACTCTGTGTTGCTTCTGAAGGCCAGTTTTGAAGCTGCTTGTGTGTGTGTGTGTGTGTGTGTGTGTGCGAGTGTGTGTGTTAACTCAATTCTTTAATCTTGAGTATTGAGATTTAGAAGGTGTTAAGAAGAGAAGAGGTGGGCTGGGGAGATGGCCTGGTGGTTAAGAGCACCCATTGTTTTTGCAGAGTTCTCAGCATCCTTGTTGGTATCCACCTGTAACCCTAGCTCCAGGTGAATCCAGTATCTCTGTCCTCAGTGGTCACCTATACACATGTACAACCCTCACCCCACACCACATATACATAATTACAAACAAAAATACATCTTAAAAACGGAAGGGCAGGTGCTGGCACTGGAGTCTTAGCTGTGCTGTGTGTTAGAATGTGTTCCCTGATGTCCCCTGCTTGGGCTTGCTGTTCTTGGGTGTAAGATGGTGAGAGTAACAGGGACCACTGCTGTTGGAGAGCAGTAAAAGCCTTCAAGCATGTGGAGAGGCTATGGTCTGCCTCGGTTGGGAATTCTTAATTTTACATTTGCATAACATCAAATTCGAAATGAGCCAGTTTGCAAAGAAGCCTTAAAATGAACACAGCAACAACCATTGCTTCTCTTGATGGGCCACAAATGCTGGTCAGTTGTAGTTCAGGGAGAAAAATTAGTTCCCTCAATATAGATATGACATGTGGCTTTGCATCATTTATCTTTAGTGTGATGAAAATTTCTGCAGAAGCACATCTCTGGGTGATTTGATGAGGTGAAGTAGTTAAGAAAAGGCCACCAAAATGTTTAAATTCAGAAAAGACAATGTTTTCCACAGGGCCCCTAATATGACATTTTGAAGATGAGTCCCAGAACGCTCTGGTGTTTCTGCAGAGTTTATTTTCTTTTCTCCCTGTGTGAGTACATGAAGACACACGTACTCGTTTATGTGAGCACACATGCAGGCTATGGTCAACCTTGAAGGTCTTCTTCATTTGTTTTCTGCTTTGTTTTTGAGGCAGGGTCTCTCCCTGAAATCCCGGGGCTTATAGATTTGGATGGTCTAGCTGGCTAACAAGCCCCAGGGTTCCTCCTGTTGCTACTTCCCCAGAGCTTCCCCATGGTTATAAGCTCATGCCACCATGTTGCCTATGTGGGTCCTTGAGGATCAAGCTCAGGTCTTCATGCTTACTCATCCATACTTAATGACTAAGTTATTTCCCTGGACCCCATGGCAGGATTTCTTAAATTTTTTTCCATAGGAAATATTTTCTCTCACGGAAGAATTTTAATGCTAACATATATGCTTTGGCACAGAAGGAAACAGCTTCCCCAGTGTCTACTCAACATCCTTTATGTGATGTATTGACATCTACACCATGGCTATCCAACTGATTGACTTCTTATCTTTTGTGAGACAGTTGTTTAACCAAGAGTCTGTTGACTGATTATCTTATTCCCTCAAATCTGTTATGTCCCTTGATAAACATCTATTGCTTCTGTTATAGAAATCTTGCATGTTGGCTGTTTTGGTGGACATTGTATGACTTATTATTAACATTATTTATCAACATTACTATAATTTGTATTAGTAGAAAGAGAATCACAATGTTTTTGTGTACTACCTATATGCCTGGTGCTCTTGGAGGCCAGAAGAGAGTGTTGGATCCCCTGGAACAAGATGTTACCTTGACAGAGATACTGGATTCACCTGGAGCTAGGGTTACAGGTAGATACCAACAAGGATGCTGAGAACTAAATCTGGGTCGTCTGTAAGAACAACAGGTGCTCTTAACCGCCGGGCCATCTCCCCAGCCCACCTCTTCTCTTCTACCAACTGTTGTAAGCTACCATATAGGTGCTGGGAATCGAATCTACATTCTCTAGAAGAGCAGCTAATGCTCTTAACTGTTGAGCTATCTTTCCAGCCCCTAGAATATTATCCTTGGACATATAACTGCGTATTAATTGTTTACTATTGGTACTTACATCCAGGTGAATCTCAACCATACACACTGTAGATTTCAGCAGTGGCCCACTTAGCAGAACACAGGCTGCCTTATCAAAGCATTCAAAGAAACAATCCAATTATGCTCTTTCCTAAAAGCTCACGGAATAGTGTGGGGGACGTATTACACTGCATAGTGCTCAGTAAAATAGATAAAATGTTCATCATTGGTTTTATGCGCTGTGCTTGCCATGTGCCCTTATCTCTGAATTCTCTTCTTGTAGGTCTCTGCCTGCTTTTGACACTCACACTACTATGTCCCACTTTCTTCCAACACTGCTATCTATACATTACTCTGATGAGCACCACCCAAGCTGCCGAGTGCTTGAGTGAGGGAGCACCCTGGATTAGTTCTCTTGAGGAGTGACAGGTTGCCCTAACCTTAGGGACCTGATACACTTAGATCACAGAGGAGTCTGGGAGTGGTTTTGCTGCTGACCAGCAGGAGAGGTGCCAATATCTACGTTTGCATTCATTATCCTGCTTACTAACTTTTTATATTAGATCCCACAGTTTCCATTGAATTTCTTTGCAGGGAGAGTTCTAAGTAGATAATACAGTCTTTTCTTTCCTATGATATTTATATTATTTTCCCCAATCATTGACTAGAATTATCCAAATAATGAATAACAAAGACAATTAATGGTAGTGTTAGTTTCATTGTTTCATTCCTCAGTTTAATGGGGAAGAATCCCATTAATCAGGAAATCCAAGGGTGTATAATGCTTAAGTATTACAATAAAACCAAGCTCCCCAAACCAGATAGAGTTAAATATCTTGGTGAGCCACCATGAGAGGGTACCCTGCCAACATAAACTAAGAACCATCCAGTGTCATTCTTCTGGATGATACACGGAAGACACACCCACAGGAGGGTGTGGAGTCCACCTGCTTACTTTGTGTGTGTCCGGGTGTGCATGAAGGCCAGGGGTTGATGTAAGGTGTCTTCTTCAATTTATCTCTGTCTTAATTAATTAACTTTTGAGAGAAATTCTCTTATTGAACCCACTGCTCACTGCTTCATTTAGACTTGCTGGCCAGCAACCCCAAGGCACCTCCCATTTCTACCTCTCCATCACTGAGTTTATAGGTGTGCATCACTAAGCTTGGTCTTTCACATGGAAGATAAGATTTCAAACTCAAGTGCCCATGACTGTGAAGCAAGCACTTCAATGGATGAGCCATCTGCCGAGACTGGCTGCTCACTTTTTGAGGCTCTGATTCTTCCTAGCTGATGTGTATTTCCTAGGGTGTGGGTGCTGTTTCCTGGTGACCGAGGCTATTCTGTAAGGCAAAGTATTTATTTATCAAGACAGTGGTCAGTGGGTGTTCTTTTATTATTGTCTTAGGTGGTTAAGGCAAACTGGAGAACACCTGCTTACTAGTGGGCAAAATGGACTTCTTGGAGGAGTTTTCTAGCGTGACAGTTAAGCAGAGGCTATCTCTTTGATTCTCTTTCTTTTGGCCTACCTCCCATTTTCCTTTCCTTCCGTGGTAAGCTTGCCATTTCAATTTGCAATTTCAGCATGGGACAAGGAATTTCCAAGTAAATCTGGGTTTAGTGAGACAAATTAAAATCCAATTAAAGAAATGGAAGAGCGAATGGTGGCTCATGTCTATGAGAGGTTGTTGGGGGCTGGGGTGGGGATTGGTTTGAGCTCAGAAAACATCTGAAAATTACCCACGGGAGGGAGGGAGGGAGGATGAACTCCACTGTGAAGGCTTAGGAGGCAAAGCTGAAAATAGGGGGTAATTATATGCAAGAGTCCGCAACCCACTCGGTAGAAGAGATGTGAGGAACGGGTTGCAAGGAAAATGCATTTGATTAAGAAGCAGCTTAAGTTCACTAAGAAGCCTGGATTGAAGAAAAGTCAAAAGCAAACTACAAAAGCTACTGGGCGACCTCACAGGAGAGACAGAAGTGAACATGCCTGCACTTGTGTGTTCTCCCAGGGACTCTCAGGGGAATGAAAGCGAGTTTAACTACACTGCCTGAGACTATCTTGTTTCAGGCATTGTGCTAAGGGGTGCAGCCACCAGGGGAGGGAAGGACAGTTCCTGCAGGTCAGTGGCAGAGATGGTCGGCAACATAGGGAAGAAGGCTGCCATGACAACGTACCTTGGTGTAAGTGGCTTACAGATAACTGGTATTTATTTTTCTTGGTTCTGTCCAAGTAGGGCAGCAACATGGTCAATTTCTGGTCATGGACCATTGTCTTTCTGGCATGTCCCCAAATGGATGGTACAAGCAACTTCTTCTTAATTAGTGAGGGTGAAGACCTCCCTTCCTGAAGGCTTTGTCTTCTTACACCCTGATATCAGAGGTTAAGATTTCAACATGTGTATTGAGAGGAAGAGGGAACAAGTATCCTGTCTATAACAGTTGCCTCATTTCTATGGTGGGGGTGGTGGGGGGGATGGGCTGATTCAGGGACCTGTTCTTTCTGATGAGCATGTGGGACCCTGCTCTATCTGTTAGGGGAGGCTGCACAAAGATCTGTGTCTTCCTTATAACTTTATTGCTGTGAAGAGACAGTATGACCAAGACAACTCTTATAAAGTCAAAATTTTAATTGGGGCTGGTTTATAGTTTCAGAGGTTTAGTCCGTTATCATCATGGTAGGAAGAATGGCATCATGCACGCAAACACGGTGCTGGAGAAGCTAAGAGTTCTATATCTTGATCCAAAAGCAGCTAGGAGAAGACTACCTTCTGCAGGCAGCCAGGAGACTCTCTTCCTCACTGGGCAGAGCCCAAGCATAAGAAGCCTCAAAGCCCACTTACACAGTGACAGCTCCTCAAACAAGGCCACATCTCCTCCCATAAGGACACACCTACTAATAGTGCCAATCTCTATGGGGCAAGCATTCAGACACATGAATCTGTGGGAGGCCATACCTATCCTAACCACTACAATCTGAGAGTAGGAGATTTGGGGTATATTATAACAAATGATATATTATAATATATAGCCCCTATATATTATAATACATATAATATATAATTATAGACATATTGTATATTATATGTAACATGTGAAATATAATATATGATATGTGATGTATAATACATGATATATAAGAAAAATATGTGATATACAATATGCAATACACAATATGTAATACACAATACATAATACAAAATGTACAAGACCAGTCCAGTCCTTTTGAGGAGAGATAGTGTTTGTTCTCCAGGTGGCTCTCTAGGCTTGTCTGGGGCTGTCTGGAATGGGAAGAGAACTCATTAGAGGCCAAGGGATGATCTGAGTAGGGTTTGGGGAAGCAGAATGACAACAAGCCCTGTGGTAAAGGTGTCAGAGCCTTGAGCAAGGGATATTGTACTCCTGTGACTCAGGAAACTGATAGTGATTTCTTATAGTAAAAAGACATCATGAGGTTGGAGAGCTGGCAGCTGTGCAGCCTCTTTGGAGCATGACCCTGGCATATGGGTACATTCCAGCTCAGTAGCTCCGTTTCTTAGTACACAAAGGCACTCCTCATGCACAGAATAAAAGAATAGATTCAGTTCATACGTGTCCTGCCTGTAGCTGGTCATCCTCAGACCCAAAGAGGGGATATAGGAAAGATCTGCTTACTGCAAAAATTTGACACCCCCTGGTCTCTGATGTACTAAGAATGCTTTCTCGATGTATTTTAAGTTGTGGTGAGATAAACACAACCTAAGGTAAGCCACTGTGAGCACATTTTTGTGCCATTGAATGGCATTGGGTACCTTCACATTATCATCCAACCACCACCATTACCATCCATCTGGAGAAAGTTTTTGTGTGGCTAAACACGAGCTTCCCCATTTCTTTTTCACGTTGACCCCTGACAATTGTCATAGTGTTCATCTTTTATGAACCCCACTACTTCAGATATCTCATGTAAGCAGAAGTAGTTGTACAATATAATTCTGCTTATAGAAAGCACATAGATTGTAGCTGTCCCACTTTACTTAGCATCTGTCCATGTGCCCAGATTCTCTTCCCACTGTGCGCATTTTTATGTTCCACTGTACCACAGACCTCCTTTATTTACTCGTTCACCCGGCTGCTTCCATATTCAGGCTGCTAGCAAAAATGTTGCTGTGAGCACTGTCTCATTTACTCTCGAAGAGACAGGAGAGAAGATGAAGACCTTATAGGGCAGAACTTAAATTTATTCCATGTCACTCTTTGTTTGTAGGCTTCACCTCAGGAGTAGTCAGGTATGTCACATATGACTCCTTGAAGACTTCTTGTGTTCTAGGTATTAGGCTTGGCGATGCGTATACAATACTAAGACAGACCCTTTCCTCTTTAAAAAAAACTCCGCTTAGCAAGAAGTGCTTGCTGATAGGAGCCTGGTAAAGCTGTCACCTGAGAAGCTCTGCCAAAGCCTGACCAATACAGATGCGGAGGCACACAACCAAACATGGAACTGAGTGTGGAGATCCCAGTGGAGAAATTAGGACAAGGACTGAAGTAGCTGAAGGGGCTTGCAACACCACAGGAAGAACAACAATATCAACCAACCAGACTCTCCAAAGCTCCCAGGGACTAAACCACCAACCAGAGAGTACACATGGGGGGAACCATGGCTCCAGCTGGATATGTAGCAGAGGATTGCCTTTCAGGTATCACTAGGTGGGGAGCCCCTTGGTCCATCACATGGAGGCTCCAAGGGTAGGGGAATGTTAGGGCACTGAGGAGTGGGTGGGCAGGTGGGGGAGCACCCTCATAGATGCAGAGGGAAGGGGATGGGTTAGGGAGTTTGTGGAGGAGAAACTGGGAAGAGGGATAACATTTGAAATGTAAATCAATAAAATAACCAGTAAAAATGAAAAAAAAACCTCACCCATACACATAACAAAAATAAATCTATGTAAAAACAAAAACAAAAACAAACAAACAAAAAACTCTGCTTAGGTAGAGGCAGGGTAGAGGGACAGCAAATGATTCTTTCTCTGTCTACAGTCAGCCAGAGAAACAACTGTTCATTATTTTAGTCTTTGGGAGTGGAGAAATCCCCCAACAGAAGTAGATTTCGCTCAAGGGGACTTGAAGAAATAAGAAATGTGGACTTGAGGGAGACTTTGGTGACTTGGTCAATAGCTCCCTTTAGATTTACAGACCATTCAAAAAAGGTGAGTATTTCCAAAACTGTGACTTAGAGGTTGTGATCATTGACTCTGGCACCTCCTGTCTCAAGGTTCCCAAGACCAGGAGACAAACTTCTGAGGAGAAGACTTAGTGTATTATGCTTCCTCTCTTGCTTGTCAACCAGACATCTGTTTCCTGGAGAGAGCTGGGCTTCCAAAAGTCCTTGAAGCTAACGAAGAGTCCATTGGCTAATTCTGCTTGAGTGCTTCATGGCTGAGAGCAAGCCATCCAGCCCATTAAAAGTCGTCTACCCTTTCTTTAATGTGGATGATAAAACTTTAATTAAAGTGGTGATTAGAAACAGAATAATAATGACCACTAATAAAGTAGTTTATAGGGATCGATAGCTTTACAAAGAGCAGCCCATTTGGTTTTGGAAGGCGGCTGCAGGCAGCCCTAGAGCATGGGCTCTGGGCAGGGTAAAAGGATTAGGGGAAGGGTTTACTGGAATAGAGAGATAACATAAAAGGCAATTTATAATGTGTGACTTGGAGCAATGAGCTAGGGAAAATGGAAAGCTGCGATGTGGATGGAATTCGTTGTACCTTTGCATTATGAATGAGCTTTACAAGATTGTAGGCCTGGCAAGGATTCCGCTGCTTATGTAGGAGCAATGCTATCTGCATTGTTTTTCTTTTCTGTCGTGGTCTATGTATCTTAGGATGAAGAGAATTGGGCCACATAAAAGTATGTCTGGGAAAGCCTTTAGCAACTGGTGCCCATTAATCACAGTAATAATAACAAAGGCTTGGTGATGATAATAACAATAACGACCTAGCAATAACGAGCACCTACTGAGCTCCATGTTCATATTTCATCCTGATGCCTTCTGACAGGGTAAATAGGGTCACGTTCCCTTCCCCAGATCATGTAGACTGAGAAACAGGATTGAAAAAGGAATCCAGAGATGTCCTAGAGGGTAAAAAATTAATTTAGAGCTAAAAGGCAGAGAGGAACTCAGTTCAAGAGAAGGATCAGGGACAGGCAATTTTCCAGCTGGAAAAACTTCAGGAAGACTCCTTTGACTTTTCCCAAATCTTCCCACTCAAATCTCCCTATTATAAATGCAGCATGGGGATTATTAAAAAAAAAAGTGTCTGACTGTGTGGAATTAGGAAGATGTGAGGTCAGAAGTTAGCTGTGATAATCACTGCCTGCCAGACCTTGGGTGACTCTTAGGTTCCTCAAACCTCAGCATTGCTGCTAATAAAACAGGACAACAACTTCTCTCACAGGGCTCTCACAAGAACTTGATAAGACTTTAGTGGGAGACTGTGTCTCAAGCATCCATTGGATGGATGTTGCTTGAGAAGCAGTATTTTCACAAATTATTTATCACCTCAACAGGAACCGAGACTCATATCCAAAGAACCTAGAACAGGACTGATATTACAGGGCAGTGGTGACTAATGTCTTCATGGCTTTAAAGGACAAGGAATGAGAGGAGCTGCAGAGAGACCTAAAATGAGCCTAGTATTTGGAGTGAGCCAAATGCTGCCCGGAAGCCTAATAATGTTATCTCTGAGATTTGACCTTTGTCTGCAGTGTCCCTGGTAGAGGGAAGTGGATAACTGGTGGGGTAGGGTGCTTGAAGAAGCAAGGGAGGGTAAGATGCAAGGATTGAATAGAAGTCTCAGACTTGAGTCAGGTCAGGGTGCTGCTACAGTGACTCTGACAAGCTCATTTCTAAAGCTTAGTTGGAGGGTATGGTGGTTTGAATACACTTGGCCCAGGGAGTGGCACTATTAGGAGGTGTGTCCTTGTTGGAGGAAGTGTGTCACTGTAGGAGTGGGCTTTGAGACCTCCTCCTATCTGCCTGGAAGCCAGTCTTCTCCTGTTTGCCTTTGGAACAAGCTGTAGAACTCTCAGCATCTTCTGCACCATGCCTGCCTGTATGCTGCCATGCTCCTGCCTTGACGATAATGGACTGAACCTCTGAACCTTTAAGTCAGCCCTAATTAAATGTTGCCCGTTATAGGAGTTGCCTTGGTCATGGTGTTTGCTCACAGCAGGAAAACCCTAACTAAGACAGAGGGGAGGGTCGCAGGCAACACAATGATTCCAGTTTATAAACAAGGACGTGTAAGCGCTAGAAAGAAGTAGAGCAATGCAGCTAAGACTGAGAAGGCACCTTATGGAAGACAGCCCCATCTTTCTCACTTCTCAGGGGCAAACCCTGAGAAAGAACTCTTCATACACTTTCAAAAGTATTAGTGTAAACCTATGGACTCTGTTTTCAGTTTGTCCATGTCTTCTATGGCCACCCAGCACATGACATAGCTGTTCCTTCCTGGAGTCCACCTCACAGTACTGGAAATCCAACTCAGGGTCTTGCATTTGTGAGGCAAGTGCTCAAGTGCTGATGGATGCACTCTGGCCCCTTACAGGATGCTCACAGCAGCCTCCTCACAGGTCTTGTCACCATTTCTTTTTCCAGCCTTCCCCTGCCCATCTTCCATAAAGTAGCTAGAAGGGATTTTCCAAAGTAGACATTAGATCATAACAACTTCTCTGCTTAATGAGGTGGTTTTCATTTCAGAACACACACACACACACACACACACACACACACACACACACACACACACACACACACACACACATACACACACACACAGAGAGAGAGAGAGAGAGAGAGAGAGAGAGAGAGAGAGAGAGAGAGAGAGGCACATACACACATGCACACACACACATGCACACACACACACAGACACAGACCCCCTCCCCCCAAATCTGTTTCATGATTTCATGGCAGGCTTTGGAACATTTAGTCCTTACTCACCTCTGTCCAGTCTCCCCTGTCTCTATTTCCTGTTGCTAATCCACACTGGCTTATTTCAGACCAGTCGAGGCACTAAAAGTTCCTTGCTGCCTTCATCTGCTAGCGGGGGCTTCCTCCTCTAGCTTAGACTTTCTCAGATCTCATGGATCTTTCCCTCACGACTCAGCTCTTGTCTCAGATGCCACCTCCTTGGAGAGAGGCCTTCTCCATCCACCCTGGGTAGCTCTTGTTCTCTAATCCACTTCCTGTCTTTTTGCCCGATTTTTTTTCTTGATTGTACTTAGCGTCCAAAAAGACTGCGTTTATTTCCTTTCACATGTTTGGCTTCCTATCAGTAAAATATATAATCCTGGAGTGCTATGTCCCTGGGATCTGTAATATTTATTACCTTGCATACACCAGGGGGTTCAGTAAATACATGTGGAATGCATGAATAAAAGACCAAAGGACTTGCTTGCCCTCTCATGCAATATAAAATTCCCATTTACCTCGACCTCCTCCTCTTGACTCCCCATGTCTCTCCTGCCCCTCTTTATTCACTGAATATAAATTTCATAACCATTTGGATCACAGTATAGAACGGCTTGGGAGGAAACACTGTTTAATCCAGTGGTTTTTAAGAGTCCCCAGGTTCTAATTAGCACGGTGCGCGGCAGCGATGCTAAATGAACTGTAATAGTCTTACCAGGTCAAACCCCAGCTTTGTAGGGCAGCCTAAAATAGAGGCTGTGCTCTTTTTGTCTTGAGCAGGGCAGTCTGTTGAGTCTCCAAAGGTATATGAAAGTTTAATAGACAAATAATGTACTTGGTAGACTAGTGTGCTGAGAGAGGTGCTTCCTAGCTCTGTGGTGTGGCTCCGGATATTAAATTTTCCTTCAGGTGCACTTGGGGCATAGATCTATGGTTTCAATTAGAGCTCAATTAGCATCAATCAAGGTGAACTCTGGGGGCAGACAACTGTTCCCAAATGCTCCTACCCCAGTTTTTGCCCAGCCCCCCCTTCTGTCTGGGCAGTTGGAAGGCAAAGCTCAAGACTGAGAGCAGAGATGAAAGGAGGGGTGCCTTTGAGTTAGTTCAGTGTGAGCAAGCATGCTTCATCCTCACATCCATGGTCATCTAGGGGATCAGCTGGCCCTTGCCATACTATGTGACACTTTACTTTAGGTTGCTGGGTCTCTTCCAGGTGGTTCAGTGAGCAGATTACTTCTAGCATCTTCTCATTATTCACCCCATTGGTTATATAACTGTTAGCAATGAGCTGTTCCCCCCCACCAAACACCACCTGATGACAATCTTCCCCAAGTGTCCCACTTGACTATATTGGCATCACTGGATTTGACTCTGAAACTGCCTCTCATCACCTGATGTCTCTAAGTTTTTCTTTATATAGTCATAAACACAATGCCATTACTGTGTACATAACTATATTTAAGCACAGTATGGTTTTGTAGGAGGAACTTAGTCCACTTGCTCAAGTGAGACCATTAGATCAAAGGAGCCTGTCTATGGTGTTCTACTTGCCTGGTGATTTTGTAGACTTGTTGGGAGATTTTAGAAGAATACTTTGAAGACAACAGTTGGAGTTGAAAAAAACCAAAGTATAGCCTTTGTAGTGAGGAATGGAGCTATTTTCTACCCTTGGACATACTCTTGGCATGGTATAGAATTCCCCTTGAAGTAGAAACCTGTACTGTCTTGAGATACCAGTTGGTTATGAACACAGACATAGTTGGGTGTGGTATGGATTATCATCCAATCCAGATTCAGAGGGGAATTTGTTTGGGGTCCCTTAGTGAAGGGTGGACACAATAACCCTCTTCTTGGGAGTTCAGTTCTCTCATATTACCCTGGGAAGAGAAGAATCAGCCTTCCCCATCTCTGTAGGGTCAAGAGTATGTGGAACTTGGGCAGTTGAGGGGTCTCGTGGTGATGGACCACAGGACTTCAGAGGCTTCCTACTAGGGAGATCATTAGGTAAGAGGCCCTAGATAAATGAATATACTTTTATTTGAAAAAAAAAATGGCAGATTTCCAGGTTTTCTCCCATCCCTAAAAAAACTGCGTGATTTCCCCAGAGCAGGAACTTCCGGGAAGGGCTTTTGAGTTTCTTGCAAGCCCACTTTTTTGCCAGAGGGAGGAAATGGATATCTCTCCCACATCCTAAACAGAAGCTCAGCCCCCTCCAGAAGGAACACAGACTCTGGCTTGGGATCCCATCTCCTTGCTGGTGGTATGTTTCTCTGTGTACCGTGTACACTGTGCACTTCATCTGTTAATAAACATTGAGTGCTGTAGCTGCAAATTTCCTGACTTTTAATTATTTAATTTAGGCAGAAGAGTGAACCTATTTCAAGACCCCCAGATGGCAACACCAGTATTACCAGTGTCAGGTGATTAAAATACCTTTCAGCAGAACAGAGCGTGCATCTCCCCACCCCAACACAAGAATCGCAGACAAGATAGAGGGTTTCAGTGGCTATGAGGGGCTGCGTCTGGATGAAAAGCTCTAAGGACTGTGCAGATGAGGGATTACAATCATATTGGATTGCTTTATCATTTCCCCCTTAACCACAGATTTCTTTTTATTTGTTTGATCATCTTTAAATACCCCAACCTGTCCTCTCTACTGTCCTCCACAATCCTTCTGCAGCCAGTGCTGCCAGCACAATGCTGAAACAAAATGAGGCTAAATGGGCCAGGGCCATTGGCTGAGACTGAGGACTCTCGGTTTCTTCAGCAAGTTCACCCTGTGGTGAATGGTGGACATTTCAGCCTTTCCTCTGGATTGAGAACCATGGGTCTGTCACAAAGCCTCTGTCCCTGCTGGTGCACAGAAAGACATCAGACAATAAACTGAGGTCAAAGGCAACTGATTCAGGCTTAAGCTTTCCCCTGTGAGACAGTACTTGAGAAAATTCTCAGGATGTGAGGAGCCAGGGGACCATAAAATGCTAGCTATCTGGTTTGCAAAGATGAGTCAGCTCCATAGAGAAGTGGGAAGCATGGGCTGGCAATTAAAGAGAAAATTGTCAAAACAGGCAGGGCGCGCCAGAGGCATCTTGGACTCGTAGCAGGTGCAACTGTCCAGATTGGAGCCCTATGTGCCAGCCTAGCTCAGCCACAGGCCTCTGAAGAATAACATTCTTTTCTTTTCTTAGAAAATACTAAAGGTTTTTATTTTTCAATATAAGATAACACAAATTAATTTTTACAACAATCTTAGACTCCAGGGCTTCTCTATGAGGATAGCTCATCATGTAAACAGACTACTATCTAAAATGATTGAGCAATCGTATGTGAGTGTTCAAGACCAAAGGACCTCTGAACAAGGAGGAGCCACAAAAGGGCACCTCCTTGCCTCCTTTCCTCGGTAGGTAGGATGTGTTACTGAACAGTTGAGGCTAACTTGGTGGAAAATGGTCTCAATGTTATCAGAATACAGTGGCGCCAAGTTCATGTGAACCTGAAGACTATAATCCAGTTGTACCTATCGTCTTCTTTAACAAAAGCTTAAGCTGGGTGTAGTTGTTTACACCTTCAATCTCAACACTGGGAGACAGAGGCAGGCATATCTTCTCTGGGCATCTACTGATTGAGTGAGTTCCAGGCTAGCCATGGCTACAAAGTGAGATGCTGTCTCAAAATACACACAACTAAAAAAAAAGCATAATATCTAGGAACTAGGGATAATGCTTAGTGGTAGAGCACTTGCCTAGAATGAGCAAGTCCCTGTCTGGGTTTAAGCTTCAGTAATGGAATTGGAGTGGGGAACCATTTGCCAGTATGAAACCGGCATCATACTGGTTAGAAGTTAAATTAATTTCATGCTAAGGTGCGAAAGAGAAAAGAGGCTGTACAAGACCTAGTGTTTGTCCTGCGACCCAGCAGATATGGGCCCAAGAGAGTAGAGTGGTGTGCTGGACTAACCAAGAGAAAGAAGCTGAGCTGGGTGGTGGTGGTGTCCCCCTTTAATCCCAGCACTCAGGAGGCAGGCAGGTGGATCTCCGTAAGTCTAAGGCCAGCCTGGTCTTCAGAGCTATTTCCAAGACAGTCAGGGCTACACATAGAAGCCCTGTCTTGAAAGAAAGGAAGAAAGAAAGAGAGAGAGAGAGAGAGAGAGAGAGAGAGAGAGAGAGAGAGAGAGAGAGAGAAAGAGAGAGAGAGAGAAAGGGGGTGGGGGGGAGAACAACCTGTGGTTCGGCTTAGAAAGCCAGGATCCTGCCAAGTGTAGCCATGAGCTGTGCCCACCTCTCAGAGAAGTCCAGGCTAATGCATGTCAGGAGGCCTCCGCTGTGCAAACTGGTTGGTGGGCACCTCTATCATGATTTGTCAGTGCTCATAGTGATCAAGGGAAAAGAATCAAGAGGCCTTAGTATTGGAAGCACTCCAACATAATTTACCTAGGAAAGCAAGGATCAGAGTCCTTCTCTAGGATAAATGATTAAAAAAAAATAGTGAGGTCCTTGACTCTACACCACTGACATTTTCCACCAACCTGAAAGCAGTGCAAAATGGTTTTCCTCACTCACCCAAGGAAAATCTGCACACTCACTCAGGCCTCAGTTAGCCACATCACTCCTATGTCAGAGCCCAGAAAGTTACAGACCCTGGACAAAAAGCACTCTAGAAGCCAGTGGGTGTGAGCACATTCAGGTCACGGGATTTGAGATTATGGGTTCGAAGCAGCTGTTTTCTTTCCTTCTACCACTGGGACATCCATCTTTGGCATCTTTAAGGTTGCTGGATTCTCACCTAGTCTTGTGGCCTGGGCATACATCACCTCCACAAGGGAGGGTTTGGGGGCACCTTTGTCAGCCTGAATGGCAAAACCAGAATCAGATTTCTGCAGGGGTCGTGGTCCAAAGAGGCTCCATTTGTCTGCTGAGTTCCTATCATTTCCACTCCCAGGATCCATGGTATGATGATTCAGAGCAGGTAAGGCTGTGGAGGAGCCAGATGGGAACCAGCCTCTGGACTTCTGCTTCGGGGACAAGTGACCGGTGCTGCTTGGGGTGGACTGGGCTGATGCAGGCTGCTTCTCTTCTCTTGTTGTCTCTCCACTCTGCAGCTTTAGTTTATGAAGTGCTTCTGCCACTCGAAGGGACTCAGTCTCCTCAGTGGAAACCCTTATGGGGCATGTAAGCCAGCATCTCTCAGTCCTGCCTGTTGTTCAAAACTCTGGATGCTCTCTTGGGTCTGTTTTGTGGTCAGGGAACTCATGATGACATGGGTAGCTTTAGCCTTCACCACAGGGGCCTTGTCTGAACTGTCAGTGGCTGGTGATAGAGTCCCAGCAAGGGAAGAGACACGGACTGCTCCTTCCTCTGTCCTGTCAAGATGCTGATACTTGCTCTCTGGAATCACTGACTTCCAGGGGATGCTGTCCATGTCCGATGGAGGAGGAGTCATGGTCGCAGAGTCCTTTAGGGAATCATCCTAGCTGAATGCTCGGCGGTACATCCCGATGGGCAGGGACATCTTGCCTAGAGGCCCACTGGGAGCAAGAGCAGGCACTTCTGGTTGTCTTGAAGTCATTGAAAGACTGGGATCCAGGTGTTTTTTCTATACAGAATCCGGAGCTGAGTCCCTTCCATCACAGTGAAACATCGCAGGACTATGCTGACAGACAGATGTTAATGAGGAGAATTGCCCAGCTTCTGCAAATTAGCAAAGCTTCTGAGGAGGGAAGGGTCCATCCAGAGGTTCTGCTCGCCCGCCGCCTGGGGCCCGACTTTCCGCACTAAAGAGGCTCCCAGGCTCCAGATAGCTCAAGAGGCTGCTGAGTTGAGCAGAGCCATGCCATTGGGAGAGCGAGCGCGATGGAGGCAGAAGAATAACATTCTTGATCTTCCCATTCTGTGGCAGAGTTCTTTGCCCAAGGAGCTGGCAGGTGTAATCTGCTGAGGGGCTGCGGGGGTGGATGATACTAGGGACTGGGATTCACCTCTCCAGGTGTGAATACAATTCTCTGGGACCTTTCTCCATTCTCTAAACCTTCCAGGCCTCCAGAGCAGGGAGTACTGGGAGACTCTGTACCTTAGTACAGTGATGAGTGAGGTCTTTATGGAGCCCCGATAGTTTGGCTTATGTATCAGCTGGTTTTGTAGGTCAACTTGACACAAGCTAGAGTCACCAGAGAGGAAGGAGCCTCAGTTGAGGAAATGCCTCCATGAGATCCAACTGTAGGGTATTTCCTCAATTAGTGATCGGTGAGGGAGGACCCAGATCATAGTGGGTGGTGCCATCCTTGGGCTGGTAGTCTTGGGTTCTATAAGAAATCAAGCTGAGCAAGCCAGGGGAGGAAGCCAGTAAGCAGCTCTCTCCATTGCCTCAGGATCAGCTCCTGCCTCCAGGTTCCAGTCCTGCTTGAGTTTCTGTCCTGTCTTCCTCCAATGATGAACTATAACCTGGAAGTGTAAGTTGCCAAATAAGCCCTTTTCCTCCCCAACTTTCTTTTTGTTGTAGCAATAAAACCCTGACTAAGTAGCTTACTTTTTTTTTTTTAAATCATTCTTACTGGATGACATCACAGTGTGGAGTGAGGGCACCGACCAGCTCAGAGTATTTAAATGTTGAGTCCTGATATCTGGGTGATACCGGTAGATGAACATGCTGAGAATCTCTCTCATCACTTGTAAAATGGGGACAACAATGCCTCTCATAAAAAAAAAGTGTGCCCATCATAGCGGGCAGGAAGGATATACTCCCATCCTCCCTTCGCCATCTTCTCTGTTATGCTTACTGTTAGGATGGTTGACTTGATCCAATGGTGAGATTATCACCTTGGCAAAACTTTGTCTTTTCCTGAACCAATGAACTGTAGTTGTTGTATAGCAGTTTCTTCCATCTTGGAAGGAAACTTCTTAAGACATAGGCTATAAAACAGAAGTGAAACGAGGGCATGTTTTAGGTCAAAGATTCAACTTTTTCAGTGAAACAACACAGGATGTTTAAGGAGAGGTGAGATAGTAAGACAGGAAATAAGCAACTCAAAACAGGAAGTCCCTGAATCTGACCAGTTTCACTTGGGCCCTCTCTGCTGAAGAGTATGTAAGCTGAACTGGCTGAAAGGGACTCAGTCCAAATGAGCTACTGGGAAAGACACTCTCCTGTTGAGACCTGTTGAGCTACCTGCAGTCCATTCAGTGGGCTCCAGATTTTCAGCTTTCATGAGTTGTCACCCATGCTAAAGTGTGCTTGGTGATGGGGCTGCTGCTGAGTCATTTCTCCTCTTGTAAATAGGAGAAATTTTTATAATTATCTCCAGTAAACTTCATTGGTTCACTAAATTGGACTTTGGTGGTATCCATACTTTAGTCTGTTGTTGATTTCCTGTCTGGGGAGAGTGACTTTTTTTTCATGTTTCTCCAGGAATATTGTTAGATAACAGTAATCTACTTTATTGTTTGCCCTTACATTAAAAATTAAAAAGGAAAACTGGTAGCAGGGTTGCTATAGAAACATCCATTGTTTGAGTGGGAGGAGACTAAGTTTCCTGAGCGAGTTTGTCATTATAATTAGTAATGATCATTGCAGTTAGTGGTAAATTTCTGTCTTCTCTTTGAACTTCTCTGGTCCTTCACCTCCAAAGAGGGCTTGTCATAGCTTGTCTGATAGCTTACAGGCACTTCCACTAGTTCATCTCAGGATCCTAGCAACAGCTTACATCATCATCTGCCTTTAGCACCTGTGGACACCTGGTGTACTGGGTATGGTATGTGTGGGCTGCTTATAAAAGGACTGCCTACCATTCCATCATTCTCTGTTCCCACATGTTCCTGCCCCCTCTTATTGTTTTTCTCTGTGACATACCCCTAATTTGCCCTCATAGCTCTGCCTCATCTGTCTGCCTGTGTACATGTCCTCTCGCCTGCCTCTACTCTTTCTCAGGTCCTCACTCCTCTCCCTACCCTCACTAAACCTCCTTTATACCAGATCTGTTGCTTGGTATAATTACTCAAGGACATACCTTGGCATGGGTCTACCAGGTACCCCCTCGTGGCTTTATATTTCATAACTTTGTCTGTTTAGGTATTGTGTCAAAACAAAAATTACCCCATGTTTAATGCATTTTCTTATAGAAGTTGAGGGTTTCCATCTTTAGGCTGATAGAGAAGTGCTATCCACTTAAGATTATGGCTTGTGGTTGGCTCTTGGCTCATTGGCCTTTAGGCAGAATTTGCTAAGTGGCGAAGAGTGTATGTAAAATAGAGGTCTAGCTTTCTGTTAATCTCTGCATCATTGCTCTTCACAGTTATGTATGCTTTGGGTCCCTGCTCCCTACTGTCCCAATGTAGGGCTAGAGCCTTGTTCTGAATTCTTCCTCTTTAACAGAGCCCTTGATCCTTTTCCAGATCTTGGCTCCCCTTCGTCTGGGATTTGGATTCTCTTTCCCACAATGCCTGATGAACATGCTCTCTTTTCCTAGGCCACTCACTTCATGGCACTGTATTTAGCCACCACAGTGTCACACCCACTGGTGTCTCCATACTTTGAGGTTGGAATCCCTTGTACTGAAGCCCCCAGTTGATGAGGCTTGAGACTACTGTGTCCTGATGCATTGTGGGCTTTGATTTCTTTCTTCAGGAACTGACTTTAATCATGGTCTATTTCTCCTAGTTTCCTCTTCTTGCTGTAGCTCTTTGACAGGTCGACATCGCAGGGTGTAGGGCTGAGAATGCCCCATGTCCTTGTTCATGATGCAGCTCACAAATAAACCCACCATTACTGATTTATTTATGACTTATGCTCACCTCTTTCCTGACAGGCTTTCGACAGAATCCCAGACAGCTTCCAGCAAACACTTCCTCAAGTGGTTCTGTACAAGGCATAGACATGCTAAATGGATGAAGGATCTTAAGAGGAATGCTAGAAGGATATATTTGTCCTCAAGCAACATATTGTTGAGGTTTTATAACTGCCAAAGCAACAAACGATAACCTGACTTGTATGATTCTCTTTTGTTGGTTAATGGTAACACAACTGAGGCCATGCTGATTGTTACTTAATTCTGCATCTTTAGGCTAATGTAGTGCAGTTCAATTAAGATTTCCTAACTATTCTTGAGGAATAAATTAAGTGGTAGTTTGAGCATCATAATAGAACAATTTAACTTAACCAACATTAACTTATTTTTAATTAAGCAAGCTATGAGCACATAGTCTGAAACAGCATGAGCATTATGACACAATCTATGGGGGATAGGAAGAAACAGTGTATTGCTTTTAGTAGCTCAGAGTGTAAGAGAGGGGGCTGAGAGTGTAATCCTATATTTATGAAGCAAAGGAAAAAGAGTAAGAACTAAAGAAGGGGCATATACACAGCTCAGGAGAGCTGAGGTTCTTGTAATGATGTGGTTGAGACATTCAGGATCTGAGTGACAGGAGGATGTGGGAGGGATTAGTGGAAGCAAAGATCTTTTGAAGTCCAAGGAATAGTGGAACCCATGGATATAAAAATCATAGTATGTGTGTTTGTATAAAAGTCATTTCCAGGAGGCTTTGGGTGCTCTAGCAGTTCTCTACATTCCTTCTCCCATTTACCAAGTATGACTTGTACAGAAGCATGTGAGATAGTGTTTATTGGAAGCTGTCTGGAATTCTGTCAAAAGCCTGTGAGGAAAGGGGTGAGCATCAGTCATAGATAAGTCAGTAATGGTGGGGTTGTTTGTGAGCTGCATCATGAACAAGGACATGGGGCATTCTCAGCCCTAGCTTGGATTCTAGAACATCTCTTTGAAGGGGAGATCACAGACAATAAAGTCAACACGGTAGGGCCTGCCTTTCAGAGTCTGGAACGGTATACCAAGAAGTTGCAGAGAGCTATGAACCATGTTCCTTGAATATGTGGTTTTGTTGTATAGCCATAGCCAGAGGAAACAGAGGAGGGTTTTTGAGTCAGAAAGAGGTTTCCAGAATTGGGTTTTAAGCAAATTATTTTGTCAGTTAAATTCTGGAGCCAGATAGACTGAAGACCCAAGCTAGTGCCCCTGCATTAGTTGGAAAAAAAAAAAAAGGGTAAATAGAGAAAGAGAAAGTGGAACTGCAAAGATGAAATAAAGGGATGTGGGAGACATCATTGCTCAGTGTCTTTCCTGGAATCTGTTCCCATATGCACTCTCATTGCCTGAGTTTTCTATGATGTAGTCCAAGGGAGAGTCAGGGTGGATGCTGGAGCCAGACAGGCTCAGTCCCTACCCTTCCACTCATCAGCTGTGTGATTTTAAATATATCACTTAAAATTGTTAATTTTGTGTCTGTGTGAATGTGTGTGTATATGAGCATGCCTGTGTGTGTGTGAATGTGTATATGCATTTTGTATGTGTCTAAATGTGCGAATGTGTGTATATGTGTGTATGCATGGGTATGTTTGTGTATGAATGTGTGTGTGTGTTCCTCCCACAATGCATGTGCAGCTTTGGAAAGTCAGTTCTCTCCTTCCACTAGGTATTGAACTCAAAAGGACTCTTGTGGCAAGTTGGGCTTTTAACAGTGGAGGGAATCATCTCTCTGCCTCCAACTTACTTTTTTTCAGAGTCTCACCCTAACCTGAGGATAGCGTTCACTTCTGAAGGCCATTTTCAAGAGTCAGTGTGTGAGTGAAGTCTTTCTCCGGTGCCCGTCCCAGGGGATCTTCAGGAAGCAGCTCTTTCTAAGCCCGTCTCTGTTGCCCACATACTGCCCCAAACTTGCTCAGGTACCCAGAATGTACTCCTTGCTTTTGGATTTTGATTTTATGCCTCCCTCTTGCTGGCCTGCCTGGATTGCCGAACACTGACTATTGCTTCTGATATTTATCTTGACTCTAGAGCTCTCAGCTAGTGGTACTTGAAATATGAGATAGAACTATAAAACAAATGTTGAATTTTAAAAACACAGCATGGAAAATATGAACACAAATTATCCTATTAGTATTTACTTACACAGATATATAGACATGATTATATTTGGTTATATTGAGTTAAATAAAATCTATTCCTAAAATTAATTTCATTTATTCATTTTTGCTATAGGATAGTAATGGAATCTGGGTGTTTTTTTGGGGGGAGGCACATTTTAAAGCACACCTCACAATTTTAACCATTTTATTTTGCTGAACTTGTATGATTATGGGTTAGTCAATAGTAAGTGTAAATTGATATTATTAACCTGATTTTTCATAAAACTGGGACCCAAAGAACTTAGGGTAATTATTTAAATTTTATTTAATTTATTTACATTTTTAAAATGATTTTTAATGTTAGTACACAGAACAATAGGTTTTATTATGACTTTTCCCTACACATGTGTTATTAGACTTTGCTCTCTTCTGTTCTCATTTTCCACTGCCCTCTGATGCCCCTCTCACCAGCTCTGGCTGATTCTCTTCCTTCCCCTGGGTAGTCTCCCCACATGCCCCCTCTTTTATGTCATATGTATTCATCACAATCTCTTTTACTCCCCTCCCTAAAGATCTGTTCTCCCTTCAGTAATTCCCCTCTCATATCATGACTTCATATATATAAATCACACACACACACACACACACACACACACACACTCACATCCACCCACATTTATATCCAGAGTCTGCTATGAGAGAAACTGTGGAATTTGTCTCTCTGTATCTGGCTTATTTCACTTAACATGATGAGTTGGGGTTCTATATTTTCTTGTACATGTGATGCTTTCTTTTTTCTTTACAATTACACACAATTCCATCACATAGGCTATTTCTTTACTCACCCATTTTTTTTTTTTAAAAAGCACTTAAAGTATGGCTAGGGTGAGTGAAATGATTCAGTGACTTTCACATTTGCTATGTAATCTAATGATCCTGCAAGTTGACATCTTCTTGACATAGACATACACACACACACGCACACACACACACACACACACACACACACCACACAGTCACAGATACATACAGTCACAGACACAGATACAGACAGATACAAAGACACACAGATACAGACAGGCACAGATACAGATAGACACAAAGACACAGACAGACATAGAGAACCAAACACATAGACATTGATGCAGACACATAGACGCAGACAGACAGACAGACACAGATACACGCAGAGACAGACAGACAGAAAGAGACAGACAGACAGAGACAGAAATAGAAAGAGGAACTGGTACCTCCATACCCTAACATGCACACACAAAGTATTGAAAAATTAAGAATCAGGGATACTAGAAATGTAAAACTCATGAATGGCTAGAGTTTGTTGTTTGCTTTCTTTTTCTCTTGTGTGGCATTATATTCTAAACCAGAGTTTGGTAAATGTGTTTATGAGCCAAAGCTTGTCTTCTCTCTATTTTGAATCTTATGCCCTAAGAATAGCTTTTAAATTTTACATTGTTGAAATAATTTAAAATTTTTTTCACAAAAAGTACATAACATTTGAATTTCAATATATCTAAACAAATCTTTATTGGGATCTAGCCATGCACATTTATCCCCATATTGTGTGTGGCTGCTTTTATGCTACAGTAGAAGACTTGTAAAGCTGTGGCAAGGATCTGTCCACAGAGCCCAAGATGTCTACTCTCTGGCTTTCTGATGAGTTTCTCGACCTCTGTTCTGGACCACTCTCTCAGTGTTACACCCTTTCCTCTTTGCTGACCGCTGGCTTCTGGATCACTCTCTGCTCTCCTGAATGTCCCGTTGTCTGTATCTTGTCTTGGATGCCCAGCATACTCCAGAATTCATGATTTAGCTCATTCACCTCTTATAACACATACCCAACCCTGGGCAGGTTGCCGCTCTCTCTGTCACTTGTAGCTATGGAGTTACTTGTATGTGATTTCAAAGTGAGCCAGTCTGCTTGGGACACTTGTCACAGATGCCGTCTTTGTGTTTTGCTTTATGTGTGTTGTGACTTTCCCTAAACCAATCACAGATATGTTGAAAACACTATGCTCACAAATTTCTGCGGAAGACAGACAGATTGCCACCGCGATGGGGATGGCCATCTGCTGTTATCAGTGTGGAGGAGATTGCTCAGGGAGCCGACTGCAGAGAGTGCAATGCAAATGTGTTTTTAAGCTTGACTAATGCTCCAAAGAAAACCCTAGATGGTGACAAGCAGAAAGGTTCTGGGTTCTAAGAAAAACCTTACTTCCTCACTTTGTAGCCTCTTACCACCACAAATACCCTTTCTTTGAAAAAAATATTTTTAAAGAAAAATAAATAAATATAATCACCATTTTCAAAAAGGGAGCCATCTGTTTTGGGCAGGTAGGATGCTGGGACCTGGTTCAAATTTGCAGGTAGCTTGTACCGACGCCCAGACTGTCTCTGCAAGTCATCAAAGGGTCCACCAACAGTACTGGCTTTTTTCCTCATTCTATTTCTGTAACATACATTCTTTCTCAGGAGGGTTTTCAGACTGACCCTCCCCACAGCTCCCATTCCTTGCCTCATTCCTCTGGCTCTCAGTGGTAAGCACAAATTAGCTCTCACGTTCATTCTGTCCAGTTCAGTTTCACAGTTCTTGGGTTTCCAAAATTGCAGTTTCAGTGTGGTATCTTGATGCCTAATACAGAGCCTGTCCATGTTGAAGTAAATACTCCCGTATAAGAGTCTCTTCAACAACTGGTGACTTAGCAACAGCCAATCAATACCCTGAAATAGCCCACAGCAGCTTGCCTCTCTCCCTCTCTACTTCTTCCTTCAGATTCTTTCCTCAGCTGTTCATAGCCTTAGGTTTCAGTTCCTTCTGGGCACTCCTCTTAAGCCTCTGTTCCTCCGAATGTGTCCCCTGAAATTCTTGTGAAACTAAACTTACATCCCTTGCCTCATATCACAGTTGCTCAGAGGCAAGGTCATAGCCGTGATAATAGGAAAACCTTCTAGGAACTAAGTTGCTCGAAGCCAATAGGAGTTAGAAAAACAGACCTATCTAGTGCCTGAGAGGTGGGAAATGAAACCTGCGTCTTAGCTCAGTGAACCCTTAGGTATCAGATGGACTGTTTGGACCTAGAGAGTAAGCTTCCTCCTATTGGAATTATTTGAATTTGATTTGCTCCTTGCCACTCCATGAACCTTGGCCAGCACAACAGGCCTGCTGGCATTTAGTCTAGGCTCTGCCCCATAGTTACCTGGCAATAGCCAGGTATATCTGACTTACTATAAAAGGGGCTGCTTGCCCCCTCCTCTCTCTCTTTCTCTCTCTCTTGTCCTCTTGCTCTCTTTTCTTGCTCCTGCTCTTTCTCTATCCCCATTCCCTTCCTCCTCTCTCATGGCTGGCCTCTACTCCTCTTCTCTCTCTCTCTCTCTCTCTCTCTCTCTCTCTCTGTGTGTGTGTGTCCCTTTTTCTCAACTCCCCTCCCTATGTCCTGAATAAACTCTATTCTATACCATCCTGTGGCTGGTACCTCAGGGGGAAGGGATGCCTCAGCGTGGGCCCACAGAGGCACCCTCTTACCCCACACTATACCACACCTACACCAAACATATCCCTCCTTTCTTATCTTTTCATAAAACATAACAAGACCTTCTTCCAGAGAACACACAGACAACTTCAGAGGTTCCTTTGTAGTTTTAAAAAGTTTCAATATGGCCAGTTCCCTTAAAAAGTGGGAGCTAATGGTCTTATGTTGTTGACCAGGTCAAAGAAAAGTCACTTATTTGTATATTATATCTCTCTGACTCAAAGCAAAGTAATGAAAACCCCACTTTATTCTTTGGGGAAAAATGGAGAACTCAGCCTTTGTAATCTGTCTGGATTTCTCATGAGCTCGAGTCTTCACTTATTCTTTCATTTTCTTTATTCACTCAGTGAATATCTACCAACGAACACTATTTATGTGTGATAAACCATGATGAGACTGGAGCTAGCTTGTGGAGAAGATTCCTGCTCACACGTGCACTCTGCTAAATGATGTGACAATTAAGCCGCCAGAAAAGCATTATGTACAAAAAAGGCAGAACAGAGAATTAAAGCAGAGCGACCTCCTCGGGAGGTGGCTATTTTGGACTGGGCTGTCAAGGAAGCCATTTTAAGAAGTTGGCGTTGGTTTAAACCCTTGAGTACATCCAACATTAGTTCTGAATAACCTTTGGCAGGCAGGAATCCTCCTGATTGCAGCCTCTGACCCCAGAACTTCATACTTACCAGTTATTGCCCACACTAAGCCTGAACTCTAGCCCTGAGAAAGGGACCCAGATAGGAGTAGACTTTATCAGAGCAATTCTGTCCCATTTTTCCAGCCAAGCTGCAGGAGAAAGAGGTGAAGACAGAAGCTATTAGGAACAGTGAAGGGCAGGCTTGTCTGAGTGGTAGAGGTGAAATGGGATCTTGTCTCTGTCAGATAAAACTAGGAAGCCTGCTATGTGAGTGAATCGGAGGGCTGAATGGCTGCCAAAGCTGAACAATGAAGGGCAGCTGGCACGCATAAGCACAGTGGGAAATCAATAGTGTGCCTTTTAGGAGGGTAGATTAAACTGCACAGAGGGTGGCCGGAATGGCACTTGGAGAATAGGTGTGGCCCACTGGTCCACTGAGACAAGAGGCCTCAGGCATGGCGATATTATCGGATCTAGGCAGCCTCCCTATGTCCTTTAGTGTAGCAGAGAAAAACCATAGGCTTTCTGGGGCTTGAGTCAGACCCTGGTTTGGACAGAAAGATTCTGTGAGGGTAGTGTCTGGAAGCCCCTGCAAAAATATTCCCTCTTAAAGGGGGAGGGGATTTAATGGTGTTTTGATCCCCCTGCCTGTTTCTGTTCTACTATCACCTTGGGTAAATGTTCTGATGCAGTGCATGATATAGAATAACTTTGTTATATATAATAATAACATGTTGTTGCTGCTGCTGCTGTTAGACATTTTAGTTGGCTTAGAATGAAGTTGAAGTTATAGTCTATGGCAAGAATCTGGGGGCTTAGAGTCAAAGACACAGCTCTGTTGTTATCTGGTGAGTCAGATTAATCAGCTAGGCTTTAGCTTCATTTAAAATCGCTTGAATTACTTTTTAATCTTTTGCTTTGAGACAAAGGTTCACTACTTAGCAAAGGCTGGCTCAGTGGCGATGTACCAATGGAGTCGTTTGATGCATTTGGGGGAGAGGCTTGAAGGTGTATTGAAGTATACAGTTTGAAGTTATGATATCAGCACACAGCAGCCAAGAACTGCTTGTATCAAAGACTTAGAATAAAGTAGAGCAGACACGGCATTCTAAGTATACAGGGTAGATTGTATCCTGGTTCATGATAAGGAATAGTCGCAGTATCACAGAGAGAAGGAAATGGCAGAGAAAAATTAAACAGACACATCAAAGCCACTCTCCAGGTTCTAAAGTAAAAGATAGTAGTTGAGTTTTGTTTAGTGACTGCATTGAGGTGTTTTGGATTATGCAAACAAAGACTTGGGAGTTACAAATAAGCATTTTAAAAAACATTAATTTTAAAGAATTATGTGTGCATATGAGTGCAGATACCCAGAGAGGCCAGGGATGATGCCCCCCCCCCCCGACCCAGAGTCTCAGGTGGTTGTGAGCCATGTGACACTGGATACAGAGTACCCAATTCAAGTGCTTTGCAAGAGCAGTGCACATTAACCACTGAGCTATCTTTCCTGCCCTGAGGTAAGTTGTTTGTGTAATAGTAAAATGAGAGAACAATGAGTTTCAGAGGGAGTCAGAGTGTGAAGGGGTGTATGAACTGAGAGAGGAGGTTCAATACTGGGGCATACAGAAACATTTTATTTACTTGTTTTTTTTTAATTATATTTTAGTTATTTTATTGTTTGTTCAGATCTTCTGATACACACATGCCACTTTCTCCAGGGATTTGAAAATTGTCACCGTGGCGCAGGTGGAAGAGAGTCACCAGAGAAAAAAGGAGAGGATGAGTTCCAATCAGAGAGGTGTAAAGAGAAGAGAAACACTGCAGGTGACTGGAGCAAAGCCAGAGTTCTGCTTCATAGCATCATAGCATTGTAGCATGGTAGCAAAGGAACTGCTCAGGACTCTTCTAAGTGCTGGCCCAGGAATGCCTGAATAAATGAGGCTGGGGTGGGGATACGAATGTTCAGTAGTTTTAGATAGCTGAATGTTATTGGTCTCTCCCTGGTAATGGATAGAAAGAATGAGACCATTCGAAACTCTCCAGGGACAGGATGACATCTCGTGCACTTGACTGTTTAGGTTAATAAAGTCATTTAATTGACAAAGAGGGTGGAAGAGACCACAGTCTTACTGTCTTCTTTTGAATGTACAAACTTGGCCAAATGTTAAAATTTACTGGGCTAGAAATATAACTCCAAGGTTCTTTCTTGTACATGGACATCAGGATGACAGAGCAGCTTGAATCTATACACGCTGATGATTGAACAGAGATGACCTCTCTCCATGAATCTATACACGCTGATGACTGAACGCAGACGACCTCTCTCCATTCAGCTCCTGAGTTCTCTTTTCTTGGAGTTTCAGAGGAGTTTTGAGAAAGAGAGTCATTCAAAACCCTCAACAGCATCCTAAGTCCACGCTGTCCGTTGCTGTTGTTTCACCATTCATGTTATGGTGTATGGTCTCTCCATGCACACTCACATGTATGTACACACATGTGTACACATACATGCTTAGAAGGTTTCCTGAATTATTTGATACTAGGTTATAGACATCACACCCTTTTCCATGTAGTTGATGTGTTTCCTAAGAATAAAACATGGGTCTTTCATTATATGTCAACTTTAGTAATTCAGCATTAATATACTTTTGTGAGTTATGCATATTTTAATTTTGTCAATTGACTCAATACTGTTCTTTCTAGCCCCGCCTCCCTCTTCCTCCATCCCTCCCTCCCTGTCTCTCCCTCCCCATCCTCTAACACAGGAACAAATGTAGGACCAAGCACTCCATTTGGTTGTCACTTCTTTTTAGTCTCTTTCAATTTGTAATGTCTTGCAATCTTCCTTTGGCATTTGTGACACACGTATTTATAAATACGGTTCCAATTTTCTGGTGTGTATTTAATAGAAAATTCTTTGCTTTTAGACTCTTATGATGTTTTCTCGGTTAATTTGGGTTAACCATCCCTACGTACCCTATGCTTGATTCTATGTGCCAATCATGCCGTTATATCTGGAGGTACCCGATGTCCATCATTGATGTTAACTTTTACCATCCAGTCAAGGGATTTGTCTGGTTTCTGCTCTGCAGAATTGCTAGTTTTTCTTTCATGCACATTATTCTTAATACTCAATCTAGATGCTAGCCACTCCTTTGACTTCAGACCTGTGTTCTCTGTGTGGCCATGGGCAGGTAGAAGTGTGGCTTCTTTTGGTTCCTATTTGCACTTCAGAAGAAGGCTTTTCCTGATCTTAGTTTTATGTCGACTTCATTTCTGGAACCAAACCAGTCTCTGAATATTGCCTGGTACTTGAGTAAAGAAGTACTAAATAAATAAATAAATAAATAAATAAATGCCCCAATAGTAAAACGAAAGTCCCAGAATAAAGCCAGGCTGTCTTAGCTGCTCTCTTTCCTCTACTAGAGGAGATGGCAGGATTTCACAGGGCTGACCAGCCCTATAGCAGTACTATGCTGCCTGCATTTTGATGAGAATTTGATGGAAAGATCTCAGTGAAAATGAGAAGAGAACATAACATCTCAAGGATTGAACAGCAGAGGAAAAAAAAATTCCCAGTTGTGTGCTCCCATCCGGTGCATCATGCAGACAGGCAGGGTAGCCTTAGCAATGATGCAAAAGTAGGGATGGAACACAGGGATAGAATGCAGGAATGCCAATGGTCAATCAAGGCAAGCCCAAGTCCAAGAAATGGCAATTTTGGGCTGTTTCCCAAGGACTAGCCCAGGTACAGGACATGCTCAACACTATAAACGGAGACCTATAACCATTTCTTATACTTCATAACCTTTCTGTATTTACCTTTTCTCTTATCAAGTTTCTCTTCTACCAGATACCTTAGTTTTGCAGTGCTCTGTGGCCACCTTTGATCTTGTCTCTTGGTGCCTGTTCAGGCCTTTTCCTATCTTGGGGTGTATCTTGGGTTTTCATGTAACCTCATCACTGATAATGGGCCTCCTACTTTTTTTTAAATTAGGTACTTTCTTTTTTTTTTTTAATTCTTTTTTTTTGATTTTTAATATTTTTATTACATATTTTCCTCAATTACATTTCCAATGCTATCCCAAAAGTCCCCCATAGCGCCCCCCACTTCCCTACCCACCCATTCCCATTCTTTTGGCCCTGGCATTCTCCTATATTGGGGCATATAAAGTTTGGAAGTCCAATGGGCCTCTCTTTCCATTGATGGCCGACTAGGCCATCTTTCGATACATTTGCAGCTAGAGACAAGAGCTCCGGGGTTCTGGTTAGTACATCATGTTGTTCCAACAATAGGGTTGCAGATCCCTTTAGCTCCTTGGGTACTTTCTCTAGCTTCTCCATTGGGAGCCCTGTGATACATCCAATAGCTGACTGTGAACATCCACTCCTGTGTTTGCTAGGCCCCGGCATCGTCTCACAAGAGACAGCTATATTTGGGTCCTTTCAGCAAAATCTTGCTAGTGTATGCAATGGTGTCAGCGTTTAGAAGCTGATTATGGGATGGATCCCTGGATACGGCAGTCTCTAAATGGTCCATCCTTTCATCACAGCTACGAACTTTGTCTCTGTAACTCCTTCCCTGGGTGTTTTGTTCCCAATTCTAAGAAGGTGCACAGTGTCCACACTTTGGTCTTCATTCTTCTTGATTTTCATGCGTTTATCAAATTGTATCTTATATCTTGGGTATCCTAAGTTTTGGGCTAATATCCACTTATCAGTGAATACATATTGTGTGAGTTCTTTTGTGATTGTGTTATTTCACTCAAGATGATGCCCTCCAGGTCCATCCATTTGGCTAGGAATTTCATAAATTCATTCTTTTTAATAGCTGAATAGTACTCCATTGTGTAAATGTACCATAATTTCTGTATCCATTCCTCTGTTGAGGGACATCTGGGTTCTTTCCAGCTTCTGGCTATTATAAATAGGGCTGCTATGAACATAGTGGAGCATGTGTCCTTTTTACCGGTTGGGACATCTTCTGGATATATGCCCAGGAGAGGTATTGCTGGATCCTCCGGTAGTACTATGTCCAATTTTCTGAGGAACCTCCAGACTGATTTCCAGAGTGGTTGTACAAGCTTGCAATCCCACCAACAATGGAGGAGTGTTCCTCTTTCTCCACATCTTCGCCAGCATCTGCTGTCACCTGAATTTTTGATCTTAGCCATTCTGACTGGTGTGAGGTGGAATCTCAGGGTTGTTTTGATTTGCATTTCCCTGATGATTAAGGATGTTGAACATTTTTTCAGGTGCTTCTCTGCCATTCGGTATTCCTCAGGTGAGAATTCTTTGTTCAGTTCTGAGCCCCATTTTTTAATGGGGTTATTTGACTTTCTGGAGTCCACCTTCTTGAGTTCTTTATATATATTGGATATTAGTCCCTTAACTGATTTAGGATAGGTGAAGATCCTTTCCCAATCTGTTGGTGGTTTTTTTGTCTTATTGATGGTGTCTTTAGCCTTGCAGAAGCTTTGTAGTTTCATGAGGTCCCACTTGTCAATTCTCGATCTTACAGCACAAGCCATTACTGTTCTATTCAGGAATTTTTCCCCTGTGCCCATATCTTCAAGGCTTTTCCCCACTTTCTCCTCTATAAGTTTCAGTGTCTCTGGTTTTATGTGAAGTTCCTTGATCCACTTAGACTTGACCTTAGTACAAGGAGATGGGAATGGATCAATTCGCATTCTTCTACATGTTAACAACCAGTTGTGCCAGCACCATTTGTTGAAAATGCTGTCTTTCTTCCACTGGATGTTTTTAGCTCCCTTGTCGAAGATCAAGTGACCGTAGGTGTGTGGGTTCATTTCTGGGTCTTCAATTCTATTCCATTGGTCTATTTGTCTGTCACTATACCAGTACCATGCAGTTTTTATCACAATTGCTCTGTAGTAGAGCTTTAGGTCCGGCATGGTGATTCCACCAGAGGTTCTTTTATCCTTGAGAAGAGTTTTTGCTATCCTAGGTTTTTTGTTATTCCAGATGAATTTGCAGATTGTACTTTTTAATTCGTTGAAGAATTGATTTGGAATTTTGATGGGGATTGCATTGAATCTGTAGATTGCTTTTGGCAAGATAGCCATTTTTACAATGTTGATCCTGCCAATCCATGAGCATGGGAGATCTTTCCATCTTCTGAGATCTTCTATAATTTCTTTCTTCAGAGACTTGAAGTTTTTATTATACAGATCTTTCACTTCCTTAGTTAGAGTCACACCAAGATATTTTATATTATTTGTGACTATTGAGAAGGGTGTTGTTTCCCTAATTTCTTTCTCAGCCTGTTTATTCTTTGTGTAGAGAAAGGCCATTGATTTGTTTGAGTTAATTTTATATCCAGCTACTTCACCGAAGCTGTTTATCAGGCTTAGGAGTTCTCTGGTGGAATTTTTAGGGTCACTTATATATACTATCATATCATCTGCAAAAAGTGATATTTTGACTTCATCTTTTCCAATTTGTATCCCTTTGATCTCCTTTTGTTGTCGAATTGCTCTGGCTAGGACTTCAAGTACAATGTTGAATAGGTATGGAGAAAGTGGACAGCCTTGTCTAGTCCCTGATTTTAGAGGGATTGCTTCAAGCTTCTCACCATTTACTTTGATGTTGGCTACTGGTTTGCTGTAGATTGCTTTTATCATGTTTAGGTATGGGCCTTGAATTCCTGATCTTTCCAAGACTTTTATCATGAATGGGTGTTGGATCTTGTCAAATGCTTTTTCCGCATCTAACGAGATGACCATGTGGTTTTTGTCTTTGAGTTTGTTTATATACTGGATTACGTTGATGGATTTCCGTATATTGAACCATCCCTGCATCCCTGGGATGAAACCTACTTGGTCAGGATGGATGATTGTTTTGATGTGTTCTTGGATTCGGTTAGCAAGAACTTTATTGAGGATTTTTGCATCAATATTCATAAGGGATATTGGTCTGAAGTTTTCTATCTTTGTTGGGTCTTTTTGTGGTTTAGGTATCAGAGTAATTGCGGCTTCATAGAATGAGTTGGGTAGAGTACCTTCTGTTTCTATTTTGTGGAATAGTTTGTGAAGAACTGGGATTAGATCTTCTTTGAAGGTCTGATAGAACTCTGCACTAAACCCATCTGGTCCTGGACTTTTTTTAGTTGGGAGACTATTAATGACTGCTTCTATTTCTTTGGGGGATATAGGGCTGTTTAGATCATTAACCTGATCTTGATTCAACTTTGGTACCTGGTATCTGTCTAGGAACTTCTCCATTTCATCCAGGTTCTCCAGTTTTGTTGAGTATAGCCTTTGGTAGAAGGATCTGATGGTGTTTTGGATGTCTTCAGGATCTGTTGTTATGTCTCCTTTTTCATTTCTGATTTTGTTAATTAGGATGCTTTCCCTGTGCCCTCTAGTGAGTCTGGCTAAGGGTTTATCTATCTTGTTGATTTTCTCAAAGAACCAGCTCCTTGATTGGTTGATTCTTTGAATAGTTTTTCTTGTTTCCACTTGGTTGATTTCACCCCTGAGTTTGATTATTTCCTGCCATCTACTCCTCTTGGGTGAATTTGCTTCCTTTTGTTCTAGTGCTTTTAGGTGTGTTGTCAAGCTGCTAATGTGTGCTCTCTCTAGTTTCCTTTTGGAGGCACTCAGAGCTATGAGTTTTCCTCTTAGAAATGCTTTCATTGCGTCCCATAAGTTTGGGTATGTTGTGGCTTCATTTTCTTTTTTTTTTTTTTTTTTTTTTTCTTTTTTTTTTTTTAATTATATTTTTATTACATATTTTCCTCAATTACATTTCCAATAGTGGCTTCATTTTCATTGAACTCTAAAAAGTCCTTAATTTCTTTCTTTATTCCTTCCTTGACCAAGGTATCATTGAGAAGAGTGTTGTTCAGTTTCCACGTGAAGGTTGGCTTTCTATTATTTATTTTGTTATTGAAGATCAGCCTTAGTCCATGGTGATCTGATAGGATGCATGGGACAATTTCAATATTTTTGTATCTGTTGAGGCCTGTTTTGTGACCAATTATGTGGTCAGTTTTGGAGAAGGTACCATGAGGTGCTGAGAAGAAGGTATATCCTTTTGTTTTAGGATAGAATGTTCTGTAGATATCTGCCAGATCCATTTGATTCATAATTTCTCTTAGTTTCTCTGTGTCCCTGTTTAGTTTCTGTTTCCATGATCTGTCCATTGGTGAAAGTGGTGTGTTGAAGTCTCCCACTATTATTGTATGAGGTGCAATGTGTGCTTTGAGATTTACTAAAGTTTCTTTAATGAATGTGGCTGCCTTTGTATTTGGAGCATAGATATTCAGGATTGATAGTTCCTCTTGGAGGATTTTACCTTTGATGAGTATGAAGTGTCCCTCCCTGTCTTTTTTAATGACTTTGGGTTGGAAGTCAATCTTATCAGATATTAGAATGGCTACTCCAGCTTGTTTCTTCATGCCATTTGCTTGGAAAATTGTTTTTTAGCCTTTCATTCTGAGGTAGTGTCTATCCTTTTCTCTGAGATGAGTTTCCTGTAAGCAGCAAAATGTTGGGTCTTGTTTGTGTAGCCAGTTTGTTAGTCTATGTCTTTTTATCGGGGAGTTGAGTCCATTGATATTAAGAGATATTAAGGAAAAGTAATTGTTGTTTCCTGTTATTTTTGTTGTTAAAGTTGGCATTTTGTTCTTATGGCTGTCTTCTTTTAGGTTTGTTGAGGGATTACCTTCTTGTTGTTTCTAGGGCGTGGTTCCTGTCCTTGCATTGGTTTTTTTCTGTTATTATCCTTTGAAGGGCTGGATTCGTGGAGAGATAATGTGTGAATTTGGTTTTGTCGTGGAATACTTTGGTTTCTCCATCTATGTTAATTGAGAGTTTGGCTGGGTATAGTAGCCTGGGCTGGAATTTGTGTTCTTTTAGTGTCTGTATAACATCCGTCCAGGATCTTCTGGCTTTCATAGTCTCTGGTGAAAAATCTGGTGTAATTCTGATAGGCTTGCCTTTATATGTTACTTGGCCTTTTTCTCTTACTGCTTTTAGTATTCTATCTTTATTTAGAGCATTTGTTGTTCTGATTATTATGTGTCGGGAGGTATTTCTTTTCTGGTCCAGTCTATTTGGAGTTCTGTAGGCTTCTTGTAATTTCATGGGCATCTCTTTCTTTAGATTTGGGAAGTTTTCTTCTATAATTTTGTTGAAGATGTTTGCTGGTCCTTTGAGTTGAAAATCTTCATTCTCATCCACTCCTATTATCCGTAGGTTTGGTCTTCTCATTGTGTCCTGTATTTCTTGGATGTTTTGAGTTAGGATCTTTTTGCATTTTACATTTTCCTTGATTGTTGTGCCGATGTTCTCTATGGAATCTTCTGCACCTGAGATTCTCTCTTCCATCTCTTGTATTCTGTTGCTGATGCTCGTATCTATGGTTCCAGATTTCTTTCCTAGGGTTTCTATCTCCAGTGTTGCCTCATTTTGGGTTTTCTTTATTGTGTCTACTTCCCTTTTTAGGTCTAGTATGGTTTTGTTCATTTCCATCATCTGTTTGGATGTGTTTTCCTGTTTTTCTGTAAGGACTTCTACCTGTTTGATTATGTTATCCTGTTTTTCTTTAAGGATTTGTAACTCTTTAGCAGTGTTCTCCTGCAATTCTTTAAGGGATTTTTGTGCTTCCTCTTTAGTGTCTTCTACCTTTTTAGCAGTGTTCTCCTGTATTTCTTTAAGTGTGTTATTAAAGTCCTTCTTGAAGTCCTCTACCATCATCAGGAGATATGCTTTTAGATCCGTGTCTAGCTTTTCCAGTGTGTTGGGGTGCCCTGGACTGGGCGAAGTGGGGGTGCTGGGTTCTGATGATGGTGAGTGGTCTTGGTTTCTGTTAGTAAGATTATTAAGTTTACCTTTCGCCATCTGGTAATCTCTGGGGTTAGTTGTTATCTTTGTCACTGTTTAAAGATTGGAGCAGAAGCTGTGTTCCACTCACCAGCAGTCTCAAAATCCTGCGGCGGGGGTCGTGGGTAGCTGATGGTACCCCGGTGCTGGTCCAGCTGGAAGAGGCCTGTGGTCCTACTCAGGCCGGTTTTCTGCTTCCCTAACTAATGCAGTCTCTGGTCCCGCGTGCAATTGGATTGGAGCAGAAGCTGTGTTCCACTCATCAGAAGTCTTAAGATCTTGTGGTGGGTGTTGTGGGTAGCTGGCGAGTGTCAGCCGACCCTGCGCCCCAGCTGCCCTGGTGCTTTTCTGACTGGAAGAGGCTTGTGGCCCTATGTAGGCCGGATTTCTCTCTCCCCAACCAGAGCAGTCTCAGGTCCCGTGTGATTGGACTGGAGCAGAAGCTGTGTTCCACTCACCAGCAGTCCCAAAATCCTGCGGCGGGGGTCGTGGGTAGCTGGCGGGTGTCAGGCAACCCTGGGCTCCAGCTACCCCAGCGATGATCCGGCCGGATGAGGCCTGTGGCCCTACTCAGGCCGGTTTCTGCTTCCCTAACTAATGCAGTCTCAGGTCCCGCGTGCACGCAATTGGATTGGAGCAGAAGCTGTGCTCCACTCACCAGAAGTCTTAAGATCCTGTGGTGGGTGTTGTGGGTAGCTGGCGAGTGTCAGCCGACCCTGCGCCCTAGCTGCCGTGGTGCTTTTCTGACCGGAAGAGGTAGGTACTTTCTTCATTTACATTTCCAATGCTATCCCAAAAGTCCCCATGCCCTCTCCCACCCACTCCCCTACCCACCCACTCCCACTTCTTGGCCCTGGCCTTCCCCTGTACTGAGGCATATAAAGTTTGCAAGACCAATGGGCCTCTCTTTCCACTGATGGCCAGCTAGGCCATCTTCTGATACATATGCAGCTAGAGACACTAGCTCCCAGGGTGGGGGTGGGGTACTGGTTAGTTCATATTGTTCCACCTATAGGGTTGCAGATCCCTTTAGCTCCTTGGGTACTTTCTCTAGCTCCTCCATTGGGGGCCCTGTGATCCATCCAATAGCTGACTGTGGGCATCCACTTCTGTGTTTGCTAGGCCCTGGCATAGTCTCACAAGAGACAGCTATATCAGGGTCCTTTCAGCAAAATCTTGCTAGTGTATGCAATGGTGTCAGCGTTTGGAGGCTGATTATGGGATGGATCCCTGGGTATAGCAGTCTCTAGATGGTCCATCCTTTCATCTCAGCTCCAAACTTTGTCTCTGTAACTCCTTCCCTGGGTGTTTTGTTCCCAATTCTAAGAAGGGGAAAAGTGTCCACACTTTGGTCTTCGTTCTTCTTGAGTTTCATGTGTATTGCAAATTGTATCTTGTATCCTCGCTATACTAAGTTTCTGGGCTAATATCCACTTATCAGTAAGTACATATCATGTGAGTTCTTTTGTGATTGGGTTACCTCACTCAGGATGATGCCCTCCAGATCCATCCATTTGCCTAGGAATTTCATTCTTTTTAATAGCTGAGTAGTACTCCATTGTGTAAATGTACCACATTTTTTGTATCCATTCCTCTGTTGAGGGGTATCTGGGTTCTTTCCAGCTTCTGGCTACTATAAATAAGGCTGCTATGAACATAGTGGAGCATGTTTCTTTCTTACTAGTTGGAACATATTCTGGATATATGCCCAGGAGAGGTATTGCTAGATCCTCTGGCAGTACTATGTCCAATTTTCTGAGGAACCACCAGACTGATTTCCAGAGTGGTTGTACAAGCTTGTAATCCCACCAACAATGGAGGAGTGTTCCTCTTTCTCCACATCCTCGCCAGCATCTGCTGTCACCTGAATTTTTTATCTTAGCCATTCTGACTGGTGTGAGGTGGAATCTCAGGGTTGTTTTGATTTGCATTTCCCTGATGATTAAGGAGGCTGAACATTTTTTTCAGTTGCTTCTCAGTCATTCAACATTCCTCAGGTGAGAATTCTTTGTTTAGCTCTTTGCCCCATTTTTAAATGGGGTTATTTGATTTTTCTGGAGTCCACCTTCTTGAGTTCTTTATATATATATATATATATATATATATATATATATATATATATATATTGGATATTATTCCCCTATGTGATTTAGAATAGGTAAAGATCCTTTCCCAATCTGTTGGTGGCCTTTTTGTCTTATTGGCAGTGTCTTTTGATGGGCCTCCTACTTGGTGTGCTTTTAGGACACTTAGAACTTGGTCTCTAACCTTACAAGAAGTCCAGCCTTACCCTGTGGAGTCAGGTGGGGAGACTTTTGAGATGACCATCTTGAGAAACCACATTACATCTTAATTCCTAACATGAGTGATTGTATGTAAAGCTCTTCTCCCTTGGTGGACGTGGACAGTGTAACCCACTACTTGATGCCTGTAGGGAATTATATAAACAGCAGAGGCAAATGTGTGCCCCTAAAGAGTGCACATCTTAAGTGGGTAGTGTGTGAGAGGAAATGCAAATGGAAGGACCAAAGTTTTTGGTAAAATGGGCCACACAATGGTAGGAGATAAAAAGGAAGAGAAAGCAGAAGAGCAGGATGAGGCCGCTGCTGCTGATCAAATTAGTGAGCAAAATGATGCTTGGATAACTTTTGGAGATGGGGCTATTAGGTTGAAATTCTTTTCTACAATGCTAAAGTACATGTTGCAAGATTAGGCTGGGTCTATTGAACAGATTTTTTTCAATGCCACATGGAAGTTCTGGTGATTGATGGATGTGAGTGGAGAAGCTAAATGAACAGTGTGAAGTCAAATTTCTTCGTGAGGCTTAGGAGTTAAGATGCTTATAAAATCTCTTGCTGATGTTGAAATTTTTCCATGGCCATGGTAGTATGTGTACTTTTGATGTCAGCAACACTGGAGAGACAGAAGCAGTTATACAGCTCAGAGTTGGAGGCTAGCCTGGCCTATAGAGTGAATTCCAAGCTAGCCAGGGCTATGAAGAAAGTCTATAGCATTGGAAGACTGAGATATGTGGATTCTGGGAGTTCACTGGCAGCCAACCTAGCTGGAAAGGTGAGCTTCTGGTTCAGTGAGAGACCTCCTTTTCAAGGCAATAATGTAGGTTTGAGAACTGGCATACCTACTGGCACTAATGTGAATGCAACACACACAAACATGCATACAGACACATGCACACACATACTCAGACACCCAGACACACATAACTCCACCCACACATAGACACCTCACAAAATACAGATACACACACAGATCCATCCACCCCCACACACAGAAACACACACATATACATACACACACAGGTACAACACATAGACACCCACCCCACACATTCCCAGACACACACCCAGATATACCCCGCCAGACACACAATTTCTTACTTAACAATTCTGGAATGTTACACAAGTGAGGGAAGCATACACTAGCGAAGCAACATTCTCTTAGTCTTATCAATGCTCAGTGTGACGAGGGCAGCCCGAGGGAGCGAGGTGGCAGATCACCATCAAATGCACAAGTGTCCATAATGCTGTGGTTGAGTTGGAATTTGAATTGCTCCAGATCTTTTTAGGAGCCCAGGTTTCTACAGTCATGCTTCATTCTCAAAGAACCAGGACCAGGTTGTGCTGTTTGTTTGTTTGTTTATTTGGCATGGGTCTCATATTATTCCAAAGAAGTAGGCACTATCACTTCTTTTAAAGGTGGCGATGTGCTTAATACAAAGTCCTGCCTTTCTGCTGTGGGACTTCTTTGTCCTTTGAGCAGTGGAAGGATGTTCAGACAATGGTATGTTTAACATTTTATCTGAAGATAAAGAACATCTGGGAGCCCACAGATAGACCTAACAATGCAGATATCTGAGGGTCTTTGCTGGAGATACCCCTTTCTAAATTTGTTCTAAGTTTGGGAACCACTTCGGCCCTCAGACATGCTGTGTCTGTCTCCCTTAGAGTTTTCTTTAAATCTTTTTCGTAGTTGTCTTAGTTAGGGTTTCTATTGCTCTGAAGAGATGCCATGGCAACTGTTATAAAGGCAAACATTTAATTGGGGCTGGCTTACAGTTCAGAGTTCTGGTCCCTTATCATCCTGGTGAGAAGCAGGGCAGTACACAGGCAGACATGGTACTGGAGGAATGGTTGAGAGTTGTATGTCTGGATCAGCAGGCAGCAGGAAGAGGGTGACACCAGGCCTTGCTTGACACTTAAAAAAATCTCAAAACCTACCCCCAGCAACATACTTTCTCCAACAAAGCCATACTTCCTAATAGTGCCACTCCCTATGAACCTTTGGGGGAACATTTTCATACGAACTACCACAATAGTTGATGGCATTTTATTATATATGTGATATATTTATATATCACATATAATATATTTGATTATACATATTTATATATATAATATATTTGATAATATATATACTGAGTGATACAGAAATATCAGTATAGAACAGACTGATGGACCAGTGAGAAGGACAGAGGGACCTAGGATGCTTGTGGACATTTGGTAGGTGATAAAGTTCACCCTGTAGAGCAGTGTTGGGGAAAATGGCTTTCCAACAGCAGAAGTAACTTCTGATGGCATCGCATTCCCCTCTTTCCCATTGCTATAGACAGCACCAAGCATGCTCACCCCTCAGAAACTTCAGTGGCTGCGGTTCCCTTGCATGAAACTTAGCCATCTGCCCAAATTCCATTCCTTAGAGGAAAATTTCCTTTAGAAAGAAATAAATCAAAAATATATCCAGCCATTTCTTAGTTCCTTACACCATTTTATACTTCTTCATAGTTCCTTTAGCACCAAACTTTAAATATTTATGTTTGTTTATTGTCTCCTTAAGAATGTACGATTCACCAGGAGGCAGATTTTTGCTCATTTATTCTGCTACGCACAGCACTGAATCTTCTGTAAGTACGTGTCAAATGGATGAGTGAATGGTATTGACATGGGTCCAGGGGGCCGTGGGATTTATCTGGGTTATAGACACATGTTCTCTAGGTGCCTGTTTTAGTCTCTCTCTAAAGGAACATCTGGTGTTTACCAGCGTTAGGATTTTCTCTAAGAACATCTGTCGGGCTGACTTCCATTATGTTCATGATTTTAAAACTTGACTTTGAAATTATAAGTCAAAGCCTCACTTTCACACTTAAGGCCCCAAATGACTTTCTGTTCCGTGGGATAAAACTCTGGCCCCTTCCTCTGGCTGCAGCCTTTCTCCTGCTGCTGCTTTGCTGAGCTCCTGCCTATCTTTGTTTTTCTTCCCTTTCCTCTGGTTGCATTTGGGTTCCTTCTGCCCTGCAAACACCCCCTCCCCATTACTTCATTTCTCAGTGCACACAGCTGATGTCTCCTTCAGCTCAGTGCATGGGCTGGAGCTCCAGTTTCTCTTCATTTTCCTTACCCAGTGTAAGCATGATCTTGCCAGGGAGCTCTGCCCTGAACGTCAAGGTCTCGCTCATTCTCAATACCCTGTTTGATTTTTTTCTTTTCCTTCTTGGAGTACTTATCACTACCTAAAATTATCTTCCTTATTTAATTAAAAAATATTAGATTTCCATTGTATATGATACTGCATTACATATGGACATTTTTATACAGATAGATGCTCTATGTTGAATGTATTTTTCTCTACCTTCCACTTCTCTCATCCCCCCTCTCCCTTCTCCTCTTTGTCCTATCTGTTCCCTGTGGAGATTTGAAGGGAAAAAGTGCCTCAAAGGCTCATGTATTTGAACACTTCACCTTGGTTGGTAGTACTATTTGGGGGACTTTATGGAACCTTTATGAGATGGAACCATGGGGGAAGTTTGTTACTTGGGGCAGTCTTTGAGAGTTTATAGCTTAGCTCTACTTCTCATTGATTTGCTCTGCTTTATTGAAGACATGGCCCCTCAGCTTCCTGCTTCTGCTGCCTCTGCCATGCCCCACCTCTGCCATTTTGGACTCACCTTTTGGAACCATGAGTCAAGATAAACTTTACTTCCATAAGTTGCTTTTCATGGTATTTTATCACAGCAATACAACATAGCTGATATATCTGCTCAGACATCTGTGTCTGGTGTACACACACACATATGCACACACATGCACACATACATATGACATGGAAGTCTAGGCATATATATGAATATAGAGTATACATACACATAAACACACATACAAACTCTGGGAATCACAAGGAAAGAAGACATGGTATACTTTACTTTTCATCTCTCTTTTTGAGTGGGGCTTTATCTTGTTTTATTTGCTGGCTCATTCCTAGAGCTTGGTACTTAACAGGTACTCGGTCAGTATTTGCTGGATTAATAAATATTTCATTCTAATGTCATTTGCAGGGTGAAATGGTAGCCTTGGGGATATGGATTCTCTCAGAAACAGTGTGAACACTTGGGAACTTTCTGTTTGCAGTAATATAATAAATTGACTTTCTTCACACTTGCTCCTCTGTAGAAGCCTTTCTTTATTAAAAAAGAGAGAGAGAAGGCATTAATTTCTAGCTGCTGCTTATAAATAAGGTGCATTTGTCTCTCATGCTCTCCCTTTGAAGATGACTGTACTCTGTTCTGTCCTCATGTGAGTATTACTCTTCCTTATGATTGAAAGAAGGCTAATGTCTGCCTCTCATCCACTGGTCTTTTCACTTGGCTTCTGGCTTATCAACTTCAAGCCATCTCTGCCACTGTCAGGAGGGGAAGTACTAATCTTTTTTGTTTATTTTATGTATTATTTACACCCCACCTGCTTCTCAACCCCATTTGAGGCAGCTAACATCTCTTAATTACTTTCTACTCTTGTCTTTTGAAGCTTCTAG
>NW_028227268.1:28775000-28862500 GCF_978045245.1 Mus caroli
TGGAAGACCCCTGGAGAACTAAAGAAGAGTGACAGGACCCGGTTTTATTTCAGAAGTTTGCTCTCCTGCATATTATCTCTAACATTTGAGACCTGACTGTCATACTATTATTGTCCAGATATACAGAGAGAACTCCCTCAGGGAGAATACCTTATTCTCTTGTTTGCCTGGGACTTTCTCAGTGGTACCCAGCACTGTGTATGGAGGTATGGAGGGTTATACATCAAGGACAGATGCTGTCAGAGATTGGATGGAGTCCACAAGAGGAGGACCCCATTGTTCATGCTCAAAGGCCATTTTGCTCTTCTTCAGATCAGAAGAGAGTCTTTGTCTCAAATGCTAAGACATTCTGTGGGCGAATTGTCTGCTGAGGTGAATCGATGCCTATTTGAATTCACCTAGTAAGCTCTAGAAAACAAAATAAAATTAATTATTGGCTTTCTTTCCCCTAGCAGTTAAAGGGAACCCAACATTGTTGCCTTGCGTTCCAATGCCTGGAAAGAACACAAAACTTTGGGGGGTGACAGAGAAAGTTATGGGAACCCCGAGGCAGAGGATTTGTCTGTAACTTCTCAAGGTCCAGGCAGGCTCAGAACACTGTGCACCACCCTGCAGGCAATGCTTTTTGTATCATTTGTAAACTACTTGCCAGTTAGGACAACATTTTTCAAGTGAGTAGCCTAAGCTACCTTGTACAACGCTCATCAGTTATCAGCTACTAGAAAGCACAGTTAGAAACCCTTAAATAATAAAACCACACATTGAGACTTAGAAAGAAATGGAAACCTATGTTTTACTCTAAACTTTAATTTCACTTTATTAAAAATTTATTTATTTGGTGCACGTGTACACATGGGTGTGGGGATGGGGATCAGAGGGCAACTTGTAGGAGCTGATTTTCTTCTTCTAGTGCATGAGTTCCAGGGCTCAAACTCATAGGGTCAGCTTGGTGACAACTACCTTTATGCAATGAGCAGTCTCCCTGTGTGTTTGCGTGTGTGTGTGCACACGCATGTGTGCATGTGTGTATTAATACATTTTAACTTGAAATAGAACTATATCCCTTTCCCCTCCAGCTATACTCTCTTGATCTCCTCCTATGTTCCCATACTCTCAAGTTGATAGCTTCTTCTTTTTAATTATTGTCACATACACACACACACACACACACACACACATGTATAAAAGTATATATGATACATTTATAATACAAGTCTATTTTTTCAGGTGGTGGTTTATATATAGCTTTAGGTCTGACCATTCTGCACTGGACAACCATTAAGGGAATTTATCTCTGGGAAAGACTAACTCTCCTTTTCCCAGCAGCCACTAGTTGCTTATAGTTCTTTGTCTAGGAGTAGAACCCCATCAAAGTGCCCCGCCCTCATTGATACTGCCATTGTTCTAATCACACTTATGCAGCCATTTCTAGGTGTGATTGTTTCCCAGTAGACTTTCTACTATTCTGGTTCTTACAATCTTTTTGTCTCCTCCTCTTCCATGTTCCCTGAGTCAGAGATGCAAAGGCCAGCTAATATATTTAAAAGACAATATTTATTATTGTGTGTGAGAGTGCAAGATATGTGTATGTGTGGGTCTGTGAAGCATGGTAGCCTGTGGAGGTCAGAGAGCAACTTTATGGAGTCTCTTCTCTCCCTCTACATTTCATGGAGTCTGGAGCTCAAACTTGGGGTGACAGTTTTGTAGGTAAGATATCTTGTTAAGTCATGATACCTGTTAAGCCATCTCATGGATTCTTAAATTCCATTTTAGATTCAAAGTTTGAGGTTATTGAGCAGCATGTGTTTGCATAATCTTTTCCCAGGCTGGCAAACATTTCTGTTGTGTGGGAGAAGCTGTGTGTGATGGATAGAGTGATATCTTAAAGTTTCTATGAGTTTAGGAGCCAGACAAACCTGACTTGGGTTTACTTCTCCAAACACACGTGTTCTTCTGCATGTTACTCCATCTCTATAAGCGTTAGTTTCCACCTTTCTTATGGGGTCAGCTCGACCTGTCTCATAAAGTTGTTAAGATTGGATCACAGAGATGGGAAAGCTTTCGGGATTGTGTTTGGTATGGAATAGCCACTGGGTAACAGACATTGCTGGTATGGTTGGTTCTTTTAAAACTCAGGTGCTCTAGCAGCAGCCCTGTATTATACTCATTCAGTGCCCTGTCCCCTTGACTCTGGCCCATCTCCTTATGCTGGCCCCAGTCCATCTTCCCACCCTCTCCTCTTTTAAGTACTTCCAGTTTTGTTACCAGCTCACTTGACCAGCCCTGTGCAATGTATCTCCCTATCCCTTCAGTTTATTCTTTTACCCTGAAATCAGAGTTCATTTGTGTCCTGGTAATGGATGTTCTTTCCTCACCTGCCCCTTGCCTCTTACTCTGGAAGGTTTGAGTTACTTTCCTTATAAACTATCCAAGTGTGTTCAGATTGTAGTTTCCAGAAACTGTGACTATGCGGTTGCACAGCACAGAGGCTCCACTGCTACAAATGGAATAGGGTTGACTATTAAGGTTATCCCTGGAAGAAGGGTTATTCTGAATCACATGGTAAAGCCAGTGGAAGTACAGAAGTCCTGGCAAATGAAAGGTCTACAGGACAGTGAGGGTACAGTGATGCTCATGAAGAGAGAACTGGAAAAGAAGAAATAGAGACTGTTCCCCAGAAAAAAAAAATCCCTTCTGCAAATGTTTCAAGTTTTGCAGAGTGGGACACTTTCTGGACTTCTGACCTCCTGAGTGTAAGATAATAAATACAGGTTGTTTCAAATTAAATTTATTGTAGCTAATTATAGCAGCAATGGGAAGCTAATATAATATCCCCACAGGTGGGCCATGGGCCTTCTGGAGGATCAGCCTAGACTTAATGACCCAATGATAAGGTGAGGAGGATTTCAGAACATTTCTAGAAACACAGGATGTCCCACAAATAGTCATGGCAGACAGGACCATTCCAAGTCAGCCCTCACTAGTTTTTATCTTGAAGTGGGGAGAAACATACTTTCTATCATTTTTCACTGAATACTTTTATATTTTCCTGGATCCTTTCTTTTGATTTTAATACCAGGTACTCCATTTCCATGGCAAAGACTTTTTAAGGTGATTTGAATAATTTTCAAGTTATAGAAGCATGAAATAGTGATGAGGGTTTTCACATTTTTCATCTTCTAAAATTATGGTTCTTCTTATCCAAAAAATGACACTTGCATAGGAGATATGTAAACAGTTGGTGACACACTGCTCAGATAGAGATGAATTTTGCCCACAGGGATTTTGCCCACAGTATTTGGCCTCATTTCTGGGCCCTTATGTGTCTCCCTGCAGTTGTCCTTGTGTCCTCAACTTGAGCTTGTATCTGTAATATGGGAGAGCAGTGTTCTGTAAAGAGCAGAGCAACCATAAGGGTACCATTTGAGGAATTAATGCCAGGATGAAGAAATGAATCAGCCATTTGGGGCTGGCTCTCAGGAATCCTTTTCCTCTTCTTCCTCCTCTTCTTTCTTCCTCCTTATCTTTTCTCCTCCTTTCTTATTGCTTCTTCTTCTCTTCCTCTTCCTCTTCTTTCATCCTTATCTTTTCTCTTCCTCCTTTTTTATCTCTTTTCCTCTCTTCCTACCTCTCCATCTCTCTTCTCTCCTCTTTTTCCCTCTCCGTCTCTTTCCTCTTCCGTCTTAGAAAGGTTCTTACTATGTAGCCTAGGCTGACCTTGAACTTGTAACCCTGCCAGCCTCCTATGTACTGTGTTCCAGGTATATACCACCATGTCTTACTTAGGTGGGTTCTTTGCACTAAAATACATTGGCCTAAAAACAAATTCTTGTTTTGTTTTAGCAGTTTGTTTCAGCAGTAAAAAGAGCTGATGGCAGGATGGATAGTCCTCACCCAGGAAGGTCAGCTGCTACAACTATTTCTTTTGGTGTACTCATTCTATAGGGAGATTTAGAAAGGTTAGAATACAGCTTCCATCCATTCTCAGCTGAGACTTTATCCTGCATGCAGCTCTTCTCATTAGAACTGAAGAGAACCTGTTTTTCTTGCATAGTGTGGGAATGGCTGCCAACCTTTGCTTTCTGGGGGAAAATGAGTCAGAGAGGTCAGACTGGTGAAACATGGGATGCTCAACACTGGATGTTCATTGGAATATAGCGGAAGAAAGTGGTGCCTTCTGTGGAAATCAATGAAAATATGACTAACCTTGTTGGGGGCTGGCTTTGTGCACTGTATGCAGCTGCTGATTGCTGTGCCCAGAGATCAGGCTGCAGTCCCCACGGTTGGTATTGTCAAGCATCTTCTGTTTTAATGTTGTGTAAAGATTGTTTTCTGTTACCTTTGATTGGTTAGTAAAGAGCTGATCAGCCAATAGCTGGGGAGGAGAGAAGGAGGCGGGACTTCTGAGCCCAGTGAGAGGGTCTCAGGTAGGGCTCAGAGGGAAAGGCAATTTGCTGTGAGGTTGCATGGGAGAGTCTCCATGAGGAGACGTATGGAGCAAAAGCAGTATGGGCAAGACCAAGCTGGCGGGTACTGCCCCGTGGCTGGGAAGTAGGTCAGGCCAGCTAGTATGTGCCCAGTTAGAGTGCAAGAAGCTCACTAGTAAATGAGCTTGTCATGTCACTATTTCAGAGCAAGGGAGAGCATAGAAAGCTCCGGACGTTTACATAAACTCTTTAAGATTTCTCTTTGGGAAGGTGGGATTAGATGTGACAGCCTATAGAAAACAAACAAACAAACAAACCCCCCCCCCAAAAAAAACAACAACAAAACCACAGATGGTTCTCAAACCCCAAGGAAGGAGGAAGCCAACACTGAGCCATCCTGGGCCCTTCCTGGTGATCACAGATATGGGAACTCATGTCCCCACCTCTCCCCCAGCACATTTAATACATGTATGCACAAAAAAGCAGTTCTATCCCAGACTGAGGCTCTACTATACTACTTCCCCCCAAATCCACCCAGGCAGTGCTGTGGCTCATGTTGGAGCAGGTGGTACACAGGCATGACTGCCCAGCAGGTGTCTGCTCTGACTGACTGGCGTTGATGCTATGGCTACAGCCATTCCTGGATGTTTTGAATGCTATCACCAATAAAAATACCAGAACCAGTCAGGGTTCTGATGCTTACAGCGAGTCACACCAGGTAAGCTGGGTCGCTGATAGAATTCCTTCCTAGTAAAGTTCATTTCGACACGAATGTACTTGGAAGTGATGGCACAGGATTCAAAGCCCTGTCTCCCCAGCATCACTGCTATGCACTTTTAAGCCCAGCGAGCTGCTTGTGCCTCAGGTGATGAGAAGCATTTTTCAATTTGATGGGTTTCATCTGCATTTTATTAGTCTATTTCTGGAAAAAATACCATTTGTACATCATATTCTTTGCAGTCCTATCTTTATTATTCCCTTCCCCATCCTGGGTGGTGGGATCAGGATTTGATTTTCTCTTAGTGCTCGGTACATTTCTCATCCTCAGAGCAATTTACCCTGGGTGACAGTCCATCTGTCTTTCCTTTCCCCACTTAGGAATCCTCTGCCTTCTCCAGCGTTCCTTATTTCTTCTTTCATAGCCTCCACCTCATCTCCCCTGACCTTTCTCAGCCCTACTATTCTTTATTGAGGCTGCATAATGGGTGAGAATCTCTGAGATCACACTAACAGCATTTCTCCCATCTCTTGCCCTGTTCTTTCCCTTGATGATCTTACTGAACTTTAGTTGAATTTTAGTGGTCTGTCGTTTTCTTCTTGATATATTTATCAAACAATTACAAAATTAAGCATGTGGCCATAACCTGAATATTCCCATTTGAGAGACTATCTGCATATCTGTTAACCCCTTTGCTATATGACTGAGAGAATTTATGATTGGGCTTGTATAGGCTTGAGGCTTTCAGTGGTTTCCTTCATAGCTTATGAGGAATTCTTTGATGGGTTAATAGCTTTGGGATTGAGGTCACCAAAAGGGAAAGTATATGTCTTTCCACCATGAGTCAGCAAAGCTTTTCAATAAGGAGCCAGATCTTAAGGATTTTCAGTTTCTCCCAGCCATGTCATCTGTTGTAGAGATTCAGTTCAGCAATTGTAGCATTAAAAAAAAAAAAAAAAAAAACAAAGGCAGCATGTGAAGATATGGCAATGACTTGTTCCAATAAAACTTTATTGAATAAGTTTGTTGTTTTTTTTTTCTTTTCTTTTCTGTCTGCCATATTAACTTTTCCTATATATTTGTTTGTTTCTTATTTATCTCAAGGTACTTTTTGGAAATGTTTACATTGGTTATGTGCTTTAACATAAGGTCTCTCCAAGGCTATTCATTATTTATTTTTGTGTGTGAGTGTGGTGTATGTGTTTGTGGGTTCATGTGCCTATGCACAGGTTCAGAGGCCAGAAAAGGATGTTGGGTATCCATCTCTATCACTCTTCATTTTACTTCCTTGAGATAGGGCCCCCTGAGTAAACCTGGAATGGGACTGGCAGCCAGGAAGCTAAAGTGGTGATCTTGTCTGTGCTTCTCACGACACTGTTTTTTTTTTTTTTTTTTTTTTTTTTTTACATGGGTGCTAAGGATTTGAACCCAGGTCCTCACGCTTGCATGCATATCAAACGCTCTTATCTCATCAACTACCTCTTCAGCCCAGAGTGCCAAAGTGCTGAAGTCTTTCTCCCAGCTGGTGGATCCAATCACTCAGGAGTGATTGGGTCATGAAGGATCTGCCTTTTTTGTGGGCTAATCCTTTGATGGTTTCACAAATAGCTGGCATTACTAGGAGTTAGAACTTGATTGGAGGAAGTCATGGTGGGTGTTCTTAGAAGGGTGCCTTACCCCTCTCTCTCATTCACTACTTCCTGGTCATGGAAGGTTAGAGGTCTCTTTCATGTACTCTCACCTTCAAAACATTCTGCATTACCATGGCTTAAAAATAACCAAGACAGCCCACTTTAGGCTAAGGCTGCTGAAGCTATGCACCCGAGTAAGTCTTTCCTTCTGTAAAGCTGCTTGCTCAGGCGTTTGCCATGGTCTGATTAGCACAGAATGGCATCTTGGGCTTCTTTAAGAAGCCACCTTGGGAGGGGAAGAGAGGGTGGCCTAGAAAAGGGTATTTAGAGGGAAAGAAGTTAACATGCAATTTGTGGCATTGACAGATTAACCTTCATTTAGGTTTTCTGTGGGAAATTGGCTGTGTTACAGGTTGGTGAGAACTTAAAGAGAGAGAGATGGGAAATATGCTGGTATTTTGCTGAGGAACTAGGTGAACATGAGTCACTTCATGTTTTTCATTTCAATATTCTTTTCTGAAAATGGGATTATTTTTGTGATTACTTTATCAACTTTACTCTTCTACACAATTTCATTCCACAGCTCTGGTATTAGTTTGCTGCTGGCATACACATTTGTATCTTCAGGGAATTGTCTTTTAATATCTTTTGAAACTTTTTAAAGATTCATTTATTTTTAATTATGTGTAGGTAGATATGTCTGTGTGAATGTCTGGGGAGTATGTACACATGAGTACAGGTGCTTGTGGAAGCCAGAAGGGGCATTGGGGTCTCTGGAATTGGGTGGTCATTGGTATTGAACTTGGTGTCTCTGGAAGAGTAGAATGAACTCTTAAGCATATCTCTCTAGCTCCTCTAATTACCTTAATGATAGTGGAGATTATGAATTATTATGAAGTCTACATGTAGTAAAAAAATCTAAATAGTAACAACTTATGATATGGGTGCTTATTTTTCTTACACCCATATTTGTCTCAGCCTTATATGTTATCTTCATAATGTCAACAGAGACCCAGAGCCTGGCTATCTCTCTGGTTTCCTAGTCTTGATATATAATTTTTTTTTATATTTAAAGTCTCTCCAGAGTCTTTTGATGTGGCCACTTATCTCTAGCCATCATATCTACCTCCCAAGTACCAGATCATAGAAAGTGTTAAATGCAAAAGAGGAGCTTTTTAAATAACTTCCTTGGATATTCTATCTAATAATTTCCATTTATGCACCATTAAACTCCTCATCTTCTAGTTAATATAGCATTTGAGCTTGTCACAGTTCTGCCACACACAGATTTATATAGTGGTCCAAGGTGAGAAATGGATAGATGTCTGAAGCCATACCTGGGATTTCTGTCTTACCTAAGACATTTCTCCCACAATAACACAAGTAAACGTACACAATGGGCAGGTGTGATAGATAGGATTAATTGACAGGATCTGGAAACATTGAAGTCAAAACTCTGTATATATGTGTGAGGGATAATCTAGATTAGGTTAATTGAGTTGAAGTAATCCATCCTAAGTGTGGGTGGTACCATGCCACTGGCTGGGGTCCTGGGGCTTCATACAAAGGAGAAAGTCAGCTGCACACCAGCATCCATCTCTCTGCTTGAGTACAGATGCAATGTGACTAGCTAGCTGGCTTCCTGCTCCTGTTGCCACATCTTCCCGGCCACGATGGAACACATCTCCTCAATCTGTAAGGATGAACCCTCCCTCCTTTAAACTGCTTCTTGTCAGATATTTTGTCAGAGCAACATTACAATTAACTAATACAGAACGGCAACTACATTATATTTTAACGAATTCATTTTATAAGTGATATTGTTTTCCTTACTGTAGATACTAGAATCTTGAGTGATAGCAGTATTCATGTGAATGTTAATAATGAAAAGCAAAAACATGCCTTAACTCAAAAAACTTAAAGGAATTGAATCAGACTAATATGTCTGTATTTATGTTATGAATATGTATATGTATAAAAATTTGGTGAAGAATCACTTAATTGGAAGATATTCATATGTTTCAGGATTTATCTCTGTGAGTAAAGTAAAACCAAACAACCAGAACCAATACACCCTAACACACATAGGAGGGATTCGTGAAGAATGAGTCTTACTCTGTAATAGAACCATTAGCCATACACGTTTACTAGAAGTGAACTGGAAGACATACCAGTGCTACCAGCTTCTAGAGCAGGTTGATTCTCAATCTTCCTAACACTGTAACCCTTTAACACCTCATGCTGTGGTGACCCCCTAACCATAACATTATTTCATTTCTACTTCATAACTGTAATTGAGCTACTGTTATGAATCATAATGTAAATATCTGATCTGCAGGATATCTGATATGCGACCCTGAAGGGGTCATGGCCCACAGGTTGTGAACCACTGATCTGAGTCTCTTCTCAGAGGAGGTCTGTTGATGATTCTCCAACTGTTGGTGATAGATCCTTCTTCCCTCAGGTCCTACACCGATCTCAGCTGCTCTAAAAGGCACCTCTAAGCCTCTAGTCATTCTGCACCGATTTCTGTGGAAGGGAACACCTTCATGTGTCCCTGGGAAGCACACAGTGTTAGCTGGAGAATCCTCCTATTTCTCTGACTCTCTTTCACTAGATGTTTAGGTTGGTGACAGTGGTCTCCATACTGTGCAGATGGAAGAGAGTGTTCATCAAAGGGGAAGAGAGAGACCTTTGTTATTCCATGTTTGAGCTGGTCATGGAGATCCTTTCTCACAATCCCTTCAGCCCTCTCACCATCTGCACATGGCACTGGCAGCTGTGGTTTAACTAAACATACTCTACTGAGGTACTGGGGCCAGCTTCCCAAGTAGAATCTTATGTGTATATATGTGCATATATTATGTATAGTTATAAGCACCATATGTATATATGTGTATATATACATATACCTATACATACACACACACACATATATGTATACACACACACACACACACATGCATATAAGGACCAATTCTTCACCTTTCCCTTCTTGTCTTAATATGAGTTTGGTTGGAGAATCACGAAAGTATAAATAGTGTGGGGAAGGGTATGATAGAAAAGAAGAAATCAGGGCTAGGTTAAGAGTTGGAGGGCTGGGTATGGCTGGGAGTAGAAAGCAAGGCTTTTAGAAGCAGCCATTCTGGAGCATGCACTCTGAGCCTGCTCAGATAGAGAAATGCAAGGGCATGAGTGTGTTTGGCTTTTGCTTGTTGGACCATTCTTTGGAACATAATACTTTCCATGATCAAACAAACTATGAGGATCTACAAAATGAAGGTTATGTCTTAATAGAAAGTAAACTTTTCCCTTATTTAAAGAGTAGTGCACATTCATAGCAGAAAAATGATTGGAATGGAGTATTAACCCATGTTCTGTTGTTAATAACACAACACATAAGTGGTTATGTTTCAACAAAAAGAAATGTGTGGTTTCTGGAGGTTCACAGGCAAGGGGCTGAATCTGATGGCCGTCTTGTTGACAGAGTCCAGAGATAATCCAGACTGTGTTAAATGGCAAGAGACAGTGACTATGCCTGTAGCTAGTGCATGCGGGCCCTCTTAGTTTTTCTGTTTCTCAAAGTAAATTATCTGGATTCAACCATGAGGGCTCTATCCTGATAACGTTATTTAATCCTAAATGCTTCTTGAGGCTCTATGGCTAAACACTATAGCTGGATTAAATTTAAGCTCTCTTAATACCTCACAATGAGGATTAAACGCCAGTAGAAGTTTCATGGGGAATGAACCATATTTGAAGTGAACCATAGAAAACAGTACCTATTTTTCAGATTTTTAAGAAGTTTCTGTTTGTAGTTGTAGTTTTCGTGACAGACAAACAGACTTAGATTTTTCTTTAGGGAAGAGTTCCTCAAATGGAAGACTGATGATGTATTGACTAGGTTTTGTTGTTGTTGTTGTTTTCCATTAATTTGGCACATGCTAATGACATCTAAGAAGAGGGAATTTCAACTGTGAACAATGCCCCCATCAGACTGTCCTATAGGCAAGCCTATGGGGAAGGTTCTCAATTGATGTGAAAGGGCCCAAACTAACGTGTGGCTGGTGTCACACCTGGATGGGCGGTCCTGAGGTGAATAAGAAACCAAATTGAGGGGGCTTGGGAGATGGCTTAGTGGTTAGGAACATTTGTTGCTCTTGCAAAGATCTTGGGTGCAATTCCCAGAACTCACATGATGGTTCGGAACTACCTATAACTCTAGGTCCAGTTGAGGATCCAGTTCTCTCCTGACACCAGGCATGCACATTGTGTACAGACATGCATGCAGGCAAAACACTCATACTCATATAAAAAAATCTATGAAATGTTTAAAGAAAGAAAGAGAAAGAAAGAAAGAAAGAAAGAAAGAGAGAGAGAGAGAGAGAGAGAGAGAGGGAGGGAGGGAGGGAGGGAGGGAGGGAGGGAGGGAGGAAAGAAAGAAAGAAAGAAAGAAAGAAAGAAAGAAAGAAAGAAAGAAAGAAAGAAAAGAAAGCAAGCTGAGCAAGTCAGGAGGAACAATCTAGCAAGCAGCATTCCTTCATGGCCCCTACTTTGGTTCCTGACTCTAGGTTCTAGCCACGGCTTCTCTTGATGACAGTGATCTCTGAGTCAAATAAACCCACTCCTCTTCAAGTTGCTTTTTTTTGTGTGACCCTTATCACAGCAATTGAAAATAAACTAAGACAGAGACACTTCTTTCCACCCTCAGGAAGGAAGGTGAGAGGCTCTTCCTGGAAGTAACAGATCTGAATAGCTGGCTCTGTAAAGAAGGGGCTCCATTTGCATGGGAGTTAAGGAGTCACTGGGGAGGAAAAGATCCAGGGCCCAGCACTTCCCTTTTGAGGTTCCAAGTTAGGTGATAGTCCCACATGCATTGCAGTGGGTCCCAAGATAATGTGCACACTGGAGAAGGGAATGGGACCTCCATAAAATACGGCTAGGAAAGTCACCGAGCCTGGAACAAAGGGTCTGCTTATGACAGTGGCATTCTGAGTGTCCTCAAGTGTAAAACCCAGCTGAGCCACAGGGAAGCTATCAAACATGACATCCAAGGGTGCCCTTTGCTTGGGTCAGGGTCTCTACCAGCAAGAGGGACAGCCAAAAGCCATAGAGTTGAGCAGGCCATGAGCACAGAACACTGCCAATCACTGGGTCCGGTGGGTCTCCTGTTTTCTTTTTAGTTAGCAGCTGGTGCAGAACTACACAAGCAAGTCTGACAATTCTTAAGTCATTCAGGAAGAGGGTTTCTAGTTCAAGAATGGAAAAAAATAAGCAACTTGCTAGTGTTAGAACATTCAAGCCTTTGGCTTACTTGCCTTTTATGCTGGTGGGTGGCTCATAGTCACTATCTTAGCAATCAGGTGTCAATTCAAAGAGCAGAAAAATGTCTTTGTGTACTATAACACAGCAGGATGACTGTAGCTATTAATTTGTTGTTTATTTCTTTTCTTTTGGGCATATAGGTGCAGTACACAGTGGTGGGTTTGCTCAGAGGCAATCTTTCTAGTCCAATGGTTATTCAGCCATACAAACTAGAATAATAACAGGGACTTTGTTGGGAGGGTTATAGATAGGTATATATATATACAACAAGGTCTTATCTTGAAGTAAGTGCAAATTTCCCTATTATTTTTGCTATCCTAACTCTAATACTGAAGGAATCTCAAAGGCTAAGAGTACTGCTGGTATTTTTAGTCTGGGCTTCTCTGAAACACAGGCTGACAGCTTGTGGGTGACAGTTCCTCTGAGAACCAATAAGTAATTTGAGTGTATTCCTTATTCAGACATACCCTGTGTTGCTAGCTAGAGAGGCTGTGGGGACATCATTCTAAGTGGGTTGGTGGAACTTCAGCTTTAAAAATGCCCTACCGGGGTCCTTCTAAGACATTTTATTCCAGGCAGTTTGGGCTCTATGCTGTATTTTCTTCAAAAGACTTTGGGAGGCACATATAGGTCCTTTGGGAGGCTCACATAGGTCCCTTCTATGTGTCACATGGGCCATTGCTCCTGTCTCAAACATTCCTCCCCAAGGCCTCTATCAGAGGACCTCTGGCCTCCTGGTTCACAGGAGTCACAGATCTTGCAGGTCGGGTCTTGGCACTGACTATAAAAGTAAAGTTAATGCCATGTAATTCCAGGCCTGGCTGGAAAACATGGCAAATCTTTTGGGACCCATGGCGTGGGGATTGATGGCTAGATCACAAACTGGAAGGTTATTCTGAAGGGGTTGAGATCCTGGATCTGACACCACACTGCCTGCGTGTGAAACCAGGGCTTTACCATCAGTAGTGGGACCCTGGGGAAGTGTTGGTTGCCTAAGGTGTAAATAATGTGGATCTAGGACAGACAGGACATGGCATTAATGACTGAGTATGGGCATGTTCGCCACTAAGAAGTGGTGATTTGCGATAGTTCCAGACCAGCCATTCTTCCCTCTCTCCAGAGCACCATTGTCTCCAGACTCAGCTTGCACATGACTACCAGTGCCTGGAAATTTGCACAACTGTTGGACCGAATGCATGCACATGCATGCATGCATGTGTGATTTCTGAGAAGCTCCTCAGAGCTCTCAGTCATTCCATTCATTTAGTCTACATTAGCTGGGAATGTATACATACGTACCTGGTGTCATGTTCGGTACTCAGACTACAAATGAGACAAGGCAGATTTGCTTCCCTAGGGGATGACAGTTCAACAATTACAGACTAAGTGCAAAAGTGTTTGTGGTACACATACCCACGAGGGAGGAACGGGAGCTCATAGCCCTGATGGGAAGTAGTGGAAATGTGGAGAGGTGAGCTTAACTGGAGGGAGGGGTGTCACTGGGGGTGTGCCTTTCAAGGGGACATAGAAACCCTGGATCCTTTTTCTAATCTGCTTCCTAGGTGCCCTGATTGGAACAGCTTCACCTTTCCACACTCCCTGCTGTGCTGTTTGATAAAAACCCAGCTGGCCATGAGCTGTAATCTCTGGAACTGTGAGCCAGGGAGTGACAGGTGGGGAGGGAGGAAGGCACAGGAGGAGCTGCCTGTGGTGACATTGTTCCAGAACTATAAAGGAGCATCCTAGAGATATGCTCAACCAGGTAGCTAGCTCTGTTTACCTCTGCAGCCAGAAACGGGGCATGAGGCAGCGTGTTCTCTCTCTCTCAATACAAAAGTATAAAAAATTGTCATTTACACTCTGAATGTTTTGCCCAGGGCAGAGCTGACTGTTAGGCTCAGATGCTTATGTGCCTGGGTAATTGCTGGTCCCAACTGTCTCACAGAAAACTCAGAACTGCAGACCCAGTCTCCTTCTGGGTGTGTTTCCCCGTTCTTAGGCTTGACCCCTGCTCTTTGCACTGTGTGCTTTTGTATGTCTTGTTAGTCCTCTGTTGGAGTTCTGACCTGTCTGGAGGCAGGCACAGGCTCCCAGAGAACTACAGAATATTGTAGAGATATTTGTGCATGATAGATGCTTAATTAATGTGTGTGCTGTGAAACTTGGTTTACTTTTGAAAATCTCTTTTTAAGTAAAGAATTTAAGAGCGACTTTAAGAATTTAAGAGAGGCGGGACCTGAGACTGCATTAGTTAGGGAAGCAGAAACCGGCCTGAGTAGGGCCACAGGCCTCATCCGGCCGGATCAGTGCCGGGGTAGCAGGAGAGCAGGGTTGCCTGACACCCGCCAGCTACCCACGACCCCCGCCGCAGGATTCTGGGACTGCTGGTGAGTGGAACACGGCTTCTGCTCCAATCCAATTGCGCGGGACCTGAGACTGCATTAGTTAGGGAAGCAGAAACCGGCCTGAGTAGGGCCACAGGCCTCATCCAGCCGGATCAGCGCCTGGGTAGCAGGAGCGCAGGGTTGCCTGACACCCGCCAGCTACCCAGCTACCCACGACCCCCGCCGCAGGATTTTGGGACTGCTGGTGAGTGGAAAACAGCTTCTGCTCCAATCCAATCACGCGGGACCTGAGACTGCATTAGTTAGGGAAGCAGAAACCGGCCTGAGTAGGGCCACAGGCCTCATCCAGCCGGATCAGTGCCAGGGTAGCAGGAGCGCAGGGTTGCCTGACACCCGCCAGCTACCCACGACCCCCGCCGCAGGATTTTGGGACTGCTGGTGAGTGGAACACAGCTTCTGCTCCAATCCAATTGCGCGGGACCTGAGACTGCATTAGTTAGGGAAGCAGAAACCGGCCTGAGTAGGGCCACAGGCCTCATCCGGCCGGATCAGCGCCGGGGTAGCAGGAGCGCAGGGTTGCCTGACACCCGCCAGCTACCCACGACCCCCGCCGCAGGATTCTGGGACTGCTGGTGAGTGGAACACAGCTTCTGCTCCAATCCAATTGCGCGGGACCTGAGACTGCATTAGTTAGGGAAGCAGAAACCGGCCTGAGTAGGGCCACAGGCCTCATCCAGCCGGATCAGCGCCGGGGTAGCAGGAGCGCAGGGTTGCCTGACACCCGCCAGCTACCCAGCTACCCACGACCCCCGCCGCAGGATTTTGGGACTGCTGGTGAGTGGAACACAGCTTCTGCTCCAATCCAATTGCGCGGGACCTGAGACTGCATTAGTTAGGGAAGCAGAAACCGGCCTGAGTAGGGCCACAGGCCTCATCCAGCAGGATCAGCGCCGGGGTAGCGGAAGCACAGGGTTGCCTGACACCCGCCAGCTACCCACGACCCCCGCCGCAGGATTTTGGGACTGCTGGTGAGTGGAACACAGCTTCTGCTCCAGTCCAATCACGCGGGACCTGAGACTGCTCTGGTTGGGGAGAGAGAAATCCGGCCTACATAGGGCCACAACCCTCTTCCGGTCAGAAAAGCACCAGGGCAGCTGGGGCGCAGGGTGGGCTGACACTCACCAGCTACCCACAACACCCACCACAGGATCTTAAGTCTTCTGGAGAGTGGAATACAGCTTCTGCTCCAATCCAATTGCACGCGGGACCAGAGACTGCATTAGTTAGGGAAGCAGAAAAACGGCCTGAGTAGGACCACAGGCCTCTTCCGGCTGGACCAGCACCGGGGTACCGTCAGCTACCCACGACCCCCGCCGCAGGATTTAGAGACTGCTGGTGAGTGGAACACAGCTTCTGCTCCAATCTTTAAACAGTGACAACGATAACAACTAACCCCAGAGATTACCAGATGGCGAAAGGTAAACGTAATAATCTTACTAACAGAAACCAAGACCACCCACCATCATTAGAACCCAGCACCCCCACTTCGCCCAGTCCAGGGCACCCCAACACACCGGAAAAGTTAGACACGGATTTAAAAGCATATCTCCTGATGATGATAGAGGACTTCAAGAAGGACGTTAATAACACACTTAAAGAAATGCAGGAGAACACTGCTAAACAGGCAGAAGACAATAAAGAGGAAGCACAAAAATCCCTCAAAGAATTTCAGGAGAACACTGCTAAAGAGTTACAAATCCTTAAAGAAAAACACGATAACATAATCAAACAGGTAGAAGTCCTTACAGAAAAACAGGAAAACACATCCAAACAGATGATGGAAATGAACAAAACCATACTAGACCTAAAAAGGGAAGTAGACACAATAAAGAAAACTCAAAATGAGGCAACACTGGAGATAGAAACCCTAGGAAAGAAATCTGGAACCATAGATACGAGCATCAGCAACAGAATACAAGAGATGGAAGAGAGAATCTCAGGTGCAGAAGATTCCATAGAGAACATCGGCACAACAATCAAGGAAAATGTAAAATGCAAAAAGATCCTAACTCAAAACATCCAAGAAATACAGGACGCAATGAGAAGACCAAACCTACGGATAATAGGAGTGGATGAGAATGAAGATTTTCAACTCAAAGGACCAGCAAACATCTTCAACAAAATTATAGAAGAAAACTTCCCAAATCTAAAGAAAGAGATGCCCATGAACATACAAGAAGCCTACAGAACTCCAAATAGACTGGACCAGAAAAGAAATTCCTCCCGACACATTATAATCAGAGCAACAAATGCTCTAAATAAAGATAGAATACTAAAAGCAGTAAGAGAAAAAGGCCAAGTAACATATAAAGGCAAGCCTATCAGAATTACACCAGATTTTTCACCAGAGACTATGAAAGCCAGAAGATCCTGGACGGATGTTATACAGACACTAAAAGAACACAAATTCCAGCCCAGGCTACTATACCCAGCCAAACTCTCAATTAACATAGATGGAGAAACCAAAGTATTCCACGACAAAACCAAATTCACACATTATCTCTCCACGAATCCAGCCCTTCAAAGGATAATAACAGAAAAAAACCAATACAAGGACAGGAACCACGCCCTAGAAACAACAAGAAGGTAATCCCTCAACAAACCTAAAAGAAGACAGCCACAAGAACAAAATGCCAACTTTAACAACAAAAATAACAGGAAACAACAATTACTTTTCCTTAATATCTCTTAATATCAATGGACTCAACTCCCCGATAAAAAGACATAGACTAACAAACTGGCTACACAAACAAGACCCAACATTTTGCTGCTTACAGGAAACTCATCTCAGAGAAAAGGATAGACACTACCTCAGAATGAAAGGCTGGAAAACAATTTTCCAAGCAAATGGCATGAAGAAACAAGCTGGAGTAGCCATTCTAATATCTGATAAGATTGACTTCCAACCCAAAGTCATTAAAAAAGACAGGGAGGGACACTTCATACTCATCAAAGGTAAAATCCTCCAAGAGGAACTATCAATCCTGAATATCTATGCTCCAAATACAAAGGCAGCCACATTCATTAAAGAAACTTTAGTAAAGCTCAAAGCACACATTGCACCTCATACAATAATAGTGGGAGACTTCAACACACCACTTTCACCAATGGACAGATCATGGAAACAGAAACTAAACAGGGACACAGTGAAACTAAGAGAAATTATGAATCAAATGGATCTGGCAGATATCTACAGAACATTCTATCCTAAAACAAAAGGATATACCTTCTTCTCAGCACCTCATGGTACCTTCTCCAAAATTGACCACATAATTGGTCACAAAGCAGGCCTCAACAGATATAAAAATATTGAAATTGTCCCATGCATCCTATCAGATCACCATGGACTAAGGCTGATCTTCAATAACAGAATAAATAATAGAAAGCCAACCTTCACGTGGAAACTGAACAACACTCTTCTCAATGATACCTTGGTCAAGGAAGGAATAAAGAAAGAAATTAAGGACTTTTTACAGTTCAATGAAAATGAAGCCACAACATACCCAAACTTATGGGACGCAATGAAAGCATTTCTAAGAGGAAAACTCATAGCTCTGAGTGCCTCCAAAAGGAAACTAGAGAGAGCACACATTAGCAGCTTGACAACACACCTAAAAGCACTAGAACAAAAGGAAGCAAATTCACCCAAGAGGAGTAGACGGCAGGAAATAATCAAACTCAGGGGTGAAATCAACCAAGTGGAAACAAGAAAAACTATTCAAAGAATCAACCAATCAAGGAGCTGGTTCTTTGAGAAAATCAACAAGATAGATAAACCCTTAGCCAGACTCACTAGAGGGCACAGGGAAAGCATCCTAATTAACAAAATCAGAAATGAAAAAGGAGACATAACAACAGATCCTGAAGACATCCAAAACACCATCAGATCCTTCTACCAAAGGCTATACTCAACAAAACTGGAGAACCTGGATGAAATGGAGAAGTTCCTAGACAGATACCAGGTACCAAAGTTGAATCAAGATCAGGTTAATGATCTAAACAGCCCTATATCCCCCAAAGAAATAGAAGCAGTCATTAATAGTCTCCCAACTAAAAAAAGCCCAGGACCAGATGGGTTTAGTGCAGAGTTCTATGAGACCTTCAAAGAAGATCTAATCCCAGTTCTTCACAAACTATTCCACAAAATAGAAACAGAAGGTACTCTACCCAACTCATTCTATGAAGCCACAATTACTCTGATACCTAAACCACAAAAAGACCCAACAAAGATAGAAAACTTCAGACCAATATCCCTTATGAATATTGATGCAAAAATCCTCAATAAAGTTCTTGCTAACCGAATCCAAGAACACATCAAAACAATCATCCATCCTGACCAAGTAGGTTTCATCCCAGGGATGCAGGGATGGTTCAATATACGGAAATCCATCAACGTAATCCGGTATATAAACAAACTCAAAGACAAAAACCACATGGTCATCTCCTTAGATGCGGAAAAAGCATTTGACAAGATCCAACACCCATTCATGATAAAAGTCTTGGAAAGATCAGGAATTCAAGGCCCATACCTAAACATGATAAAAGCAATCTACAGCAAACCAGTAGCCAACATCAAAGTAAATGGTGAGAAGCTTGAAGCAATCCCTCTAAAATCAGGGACTAGACAAGGCTGTCCACTTTCTCCATACCTATTCAACATTGTACTTGAAGTCCTAGCCAGAGCAATTCGACAACAAAAGGAGATCAAAGGGATACAAATTGGAAAAGATGAAGTCAAAATATCACTTTTTGCAGATGATATGATAGTATATATAAGGGACCCTAAAAATTCCACCAGAGAACTCCTAAGCCTGATAAACAACTTCGGTGAAGTAGCTGGATATAAAATTAACTCAAACAAATCAATGGCCTTTCTCTACACAAAGAATAAACAGGCTGAGAAAGAAATTAGGGAAACAACACCCTTCTCAATAGTCACAAATAATATAAAATATCTTGGCGTGACTCTAACTAAGGAAGTGAAAGATCTGTATAATAAAAACTTCAAGTCTCTGAAGAAAGAAATTATAGAAGATCTCAGAAGATGGAAAGATCTCCCATGCTCATGGATTGGCAGGATCAACATTGTAAAAATGGCTATCTTGCCAAAAGCAATCTACAGATTCAATGCAATCCCCATCAAAATCCCAAATCAATTCTTCAACGAATTAGAAAGTGCAATCTGCAAATTCATCTGGAATAACAAAAAACCTAGGATAGCAAAAACTCTTCTCAAGGATAAAAGAACCTCTGGTGGAATCACCATGCCGGACCTAAAGCTCTACTACAGAGCAATTGTGATAAAAACTGCATGGTACTGGTATAGTGACAGACAAATAGACCAATGGAATAGAATTGAAGACCCAGAAATGAACCCACACACCTATGGTCACTTGATCTTTGACAAGGGAGCTAAAAACATCCAGTGGAAGAAAGACAGCATTTTCAACAAATGGTGCTGGCACAACTGGTTTTTAACATGTAGAAGAATGCGAATCGATCCATTCCTATCTCCTTGTACTAAGGTCAAGTCTAAGTGGATCAAGGAACTTCACATAAAACCAGAGACACTGAAACTTATAGAGGAGAAAGTGGGGAAAAGCCTTGAAGATATGGGCACAGGGGAAAAATTCCTGAATAGAACAGTAATGGCTTGTGCTGTAAGATCGAGAATTGACAAGTGGGACCTCATGAAACTACAAAGCTTCTGCAAGGCTAAAGACACCATCAATAAGACAAAAAAACCACCAACAGATTGGGAAAGGATCTTCACCTATCCTAAATCAGTTAAGGGACTAATATCCAATATATATAAAGAACTCAAGAAGGTGGACTCCAGAAAGTCAAATAACCCCATTAAAAAATGGGGCTCAGAACTGAACAAAGAATTCTCACCTGAGGAATACCGAATGGCAGAGAAGCACCTGAAAAAATGTTCAACATCCTTAATCATCAGGGAAATGCAAATCAAAACAACCCTGAGATTCCACCTCACACCAGTCAGAATGGCTAAGATCAAAAATTCAGGTGACAGCAGATGCTGGCGAAGATGTGGAGAAAGAGGAACACTCCTCCATTGTTGGTGGGATTGCAAGCTTGTACAACCACTCTGGAAATCAGTCTGGAGGTTCCTCAGAAAATTGGACATAGTACTACCGGAGGATCCAGCAATACCTCTCCTGGGCATATATCCAGAAGATGTCCCAACCGGTAAAAAGGACACATGCTCCACTATGTTCATAGCAGCCCTATTTATAATAGCCAGAAGCTGGAAAGAACCCAGATGTCCCTCAACAGAGGAATGGATACAGAAATTATGGTACATTTACACAATGGAGTACTACTCAGCTATTAAAAAGAATGAATTTATGAAATTCCTAGCCAAATGGATGGACCTGGAGGTCATCATCTTGAGTGAAGTAACACAATCACAAAAGAACTCACACAATATGTATTCATTGATAAGTGGATATTAGCCCAAAACTTAGGATACCCAAGATATAAGATACAATTTGATAAACGCATGAAACTCAAGAAGAATGAAGACCAAAGTGTGGACACTGTGCACCTTCTTAGAATTGGGAACAAAACACCCAGGGAAGGAGTTACAGAGACAAAGTTCGTAGCTGTGATGAAAGGATGGACCATTTAGAGACTGCTGTATCCAGGGATCCGTCCCATAATCAGCTTCTAAACGCTGACACCATTGCATACACTAGCAAGATTTTGCTGAAAGGACCCAAAGATAGCTGTCTCTTGTGAGACGATGCCGGGGCCTAGCAAACACAGGAGTGGATGTTCACAGTCAGCTATTGGATGTATCACAGGGCTCCCAATGGAGAAGCTAGAGAAAGTACCCAAGGAGCTAAAGGGATCTGCAACCCTATTGTTGGAACAACATGATGTACTAACCAGAACCCAGGAGCTCTTGTCTCTAGCTGCAAATGTATCGAAAGATGGCCTAGTCGGCCATCAATGGAAAGAGAGGCCCATTGGACTTCCAAACTTTATATGCCCCAATATAGGAGAATGCCAGGGCCAAAAGAATGGGAATGGGTGGGTAGGGAAGTGGGGGGCGCTATGGGGGACTTTTGGGATAGTATTGGAAATGTAATTGAGGAAAATATGTAATAAAAAAAATTATTCTTTCAAATTAAAAAAAAAAAAAAGAATTTAAGAGAGAGGAGTTCTCTGTGGAAATAAATTAGAAAGAGAATGGAAGGTGATATCCTATCCTTCACAGAAGAAGCCTGAATCTCTTAGAGAACTAGAGCCATGTCCACTCAGCTGGCTGTTGAGATGAAGAGCCAAGATAGGAACCCACATTTAAAACCCGTTCTCTGTTCTCTTTCTTTCACTTGTAATTGGAGTTCCATTAGAGTAGTCATCCTCTCTCTATGCCTTATTTCTGCCAGTTTTCTACATTGATGAAGTATACATTCCTACGTTGATAATGGTACACTGTGATGGCCAATCTGGGCTGTCAACTTGACTGGATCTGGGATCAACTACCAGATAAACCACTGGGCACACATCTGTGATGGACCTGTGCCGATCTTGTCTGCTGAGCTTGAGATCTGAAAGAACTGGGTAGACTATAGTCTGATGCTGCAGAGGACCTTGCTTCAGTTTCAGTATTCCTTATATACTAATGTACCGAAGAAAGCAATTGTACAGGGAAGGTTGTCTGACTTCAGAAAAATGTGATCAGAAAAACGTAAATAAATGTCAGTGAGCACATACTAAATATCAACAGAACAGCCCTTTCCTAGAACTTTCTCAGGACCGAGAAATTTAAACACAATTGCCTGACAAGTACTATAGACTGCATCTGGATCCAGATTCAGGATTCACTGACCAGATTGGGTTCTACAGCTATGTTCTGGTATCCAACAGGGATAAACACATCTCATAAATTGAATGTAAATGCTTGTCACAGCAGGCATGTAATCACATCCAAGAACAATTCAGGGAATAAAATGTACCTAAGGTCAAAGGTCCTTTGCCTATTTTTCCTGGAACCTCTCTCACAGTTCCCCAAGGCATTGATTACAGTGCATCCTTCTTTCAACCCACCCGTGAGTGTTTTGTTTGTTTGTTTTCTGTTTTTGATCAGGTTATTTGAAGCAGGAAGACACACCCTAAGTGTGGGTGGCCCCTAGTTGTGGAAGCCCACATAAAAGCAGACCCAAAGGCAAGGCTTTGCTTTCTCCTACTTTCTCCATTACTGGTGTAATCATCTACTTTGCTGCTGCATCCAGCCTTCTCTAAACCAAGCTCCACTGGGCTTCCAATGGCTCTGTGAGATTCTCCTAGGTCTTCAGTGCCAGATTGGGATTTCTCTGGTATCCAGCCTTGTGGACTGGGGTCTGAATCTGTCTAGTGTGCAGAGAGCCATTGATGAGCTACTCAGAGCATTCTGTGGAAGCCATTCTAATACATTCCCCATTGGTTTGGTTCCTCTAGAGAACCAATTTCTCAATACTGTGAAGCCACATCTCAGCATTAGGATACCCGGACCTCAGGGATGGACTTGTATAATAACTGGAGTGTGGGGTATTGGCATATACATTTCCAATTTTGACAAATCTCTTCACTCAAATTAAGGACTTAAGTATTTTGCTTCTGAAAGCCACCGATTTGATAATTTTTCTTTCTTTAAAATCATTAACTTTTGTAGAATGTCTTAAAGAAGTCCAAGTAGTAGTTTGAGTCTTTGATCTCAAACATTGGCTGAGATGGTTTGTTGCTTACAGATAGTACTATTTCCTTTTTGAGCTTTCTTCGAGTCTCTTTCTCTCTCTCTCTCTCTCTCTCTCTCTCTCTCTCTTCCCCCCCCCCCCAGGAGGTTCTGCTGTACTTCGAAGATCTCTCAGTGTTTCTAGGGCAAGCCTGAATTGTTTAGCACTTAGTGATGGTTGAGCTGTGTGGGCTCCTGGATAGAGACTATATTACTACCATTTTCTCTGGTTGGTGCTGGCTTCCCCCCCCCCCCCCAGAAAAGATTCATTATTCCTTTTCCATCCTCAGCCTCATGTAGGTGTTTGACAGATCCTTCCTTGCCCTTCACTGTTTCAGTCCTTTCGACACCACAGGAAGGAGTCTGAGCTCTCTGTCATGTTCGGCTTCTTGCTATAATTTAGTCTGGGTATTTATCATGCAGGGTTCTTTCTGAATAGATCTGTAGCCAGAATCTTGGAAATGGCCACCATGACTTGACAGGTGTTTTAATTTACTGGAAACAAAACAGTTGCTCTGAGCACCAGGGATTGTTTTCTGTCCTTCTCTGGTTGGTAGAGAAGGATCAGCACACCAGCAGGGACTACTCTTGCTTGCTAAGGCTGTCAGCCAAGGAGCTTTAGAGCCAGCTCCTTCTGAGCTTGAGCTTGCCTTTCTCTGTTCAGAGGACTTAACGCCCGCCGTGTGACTGGATGCTGGCAGTAATGGTTCCCTGGTCTCAAAGCAACGCTGGTGTTAGGAGGGACTCTGAAGTCAGAGACAGAGAAATGAAAGTAGTGAGGCACAGTGTCAAACAGCTTGAGAGTTCTGAGTTTGAATCTCAGATCTGCCGCTCATTGAGAATAGGCTTATTGGGCAGTCATTTAAACACTCCCAACCTCTGGTTGGCTCGTGGTGCTTTGGGATAACATAGTCACGTAAAATGATTAGAATGTTATATAAATTGTGCCTGAAAAGTTCCTCTCATAAGGCCTGGAACATGGGATGTTTTCAGTAAGAGGAAGACATTTCCATTTGCTGTGTTTCCCCATTAACCAAATGGGTAATGCAGCAAAATTAGGTTTAAGAAAATCCCCGAGCCATAGGCCTGAGTCTGATGATATCTATTCTCTATCATTCCCTGTAGATGCTTCTCTATCATTTCCTCCTCTCAAGCAGGCCCCTTCATTGGTAGCATTGCCGGTTTTGAGTTTTTAAACGGAGGCCAAGTTCTCAGCATATAAAGTTAGCCATTTGAAAGTGATTAATTCACAACAGTATACAATGACCGCCTCTGTCTACTTCCAACACATTTTCTATCACTTCAAAGCTAAGCCAAAGCTAAGTTGATTTGTATTTATTTATTCCTTTCCCCCTTTTCGTTTCCATGTGTGCCTGTATGGATGTATGCACATTTGCATGTACTATGCATATGTGTGTGTGTGTGTGTGTGTGTAGGTGCATATACATGAGAGTGAGCATGTGTATGGGGACCAGGGTTGATGTTAGGAATCATCCTCCATCCATCACCTTACTCATTGAAGCAGGATTTCTTAAGCAAACCCGGAGCTCATTACATGGCAAATCTTTCTAGCCAGCTTCCTCTGCAGATCTCCTTTCTGTTTTCTGAGACTGGAATTACAGGGGAGCAGCCGTGGCCGTGGAGCATTTATGAGGCTCCTGGGGATCCAAACTCTGATCTTCATCCTTATGTGAGATGTGCTTTAACCACTGAGCCATCTTCCCAGCTGCTCAAATTAATTTATATATTTATTATGTACAAATATTATATATATATATATGTATATATATGTATATATATATATGTATATATATATATATATATATATATATATATATATATATGAATGAATATATACACACATATGGTACATGTGGCATGAGATTGAAAGGATGTAAGTTGGGGAGGGGTAGGGAAATTAAGACGAGAAGTAGAGACAAACCAACAAAATATTTTGTATAGAAATGGCAGACTGAAACTTTACTTCTTGTACACTAATTGAAAAACAAAGCAGAAACCCTGTACCTGTTAAGATGGTGTCCTGGTTCCCATCTCTCTCTGTCACTGGCAACCATGAATCCTCCTTCTGTCACTGTGGATTTCTATGCTCGAGTCACAGTAATGGAATCATACAATTGGTGGCCCTTTGTGTCTAATTTCCTTTTATCTTCCTTTCATAGTGTGTTTTGCATTCACCTGTGCAGTATCATATGCCAGCAGTCCGTTACTGTTTAGGGTCTCTGGTCTATCTCCTGAAGCAGCTAGTAACTGAGGCTTCTCTCTAGGCAAGGACATTGAAAAACTTGACTGTTGATTTAACACATGGGGTCTCAGGAGTTTGAATGGTCAGGGTCTTGGAAACAGGGAGAAGACACCAACCTACTATAGACGTCTGAACCAGCAGTAACCTAAAGCTTCCTTCTTCCTTCTATAGCCATCCTGCATCTACAACATGTATATTCTAAGATGAGGTGCTATGTTATCTTCCTGCTCAGACTCAAAATTGTCTCCTATTATTTGCCAGGCTAAGAGTCCATGAAACAGGCAGTTAGTGCTCTTTCGCTACTGTATTTCTGACTATTGGCTTGCAGACAGGTTAGGGGATTCCCTTCTTTTTTTTTTTTTCATAACAATCTTTATTTGAGAGTAGCAGAACATCACAACGGGAATTCATGTGTTTCATGAACTACTAGAAGACTCAAGGAGGCTGAAACAAAAGGAACGTTTTAAAGGCCATTGCAGGAGAATCACGTAAGATACTTTGAAACAAACAAAAGCAATAACTGTTGGCTACAGTTGGATTAATAACAAGGGCCTAGCACCTCAAGATTAAATAGGCTGCTGTTGAGCAGGTATCCTTGGAGAAGTGTGTGTGTGTGTGTGTATGTGTGTGTGTGTGTGTGTGTGTGTGTGTGTAAGATTATTGTGGCCTTCATGAAAGGTTGTGGTTCTAGTTAGTCTTTGGAAAACAGCTTTTGCTTGTTAGCTATGCAAGCACGGAATCCCCTAATCCATAACATCTCTGTTCTTCGTGTCTCCATCTCTGTCTCTGTTGTCTCCCCTGTCTCCCATTAAGGCTTAACAAAAGGGACTTCCTTTTGATTCTGATCAGATTTGAAGCATGTATTGGTACTTTGTTCCTATTTATGATCAACAATATTCCATTATACATACATACATACCACAATTTGGTTAACCATTTGTCTATCAATTGTCTATCAATTTGTCAATTATCAATTGTTTTTACTATTTGGCTCCTATGGATCCTGTAGCAGTGGCTTTCATATATAACTTTAATTAATTAATTAATTAATTAGTGTTCAAGACTGGGTTTCTCAATGTAGCCTTGGCTGTGCTGGAACTCACCCTGTAGACCATACTGGCCTCGAACTCACGGAGATTTGACTGCCTCTGCCTCCCAAGTGCTAGGCTTAAAGGCGTGTGCCACCAGCATCTAGCTATGACTTTTATTTTTTTAATGAATGGGAAATCTCAGACTGAGAGGCAAAGGATAATTGCTAGGTGTCACGGGCATGGGAATTGTGGAGCTCAGAACTTATCAGGCTGGTCAGGTCTAGGGACACTTAGCTCTTCTGCTGGGCATACTGCTATCCTCCTTGCTGGGCCCACTACTATTCTCTGCTGTAGTCATTGCTACCCTCCTTGCTTTTCGAGCCACCATGCCTTCTGCTTTGCACACTGCCACCCGCTCCCATCCTGAAACCCACCCACTGTCATGTGATCTGTACAGAGACTAGAGAGTGCTCATCATCTCTAGAGTGCCTGCTGGGCTTGTTGTAACCTCAGCTCTGAGCCTGGCTCTCCCTCGCATCTGGCTGGCTCACTATTCTGCCTCCCACTCATTCCCATCCTGCTACCTGCAGATCTTATAGAAACCCAGTTTCCTTTACGAAAGCTCCCCGCCGAGCTTTTCAATCAAGACCTTGTTCTTCATTTCTGAATTTCCTATCATTCTTAAAGTCTCTGCTCAGGGCCTCGCCTAGCACAAGTGGCCTCTTGTGGTGAATTACAAGAAGGTGTTCATTCCCTGGGGGCTGATGAATTGCAAAACACTGTCCTTAGTCATCCCCACAGTTGGACACTTTTGTGCGGTGAGCAGGCTGTAAAATCACACTCAGCCAACTTGCCTGACGGTTCCTAAACAATTCTAACTTAGACATCCCCAAATCACATAGAGGGCAGGAGCTCCATGCTCATTCATAACCACTCCAAAATGGACCATAAACTTCTTAATGCCAGGAACTGAACTGGGACTTAGTCTTCAGCTTTTCACCATTGTGCCTAGTCCAGGGTCCAGCATGGAACCTCCAGCGTCCAGCAAATGAAGTAAATCAGGGGAAGGGTTGTGTCAGTCGTCAGCTCTGAAGGGACCCAATGAAACTCTTGCAGATGAAAGCTAGCTAACTTTACAGGGAACTGGGGCCACACTGACCCCTATAGCATTTGGGCACATCACTTCTGCTGTCCCTTTATGAGGGTTTCTCTATGGAATGCAACCTTCTTATTCACCTGACCACACTTTGAGCTTTATCAACTCAAGAGAGTTTGTTAGAAGTGATGGGGGTACATTCAGGGTCATGTGTTACAGCAGCCTTCTTTCCCAGAAGCCTCTACTGGAACCTGTTTCTCCCTTGTATAATTCCTCACGGGGGTTTGTTCTCTCTAATCCCCAATCCTGAGCCCTCAAAAGCATTTCTTGAGACACTGCTAGTTTTTAATCTCTAACATTTGTATCGATGAGCTATTTCCCTATAATAGGCTATGGCTGCATCTCCTCTTTTATTCCCGCTCCTTAGAGAATGGGGTTTGTGCCTAAAACACTGGGTGCTCACCGGATGGCTGGAGAATCAGTGTTTCTAGGAGTGCATACCCCTCCATATACAGCTGCAGAATCATCTGCCTTCTTTCTCTTAGCTCTTCCCGACATTTGTTTTAACACTTCCCCTAAGCTTTTTCTCACCTTGTCTCTGGGTTTGTTTTCACAACCTGTTAGGATATGAAAAGCAATGATTATATCCATTTCACTCTCGAGGCACCCGAAGACCAGGAGGCTGGAGCATCTTGTCTTGTTGTCTGGTGATGGGGTAAAGCTGCCACTCACTTGGGTGTGGGGAGCGGGTGTGGCGGCAGTCCCAAAGGCACCAGGGACTGCAGCTAAGTCTTATGACTTGCACCTGACTTCCTCATACATCTGAATATAAGCCACAAACATCGTGAGAGCTGCGCAGGTGTACCAGGTTACTGGCGAAGCCATTTTGGTGGAGATATGCCCCTGCTGCCCTGATTAGCTGAAGCTGCGTACCTGGTGAGGTGATGTGGCCTGCTGTGAGTGGATGGGAACTGATAGTATATAAGAGTGAGAGGCCCGGGGCTCGGGGTCTTTTCGCCTACACAGTCAATGCTCTCCCAATAAATGTGTGCAGAAGGATCCTATTGTGGTGTCTTTCTTGCTGGCGAGTCAGGCGTCCCACACTTGGGCAGAGTGCTTGGACAGAGTGATGGCTTGCCTATTCTTTAATCCTTTTAACTTCTGCCTAAAATGAACTATTCATGATCCTCAGAATCCTCATGAGTCTGAATGAACCCTGAGGTGAAGAGGCTGCCTTTGTGGGGTGGGCTCTCTGTCCTCACCAGCTCACAGCAGTGAGGGGTTTGCTTATCTATCTATCTATCTATCTATCTATCTATCTAATCTATCTATCTATTCATTTGTTCATCTCTGTTAACTACTCTGTCATTCATTAGTTTGTTTGTTTGGGGGTCAGGTGGCTTATACATACCTGGCTGTGGCTGGCAAATATCATAGTATGAGACAGTGGCATTCACTCTTAGCCAGTATCAGGTTTACCCAGAGAAGATTTAGATCTAACAACACCTATCCAGGTGCTACTATTCCAAGCATACCAGATGACTCAGATGGGTGGCCAACATTACAGATGGTAGCATGGACTAACCGGTGGCTTTAAAGATTCCCCAGATGGCTTGGATTTAGAGACTTTGATTCAATTGGCTGTGAGCCATTGACACAGTTCCTATTAAAACCTACTATTAACTGTTTGGACTGTAATATCATACAGTGGATGCTTCACAAGCTATGAAAGTTTATCTTTCATAGTTATGGAGGATGGGAAGTTCAAGGTCAAGGTTGGTTTAATTTTGCTGAGACCTACTTTCTGGCTTATAGATGATTCTTTCTTGCCATGTCCTTCATGGTAGAAGGGTGAGAAGTCTGTTTTGGTCTTGTGTCATAGGAGCAGGCATGAATGCCATTCATGAAGGCCCACACCCACTAATCACTTCTTAAAAGTCCTACCTTCTGACATCTTAAATTTGAGAATTTCAGAGTGTAATTTAGGGCAGGATCCAAACATTCAGATCACAGCTGGTCTACTTGGGTGAATTTCACGACGATAGCCCTACAGGGAAGAATTCTTCCATTCTAGCACCAGCAGAGAGCATGTTCACCTGAACTTTCTCTAGTCTCAGCAGGAAGGCTTCATCTTCTTCTGTAACTTCCTGGTTTCAGTCCTCTCCAGCTCTGTGAACCTGGGTGTGCATCGTTAGCTGTCTGATCCTTAATTTCTTTATCTGTTAAAGAAGGCCCAGAATTGCTTGGCAGACCTTCTAGACCTTCTATTAGAATAACCTCTAGATTATTCTCTATCCTACAGGAATAATCTGTGTATTGTACTTTTACAATACCTACTATTTGCAGACCACTATGACTGATTTATTTTTTCTGTGCATGGGAATGAAAGATGAAAAGATGAATAGAGAGCTTACCTCTGCTTTTAGGAAACTTCAAATTGCTACAGAGACAGAAAAACATAGGACCACATGTAGTTCTTTATATCCCCTGGAACTAGAGTCACAGACCTTTCCTGAGGTGCCGTGTAGGTGCTGGAAATTGAACCTGGGTCCTCTGGAAGAGCAGCCAGTGCTCTTAACTACAAAGTCATCTCTCCAACCCGTATTATATTTCTAATATTGAAATAGTGAAGATGCAATCTATATGCTATAAGCTCAGATGATGGAAGAATTCTTCCAAGCACATCTTGAGAGATCAAGGAACCCGTAATCTGACATTTGAGCTGTCTCTTCAAGGTTGTGTAGCATTTTCACAGATGAAGAAAAGCTGGAACGAATACTGCAACCTCAGTGGTGACATGAATCCAGGTGGCTGGAGAACTATATATAGGTGTCTGGAACACAGCCAAAAATATGGGATCATTGGCCTCCCAAATAACAGGACCTAAACTTGCATTTACTTATCACTGCTGAGAACTCATCAATGAAGACTTTGCTAAAGAACTTGGTCTTTTAGTCTGAAAACCACTGGGGACCACTGAAGTTGTTAGTCTTTGGAGACACACTCAGGTTGAAGGTTTTGTCTTATTGGCCCCAGGTGTTGTGTTGGGGTGGGTTGGCAATGTCTAGGCGGGGATGTGTCCCTCCGACTTGCCAGAAAATTCCTGAGCGACTTCTCATTGCAGTTAAGCTCTAGATCCAGTGTGCCCAGTATGTGCTGTACCTGGAATCTGTTTCACAACCAAATTAATTTCAATTGCCATCCCTCAGATTTTCTGTTTAGTTTTGTATTCATGCCAATAGAAAATGTTTTGTTTGGTTAGCTACCCAGACCCCAGCCCAGCCTGCATCTCTTATAACCTCTTTCCAGTGTGAATACAAGTTGTTTCAAGCAATATTCGTATTTTTGAGTTCTTGACATCCAGAGACTTCCCATTTACTTGAAAGCTGGAGGTAGTGGATCTGCTGGGTGGATATTGCCATAGTTTGGGCCTGAGGCAAGGAGGGGTAGGGCAGGGAGTGACACAGGGCTGCAGTGAGATGGGACGGTAGTGTTGCCTGGGAAAATCACAATAAAGTAAGAATTGGCAGGGCTGTAATGTGCCCATGCTTTTTTTTTTAAATTATGAACATAGCTCATCTTCCCAAGCACCTGACTTTCAGCTTGTTTTTATTTGTTCAAAAATAGTTTGAAGAAGCTTGCAAGCTGAATAATTGAGAGTGATGATCTGTACACAGATGTTCACACAGACACATACACACACACACATCACAGTAGTAGAAATGGAGAAATAAAAGAGAAGAAATAAAATGGAGAAATAAAAGGGAAGGAGGAGATCTAAGGAGAGAGGTGTCTTACTTTTCTATTGTTGTGACAAAAAAACAAAAACAACAAAAAACCACTCAATCCAAACAAAAAATAGACCAAGGCAATCTATAAATGAAAACATTTAATCTGAGACTCATGTTTACAGAAGATTAGCATCTATAACCACCATGGCAGAGAACATGGCAAAAGGAAGGTAGGAATGGCAACTAGAGAAGTAACTTAGAGCTCACATCTTGAAACAATCATATACTTACATACATATATACATATATGTTTCATGATATATACACACATATATACATATATATATATATATATATACATACACACATATACACACATGTGCATGCACACACACATACACATATATACGTGTATATATATATATATATACACACACACATATATGTGTGTATGTATGTATATATATGTGTGTGTGTATATATATTTCTGTAACACATATACATACATATATGGGAATGGAAAGCCCACCCCCAGCAACTCACCTCCTCCAGTAAGACCACAACAACCATAAAAGGTGGTAAGGAATAAGAGAGGATTATGGGATGCATATGATATGGGATACATATGAAAGCATGGGGAAAGACTAACTGGGGAGAGGAGAGGGACCAATAAGAGGGGGAATGGAGGACAGTATGTGTTGGGGGGAAATGAGTAAGAATATGCATAGTGACAGACACATTGAAGCGCTCTGATGAAATTCATTGTTCTGTATGCTAACATAGAAGATTAAAAGACATTGAAGGAAGGGGCTCCTAGCACTTTCTGTAACCTGGATGAAGGTGGAGGGCATTGTGCTTAAGTGATTCTAGCCTATACCAAGTTGAGTCTTTCTAGAACGGGAGTTAGCAAGACTGAGCGGTTCTCATATGAATGGGCATCAGGCTCAGCTCACAAAGACTTGCTCAGCCTTGGCCTCAGAGTGTGAACAGCTCTTTGTGAGCTGATGAACTACAGTTTTCACTGTCCCAGGGGTCAGTGGTGGTTGGAGGCATGTTTTAAAACACGTCTGGCTTTCCCACTGGTGAGCTGGCCATTCAAATCTCTAAGAAGCCAGTTCTGCATTTCCAGTATGGGAACAGCATTGGGAATTATGTCTCGGGTCCCTGAGTGTGTGAAATGATATGGATGGAAACACCTAGCACAGGGCCTGGGCCACAGGAAACCTGCTTCCCACGATGTGATGCACAAAGGTTTCTTTGGCTGGAGTCTTGGCAAATCTTCCCTTATGTTTAAGCTGCTAGTCACTGAAGGTATGACAATGAGTTTAGACTCCCAGAATCCTACTCTTAAGCTTTTTGGAGCAAGAAAACTAGGGCTTCAGCATGGAGGGTTCACTCCAGGGATGTTGGTGATGTGTTAACCACCTGGTCTATCAGTCTCCAGCCCATGCATAGCTCTCCTGCCTGGATTCCGGGGTCATCGTCACACAGGAACATTTAATACATCCAGCTGTGATTGTTCTGTTGTTACCATGGAAACCAAACTGCTACCTAGAGAGATGGGACCAAGGCCTTAATGGCCTTAGAAACACAAAATGTGTTCTTCAGAGACAACTTCAAATTTTTACTTCCCTCTTTCTGTCATTCTGTTTTCTCCGCCTGCTCTTACATGCATGGCTTCCCCTCCCCACCCCCACCCCCGTCTGATTGAAGGAGAATGATAGTGTACCCCGAGTTTCAGATCCCTCCCAGGAGAAAGGGACATTCATACCAGCCAGGGCTCTGACAGTTGAAGCCAGATGTCAGACAAATTCCACAGTACAGAGCACGCCATGCTCAACCTACCCTCAGCTTCCTAGGTGATAAAATGTGTTCATAGGCTCACTTCTCGACATTCCCATCAGGCCAAGTCCTAGGGATTTTTATACTTCAAATACTTTTGTTCTTGAAGATCAGTGTGGTATCTTAGGCCTGTAATCTAATCACTCAGAGGACACCGGTAACAGAAAAGGGCCTGGGAGCCTAGGTCCCTGTAGTCCGGCTTCCTCGTGTTCCTCCTTGGCACCTCTTTGTCCAGTCTGCAGAGCACCTGTTTCTCTTGATGTTTGTCTTGCATCCCCAAGTGATCAATCCTAACCCCATCCTGTGAAGGAAAGCATCTTATGCTTTTAATAAACTCCTGGTGAGCAGGGCACACAAATGCTCCCTGGGCATCGCGTGCCGGGCAGGCAGGTGCTGGCACTGGGCGGTCATGAGTAGCTATGTAAGAGCTGTGTCTGTGAAGGCTGATAGGCTGATCGGAACAGCAGTGGTGTTGAGTAGTGTGGAAGGCTTGAAAGGCTGCAGGTCCAGAGCCCAGTTATCTTTACCTTGGGCTAGCATTAGCCCTCTAATGTCCACCTTTGTATCAGAACGAACATCTTGTGACAGGCAGGTAAAACCCTTTTTGAATTTATCAGCGTAGCAGATCACTAGCTTCCACCAACTCCAAAGCTAAGAATGTCATCAGATAAGCAAGCACCTGAAACCTATAGGAGAGATTTCCCTTTCTGGCTGTAACCCCTATGAGACACACCCACCCATGCATTTTACATGACGTCTTACATTATAACTTTCTTTGCTCTGCTTTGATAAAACTTCATGAAACGGCTTCTATGTGGTGATCCAGGCCCGTTTCTCAGGCCGTGGTCACTCAAATTTGCCTCTAGAATAAATGATCTTTTAGTCTCCTTTCGGTAATAGCTATGTTGTTGTTTGTATCATCAGAACTCACAGAACAGTTATTAATATCTCCGCTGTACAGATCAGAAAAATAAAGTAGTCTACCCAGGGTCATGTGGTAGGCTGGTAGCGGGATGCAGCCCATTCACTTCCGTACCTCTCAATGTCATTCTGTGTCACTGGCTCCTGACACAGACGAAGGGAGACCATGACCCAAGAGCAAGTCGCCAGCCACACAGTGCAAGGCTGCTCCCTTCTCATCCTAAATCTTTTGTATATTATTTGTTTTCTGTAAAAATGCAACTACTTCAAAGTAGGCCTAGAGTCCTGTGTGGCTCAGGCTATCCTGTTACTACCATTAATGTAAAAAGTGGAAAGAAAATCCAGCTTAGCACAGCATTGTAATTATGAGAGAGCCAATTGTTTGAAGTTTTCATTACCAATGTACCTTGCCCCTAGGTGGGGTTTCCAATACATCTACCCTGTAGGTGCTGTTTGTACAAACCCACCTGTTGGTGCTTCCTCTCTTGTTGGAGATTGTGACAGGGAGGAGAGATGAAAGTTATTTTTAATTTGGCAACCAACCGAACATCCAACTTATCCCTTCCAGCAGCAAAGCCTATATGTTTTCTCAACAGGGTATTAATTATCTGGTTCTGGGACTGGCTAGACAGCCTGTTCCAGAGGCTCTGGTTGCCCTGCTGGCTGGATGCAATTGCAAGGTGAACCCAGCAGGACTCAGGAAACTTAAGCAGGAGGAAGGCATCCTTTTTCTCAATAAATTCAGACAGGGGCATTGGGCAACTTGTTAAACACATTTATTGATTTTTTTTTTTTTGACAGTAACCAAACACAGTGAGTGACCATTATAAACAAGAAAAGAAAGGCATTCTTTTGTATTTTGTGAGATCTGGCTGCACCTGGAGAGAAAAGATACCCCAATTTCCCAGGAATTTACAAGGCAAAGTGCATTCCTTTGGGAGCATCACAGGGGTTGGGGGGTGGGAGGAAATGGCAGTTTTGAAACGCAAGGAATCTGTCGCCTGCTAGGCCAGGCGTAGCTCACCTGGGATGAAGGATCGAGCCATGGAGTGGAGTGAAAGATAGATATACCTGCTTAGCAAATGCATTCCTGCTTGCCACAAACTCAGTAAAACTGGCTGCAAATGAACAAAACATGGAGATGAAGGGACACGGGAGAGCCAAGAAGATAGCTGCGTGGGGGCTAGGGCTTAGGCTGGCAGGAAGGAGAACAGACCAAAGCCAGAAAAAAAATGAAATCAACGCATTAAACACATTTATTGGGCTGTTAACAATAACCAAACACAATGTATGACTTTCGGAAAACAAGAAACAGCGAATGAATCGATTCTGATCTCGGGCAAGTCCTAGTACAGTTATGTGACAAAGAGGGAAATAATTCCATTCTTATAGTCTGCGGTGATAAATATATACAACGTATAGCTCTTTGATGTCTGTCCTTTTATTTATTTGTTTATTTATTTTTTGAAGATTTTCTTTTTAAATTATTGAGTAAACAGAAGAATCGTAATCTAGAAATAAGTGTCCTTGGTCAGCTTTGTCCTGGTCACCTGTCACAGCACCCTTGGAGTAGCCCAGGACACTGTCAGGGACGGTGAGATGCCGAGTCCGCTTGATGCTGTCAGAGCGGTGTTTTGTTTTGTTTTTTTTCCCACTCTCTTTTGGAAGAATTTTGTATATACAAAGGCTGAGAAGTCTCCTTGGGTTGACTTATTAGTTCAGGAAAACAGTATCAAAATTGTAATCAGGTTAACTGGTTGTTTTCTTCTAAGACCTTTGATGAATGAACCTTTGTTTCTGAAACTTGGCTTTTCCATCATGGAGGTGGTGTGTGTGTGTGTGTGTGTGTGTGCATGTGTACTTGTGTTTATGTGTGTATGAGTGTGTGCATTTGTGTTTATGTGTGTGTATGTGTCTCTGTGTGTATATATGTGTGTATGAGTGTGTGTGTATGAGTGTGTGTGTATGTGTGTGTGTAGAGAGAGAGAGAGAGACAGATGCACTCCTCTGAAACATTTTTGCAGACAATTTTCATGAAAAAGGGGCCAATCCAAAGAGTGAAAGGCTTAGGGGAGGAAGGACAGGGAAGGGGGGCATTCTGGGTTACGTCAATTCACAGTTGTAGAATTTCACTGAGGTGGGATTCTTCTTGGCTTAGTTCCCTACTTGAGGAGCCATTCGTTTACTGGAAAGAGAGAGAGAAACAAAACCAAACACACACACATACACATAACACAAACAAGGCACAACTGAATTAATTGCATACAGTGCAGGGGGGCCTTACTCTAAAGTGCTACTCCCTGCCCCAGGGCTTTTTAGACTTGTGCTTTCCAGGAAACCAAGAGCTTCAGGTGGTTACTGTGCAGCCAATTGGGTGAGAAGAATAAATGTACTTGTGTTATCAGTCATTTAATCATACTTCAAATGACCAAGAGCTAGATAGGTATAGACTATTTTTGTCAAGTAGAAAGTTCTAGTCGGGGGTACTGGTTTAGACCAGAGATAGGAAAACTTGAGTTCATAGCCGCAAATTAGCACATTCCCAATTTATTTGCATAGTGACCACAGCTGATGTCCTGTTACATCATTTGCATGCTACCTATGGCTGGTTTCACACTAGGTCATTAGAGTTGAACAGAGAAGATCTGACCTACAACGCCTAAAATATTTGAGTGTTGCTTTTCTATAACAAAAGTGCCAATGCCTGCTTTAGGCTACAAACTCTCTGTGGTTAGGGTCACATTTATATTCATTACCACTGTAGCACGGCCACTACCTAAGTGTGCCTGATACACAGTAGGTGCCCAATAAATCAGTGAGGAATAAAGAGAAAGGTCAATGATAGAATTGGGTATTTGTCCAGTAGTGGTGGCTGAAAGGGAACAAGGACTCTATTGTGTAGGTGTCCTGTGAGTATCTAAGAGAGAAAAGGGATGAAAGGAACCCAGGAGAGAGAGAACCAATGCAGTTGGAGTTTTGGGGCAGTAGTGGTATCAGGTGTGGCAGTGACTTTACTGTAAAATCTCCTACCATGGGAAATAGGCCTAAGCTAAAAGCTGGACCTTTGCCCTGGGTGCTTTTCTGGGGCCACTGCACTCACCTCTGTACTGTAGCTTCTGGGCCCTGTTGTTAGGACAGTCCTTCCCCTGTAAACTGAAGTTGATGTTGGTGCGGATACAGCGATTGTTGAGTGGCTGGACAGGCCTGAAGTTGTCACTCATGCTCAGAAAGATCTGCGATGGCTGATTCTGGCTGAGGAGGCGTAGGGAATGCATCTGTGAAGAGAAAGAGCGGTGAGATCCAGCCACTCTGTAGATGTGCTGGGGAGGAAAGGCCAAGTAGACTATTGTCTGGCCAGCACTAGCGTTCTGGAAAAGGTCTGAAGTCCTCAGAGCCCCTCTTTCCAGCTGAGCTGAGCTGAAGGACTATACATAGATGCCTTCAGACACCCAGGGTGCATCTGCCTTGCTAGCTCACGGACTTTGAACAAGTCATTGGTTCTCATCCTTGAATGAGATGCGTCCCTGTAGCACGAGTTTCCAGTCAACAGTTTTGGCCTTCTCTGATCCTCTGACTCTACACCGTTACTGCCTAGTCTGTCATAGTTGGTCTACTAAACCAAGGTAGACCACTGCAATTTCTTTCTTGTGAAAGTCTGGGATGTTTTCCCACAAGACAGTGAAACAAACAAACAAAAGAGAGTAAATCAAATGTGCTGGAAGGAGGAGGAGGAGGAGGGAGGAGAAGGGTGAGCAGGAATGGGGAAGAAGAGGGGAATAGAAAGGAGAGGAAAGGGAGAAGAAGAGGGGGAGGAGAAGGAAGGGGACAGGGAGGGAAGGTGGGGAGGGCTTCTGGCATTCTGCCTAGTGAATCCCTCATATCAGTTTCTGGTCTTGAACTCTCTGAGCGGCTCCAGTATTTCTTGACTATGTCCCTTTTCTGAGCTTGAGTGATCTGGAGGGAGTTATTGTTGTTTGTCATCCAGCAAGTCCCGACAGGATCAGGGACTGGAAGCTGCTGCCTGTTGTCAGGCTGTGCACATAGATCCTGCCAAGGAGATGGGTTCTGCCTCACTCGCACATCCTCCCTCTGAGGCTTTTTGGATACTGGTGATCAGATGCTGGAGATGGGACCAAGGCAGACAATCTACCCTCATCACGGGGGAGAGGAGGAGGGTGGCAAACCTGGAGCGAGCCACTGAGCAGAGCTGGCACAGGCTGGTTCCTGCACAGCTCTTAAACAATTCCCACATTCAAAACATGTTTGTGAAATGCTGTGTACCGTGTTTCCTCTGCTTGGAGAATGACACACACAGTACTTTTTAAAAAGATCTGAGAAGTCCCTGCATAATGAAATGGACACAGGTTATTCTTTTTGTCTGCAGTGCTACAGGATGAAGCCGGGGTCTTGTCAATGTCTCTACCACTGAGGTTTATTTTAATTTGTATAGGTTTTTTAAAATGTAGCTTAAAAATTGTTGCGTTTTTGAGACAGGGACCCATTCTGCAGCCTGGGCTTGCCTAGGACCTGTGGTGATCCTCCCGTTTCGGCTTCATTACAGTAGTGAGCCATAATATCTATTTGCATCTCTAGCTGTACACTGAACAGTCTATCTATAGAGTGTGATTTTGGACTCCGCTATCTTATTTCCCTCGGGCAGGTGGAGTGTTTTTATAAGTAGTTAATGTTAGTCCATTTCATATGCTGACTCTGTGAACGTAGGTGGTATAGGTTTAATTGTGTGTGTAAATCGGAGACACTGGTAATCTGTAACACTTAGGATGTGACCTCACTGGGAAGTGGGGCTCCTTCTGATGCAATCAGCTAAGTTAATATGAAGTAATGGAGGTTAGTGTTTTCGTTCGGTGTGACTGGAGTCTTTTAAAAGAGGGTGGATTTGGACAGAGATGCAGTCACATAGAGAACACCAAGTAACAATGATGGCAGAGTCCTGGGGTGCTACATCTCATGCCAAGGAACACCAGAGATTTCTGGTAAACTACAGAAGCCAGAGAACAGGCATGGAGCAGATCCTCACATTCCTGGGAATGAACCTACCCTTCTGACTCCTTTATTGGGGTTTCTGTGAGACAATCGTGTTTCTGTTGTTGGTCTCACCCAGTTTGTGCTTGATGGTTGCACAAATCCTAGTCGATCAACACAACAGGCTCAGAACCTACTCAGCCAGTCCCCACACTTTCTTCCCATTGGCCAACGAACTGAAGGTAAGCTCACCTGCATCCTGGTTATGTACACAGGCTTGTTCATTATTATCCAACTTGCTGTCTCATAGCAGGGCGGGATAGTCATCGACCCATCATAAGTGATGAAACTAGAGGTCTCTGGATACAGTTCCTCTATATTAAGTCCCTGTAGTAAGTATGCATCATCTGGAAAGGAAGGTAATCAAACCACAGCTTAGTATCTTGATAGAGCCTTGCTGATGCATCTTTATTATATATAATAGTAAAATATGTATATGTTTTCAGAAGACCGTATCTGCTAACATCTTCAGTAACAAACACTTCCATTGTTATTCTCCTCACATAGCTGGTGTTTTATTCTTTATTTCCTAATGTTTTAAACTACAGAGTTTTATTTATTGTTCACAAACAGTCCAGGTGGCTGAAGGCTCCTCTCTAGGCCACAAGTTGTCCACACTTGTGACTCAGACCCTTCGAATGGCCTCTGACTGGCTGCTCTGTGGTTTGGAGATCATAGTGACTGAATGAACAACAACCCTTGTAAAGGGTGACACTCACATTGCTCCATCCCAGAAGCAGCTCATGCCACTCACTTAGGCACACATCTTGGTGGTCAAAGGAGTCACATGAGTAAAGCTGTTGTCACAGATTTAAGGGGAAAAATTTGACTTTTTTGTCCTCAGTCCCTGATTTTATCTTACTGTGGCTTCTGTGCTCTAGAGATTACAGGTCTGTCTCCAGAGGTGGTAAATGGTGCACTGTGCTAGGAGCACCTACCATTAGTGCCAGTCCAGGAGCCTGGAGAGTACTCATAGGGCACCAAAGCCTAGCTTTGCACCAGAGAGATGAGACAAGCTCACACCCCTATCCCCTCTGGGTGTGTCCAACTCCCACTGGGAAAGGACTCACTGGATAGTGGCTGATGTCATCATTCAAGTGATGCATAAGAAAAGATGTTCACCCATATATAGAACTTCATACTCCATATAGTAAAACATCCACATGGATGGGGAGAATAAAGACCAGAGAGACAAAGTCTACAGCCACAGAGGAAGCTGATGCCTGCCGAGCAGGAACGGGAAAACTGCAGTTTTCCTGACCTATGAGGGAAGGCCATTCATTAATTTGCCAAGATATTTGCTAAGTACCTATTTGAGCTTGGTCCAAGGTTGGGCTCTTAGGACACAGCAATGGGCAGGGGAGATGCAGTGCCTGCCTCATTCCAGTTGAAGCCCCAGACAGCACAGCGCAGTGCACATATGCAGATGTCAGTGCAGGGTGATGAGTACACTGGCTGCTGCTGGGTAGGCATTTATGCTGGCCATCTATGTTTATAGGCAAAGACTCTCCTCCCCTTCTTCCTCTAAGAATTGTTTAAACTTTCTCTGATAAGAAAGAAACATATTTGCTGAGGGTTTTGAATTTTCCTGCTCCCTGACTGTCAAGTGTGAGAAGACTAATTGAGTTAGTAGTTTGAAAAAAATGTAAATACATCTACCATTTACCTCTTCCATCTAAAACCTTCTCGTTGTGGGTCTGGTCTAATGTTGTTTGTATTCTTGTGTTAGTTTGGGCCCCCAAAATTGTTTACAGGAGAGTCCACACATCCAGACATAAGACTCTCAGGGACCCTGCTGCTTGTTGATTCTGATTGGTAAATCAGAAAAGTTGCCAACAGCTAATGATTGGGCAAGGCATACAGAGGAGGGACTTTTAGGGTTCCCAGGCTAGGGACTGAGGGAGGAGAAAGAGATCAGGCATGCTGGGTGAAGGGGAAGGAGAGAAAAAGACACCACACCTGAGAAGGTACAGAACAGGGAGATATATCTGCCATGTAGGAGCCAGGAAAATATGGCCCAAGAGGACTGCCCAACTGGGTCCAGGGCAGTCCAGGTAGAATATGAAATGTAGTGAGTGATAACTTGGGATTATTGAAGGGAGGTGGATTAACCATGTGGAGGTTAGGAAGTGACCCAGCCATTGAGCTGATTAAGGCATATCAAAATATAAAGGTTGTGTGTATGTCTTTCATTGAGGAACCCAGAACACTGGTGGGTGGGTAGTGTGGACCACACAGCCAAGATTTATTTAATTATTTGAATATTATACCTTCCCTCCTCTACTATGCTACAAGAACCCCTCCAGATCTCCATCAATGTACCAAGAGAGATCAGCCAACCTGGGCTTGGAGAAAAACTTGACTGACCCTAAGATGAAGGATTTTTCCCTCACTCTCTTCCACTTTTCCTTTTTCCTCCCATTCTTCCTTCCATCTCCCCATTCTCCCTCCCTTCTTAAAAATAATTTAGCTTTGCTTCTGTGTCTATGTGAATGCAGATGCCCCTGTAGGCCAGAAGTAGCTGTCAGAACCCCTGGAGTTAGAATTATAGACAGCTGTGAGCCACCTGATCCTGATGTGATTTCTGGGAATGAACTTGAGTCCTCTCTAGGAGCAGCAAGTACTCCTAACTGCTCTCTAGCCATTTTTTTTTTTTGACATGATGTCATTCATGTAGCCTGGCCTGCTTTTGAACCACTAACCATCTACTTCTTAAGCATTGGTTGGGATATCAGGTGTATTCTACCATGCTTGGCAACTTGTAAACATTTTTTTCCATTTAAATAGAAACAAACACTTTGTATGGGAATAGTAAGGACCCAGGACACGCCAAAGAGGGAAGCAGCAACTGGAATCTGCCTGGAAGAGTCTATACTGTGGCATGAGATACCAAGGGTTCCTATCACAGAGCCATGATGTCCACAGTACACACCCCCGTGCTAGTCCTTCTGAGTTTGATCGGTCAATAACATGAGATGGGTATCCATCTCATCCTGTCTGCAGTAGTTTCTAGGATCTGCTGAACCTGTGCTCCAAGCTCAGAGCAGAGGATCTGGGCATAATTAGGGGAGTGCAGGCAGGAGTCACAAACAGTGATGTGTAGGCTCAGAGAGAGGCTGTCAGCTTTATCTGGAGTGGGGGAAGGGGACTCAGACAAAGATGAATGGAGGAACTGTCTTGAACTGCATCTTGAATGACAGGAAGTAATCAGTGTGTGACTAGCAGGGGTTGAGGTGTCAAGGGTACTGCAGATAGAGGCACTGGAGACAGAGCTGAGGGAGTTTTGAAGGGCTGTGGTACTTAGGGACTGCTTGAGTGTGGGCGGGATGGAGGTGGAGGTGGGAAATGAGGCTAGCAGGGTCAATGCAGGCCACATCCAGGAGGCCCTTGCCTGCGCTATTGGGAGTTTGGGCTTCAGCCTGGAGGCAGTTTGAAACCACTGAAGGCTTTCAAACTAGAGATGGCATGATCAGATTTGAACTTAATGAGGCTTGCTCTGACGGCGGTTTGGCCTGAAGATTAACATATTGAATGAGAGAAGGAAGCATTCCGCAGGTTTTTTTTATTAAAGGTCAATGTGATTTGTTTAACCAAGCTTGTATGAAGAGCATATTGGGTACTCTAGCGCGCTGCTATGATTCTATTTTATTTTATTTGGGGCGGTGGGGAGGAGGGAAGGATGGATGCAGTAGACACGAGGGAGATTCTAGGCAGAACTGGAGCCAAGATAAAGAAGATTTATATTTTCCTGAAATTAGACCAGCCCCTATGCTACCAGCCCCTATGCTACAGCCATATTTGAGGAAAGGATTAGGGAAAGCAAGGCTAGAAACAAGAGATATGATGTTTTATGTGTTTATCTTCCTCATAGGGTGCCAGCATGTTTACAAAACACCATAGCATTCATATTCCAGCCTTGATCTGCTAGGGTCCTGGTGGGAAAGTCCTTTTGGTCACCCCTCTGTCAGACACAATAGCAACACTTGGTGGCCACCCTTTTGAGATCAGCAGCCACCACTGTGCCCTTCATAACAATCTTTTTCTGTCTGTATGCTTACTCTTAATTTCCCTCTGCAAAAATTGAAACCATCCAGCATAAAGAATCTGGGCTTGGGGCCTAAGTTTGAATAATGGCTTTGATGCTTGTATCTGTAAGACCTTGGACCCATAGGTGATAAGAGCCTCTGTTTCCATGTCTACAGCATACAGATGTGATGTAGAATACTTGCCTCACAGGCTATTAGAGGAACAAATAGGACCGTGCTTTACAAATACTATCTAGCACAAGGCTCAATCCAGGAAAGTACTCAGCCATGTTGGATGGCATTGATGTCACCTTTCTGACCCCCAGCGTCCTTGCCCAGCTTCCCTGGTAAACTCCCTGTCATTCCCAGGACTCTGACTTTCCCAGCTAAATCAGCTTCCCAGGAATTACTTAGCTATCTGACTCTTTCCACTAAACTGTGAGCCTCTGAGGAATGTGTTTTCTTCTTTTACTGTGGATTCCAGTCTGAGGTCTACCATATCAAAGACTATTCAGTAAACATAAGACTAAATGATCAGATATAATGCTTTCTGCTCAGCAGCTCTACCTAGTGATGGTGCTGAGCAGAAATCAAGTAAGGAATAGTCAACATTGGATAGGTAATGGGAAAGCAGGCTGCAGCACTAACTTTAATGTATACTGCACCTACCATCTCTTGTACACCACACCCAAGACATCAGCATGAGGCTCTTGGTCTTGTTTCAAGCTTTATATGGTGATATCATGTTTCTACATCAAACATGTATGAACTCTCATAATTATATTGCTGAAATTTGGCATGAATGTAACATACACCATTGTCTCAAAGACTGACCTTAAAATAGTGCTCTTTCTTCTAGACATTGGGATTTCAGAAGTATGAGCTTGCTCAGTGATTTTGATAAGTGTAGTGACTTGAGTGAGCATGGCCCCATAGGCTCAGTTGATCCCCAGTTCATGAAACTGTTGAGGAAGGATTAAGAGGTGTGGCCTTGTTGGAGGAGGTGAGTCTTGGTGGGTGGGGGGCAGGATGTGATGTTTCAGAAGCTCAGTCCATGTCCAGTTAGCTTTCTCTGCCTTTTAGTTGAGTCTCAAGATGCTAGCTCTTAGCTGCTGCTCCAATACCATGCTAGCCCACTGCTATGCTCCCCACCATGATGGTCATGAACTCTAACCTTCTGAAACTCTACATTCTAGATGAACATTCTTCTATAAGTTGCTTTGGTCATGGTGTCTTATCACAGCAATAGAAACGTAACTAAGACCATAGGAGAGAGGTAGTGTGGCCCAAGAATAACTATGGGTACGTCAGAAAATTTCAGCCCCAGCATTCAGAAATGTCTCTCAAAATTTCTCTTATGAGAAAAAATGATTTATAGAAAGTAAAGCCTCAGACTTCAAGATGGGAGTCATAATTCAAGTGTAAGTTATAATTATATATTTGACAGTGACTTACTGTTTCTTCATGGATAACTCAAATAACGTTTCCTTACCTGGAGCAATGGACAGTTGTGGATAATTATTACTAAGGCTATATTTAGGTAAAAAACATCCCATAGATCCCAAAACATCTCTCAACATCAAGGAACTTGTCTAGCCAAATTTATCATTAGTAGGCCAAGGTTTGGCATGGAAGCATTGCATTGCTAATCTGTCTGATAAGGATTTAGAAGGACAGGAAATTACCCTTGGATAATCAATATATAGACTTTTACTGTTCTGGAAGGCTGTGGAAATTGACCACTGTGCCTTTGGTTTTGTGGCACACTATGTTGGATCTAGAATTTATCTTATCCTGAGTTCTCAGAGTTACAACCAAGAACTTCCAAGTTACTTCCCCCAGCTTCTTGGGGGAAGTATTGTGGGAGGGGCTGACTGGGGGGGCAGTGAGTAGGATGTAAAGTGAATAATAAAAACGTCCCCAGCTAACTTCTGCTTGTTGTTGTTCAAGCAAAACATTTCATTGTGATGCAATGTCTCAGCCAATACAACAGGGAATCATTTTGTTTTTTTTCAGTCTGAACTTTCGCTAGGTGCCTTAGACAAGTGCATGGGTCTGCCTCACAAGGGCCACTGCTGATAGTCAACATCTCTTGCTCGCTGATTATCAGGTTCCTATTGAGGCAGACCACACCACTGAGAAAACAGCCTGATACTCCCAAAAATCAATACTGGCTTTGATCAATATGAAACTATGAGGCAATTTAAGTATATGGAATAAATAACATTCCCCCTTGTAATCTGAGGCAAGTTCAACTGAAATGAGGCAAAAAAAAAAAAAAGGCAATTACAATAGAATAAAGTAGTATCATGTTTTTGTTTTACACAGACAACAAAAGAAGAAAAGGGCCTCTGAGAGCTGTATTCTTAGAGGTAAGTTCTATCTCACCAGTTTCTCACTGCTGTGAGTATCTACTGAGACAGCAACATGGAAATAGGTGTGTGGTGCTTCCCACTATGGGAAAACACTCCTAAGTCTGTTCCTCTGAAATGAGAGTACACATTCAATTGAGCATTGAGAAAGGCACCTGGAGCAATGTGCTTAAGCTCTTTGGTGATCCTTCAACACACTTACACTGTGTTCCCTAGGGAACTGTGGGAAGAACTCGCCCTGAGAGCTGTGAAGGCAGTTACAGGATAGTCTGTGCTTGCCTACACATCCATGTTTTACTAGGAAATTCAGGAGGAAGCGTGGGTAACTTGAAATTACAAATAGGCTAGTTAAAGCACCTTTTAAGGGGCTTACTCTGCGTGACAAATGCCGTGTTTATAAACTCTCCTCCATATGCCTCCAGTACTGTGTCTTTATTGCCTTGGAGAGTGGGTCTGTTAACACAGTAAGCTGATGTCTTTATAATTGGATGTGGTAGTCCCCTGCATTCTTTGTTAGATCTAAGCTCTCCTATTCATGACTTGAGCACTGTCTTAGTTACTTCTCCTCATTGTGACTGCAATTTCTTTTGGCTCACAGTTTTAGGGACTACATTCCATCATGTCAGGAAAGACATGGTGGTGGGAGTGGCTCATAGCTCTGACAGCAGGAGGGTAATATAGGTAGGTTCATTGCCTCAACAGTCAAGAAACAGATAGGTCTGGATTGAACAAGGATTGGGCTATGACTCCTAATGACCTAATTCCTGCAGTAAGGTCTCACTCCTAAAGATTCCACCACCTTCCAAAACAGTACTACGACATGGGGACTAAGTGCACAGACACTCAGGCCTGTGGGGATGGTTGACATCTAAGACATAACAAATGAGGACAGGCAATTGAAAGAAGATAAAGTCACCAGACTAACACACTGCCCGAGGATTTGAGAAGAGTGTTCACTGCGGCAATGCTCTAATAACTACTGCTTGTTATCCATTCTAGAAGGAGTCTTTGCAATCCATTAATCATTAGTTTCGTCTCTTGAAAATACTGTAGAAAAGGGTTCTGGTTCAATGAAATCAAGTGTTACTAAAATGATACAAATGTTACCTTTCACGTAATTGAGGTGCCATGTCTACTAATTAATTAACAAGGGAAACAGGCTTACAAACACCATACCCGTACAGTGCATTAAAAATTAAAGTACTTCGAGCTAAATTACCAATATCTCCTCAAGAAAAGCCTTTCTAAGAAAATCCATTTTTTAATGTCATGCTTTGAGTCTTGACCCTCACTCTGCTGAAGCAGAATTTGACTTTAATAAAATGGATTTTCTCTAGAAGACTTTTAAAATTCAGCCTGAAATTAATTCAAGCTGGTCTTTTCTATTGTCAGTCATGGTTAGTGAGAATATTTTACAAGTTCTACTCAGATATATGAAGTGTAAGCTTCTGGCTCAGAAGTTAAGGGCACTGGCTGCTCTTCCAGTGGATGTGGGTTCCATCCTTAGCACCCACATGATGGCTCAAGACCAGCTGTAACTCTAGTACCAAATGATCTTACTCCCTCTTCTGAACCTCTGGGGGGCACTGCACTCAAATGGTGCACAGACATATTTGAAGGCAAAATACCCATGCTCACAGAATAACTTAAAAAATGAAATTTAAGTTCCCATGGAAACTAGTAACATCTCATGAAGTCCTTGTGTGCACTACTTAGATCCATGATGTGTATGCTTCTCTAAAAGCAAGCATACTCTGCCACTGCTTGTATGGCCTACACTGGACTCATCTTCAGAATAAAACTGTTTTCGGCACAACAATGACTTGCCCCCCAACCTGAAGGAACAGGATTCAACAGGCATATGCCTTAAGACAGTGTAGGAACACAAATATATTGCACATTGAGTTCACATTTGTTACTATCCAGGCAATTGACCTATTACCTTATTTAGTCCCCACCCAGCCCTTTGAGCATTAGCTTACTGATGAGGCCATCAAACCTCTGAGTGGTGCTTCTGACCTCTTCTGACATCAGAAAGCAATGACAGTGCGGGAGCTAGAATAGGAGCCTAGTGTGTAGGTTAGCCTTGTCAACTCAATGGGACTTCAAATCATCATGGAAACAAACATTTGACTATGTCGACAAGGTGGGTTCTAGAATCGGTTTATTGAGGTAGAAAGAGCTACCCTATATGTAAGCAGCACCACTCCATGGGCTGGGGTCCTTGGGACATAGAAGAAAGAGAGCTGAGTTCAAGCATTCACCTTGCTCAGCTCTTCTGACTGTGGAAAGTACAGCAAGCTGCTTCCAACACCTGCTGCCATGATATTTTCCCCACCATGGGACCGTGAGCCAAAATTAAATCTCCCATACTTAAGTTGCATTTGCCAGGCATTTTATCACCACAATGAGGAAAGAACAACACACCAGGTCTGCTCCTCTCCCGTGATAATGGTGGCCTTTACCAAGTGGCGTCCAAAATTCTCCCATACTTTGGCAAAAGCACCTTTACATTTAAATATATCATATAGTATAAATATATAATATATTATAATATATAATGCAATATATAACATAACGATATTATATAACATAATGTATATGATGTATATGTATCTATAGTACATCTTGAAAGGATGATTTTTCCCATGTTTCCCTTTTCTCAGCTATCCCTGCCATCAATAATGCTGTCCTCAGCTTGGTGGACTATCTCTACTCCTTCCATCTTGTGCCAACTGACTCCTGTGCTTGTTCCTTCCTCCCTGTACCTCCTCAGCTAGCTGGTAAGCTGGCCACAGAGGAGCCTTTTCCATAATAGGGCCATGAAGAGATATATTTAGAAGTGGTTTTCCATTCCAAGTCATGAAGATTTGAATCGCTCTTTTAGAAATAAGGACTTGTCCCACCTCTCTCCTGTGTTTATTCTTACTCCAATGACTTCACCCAAGTTTAAATGCCATCTGGATGTCAGTGCCGTCCACAATCGCAGCTCTGGTTCTCTTTCCTGAAATCCAGGATGATATACCCAACTGCCTACACCACACCTCCTCTTGAATGCCTAATAGAAATCCCAAGCACGACATGTTCAAGATCTGTGATCCCTTCTCCACCCACTAGCACGCTGCATCTGAGTCTTCCCCATCTCAGGGGATGGAAATATCTTCCTTCCAGTGACTTGAACTAAAAATTTCATGGGAATCCTTGGCTCTGTTTTCCCTTGCACATTAAAAAGAGATTTAGCAAGAAATCTGCTGCTGACTTAAAATTTATCCAATCACCTATCACCACCTTTCCCTCGTTGACCTGGTCACCATCAGTACCATTGCCCCATTATTTGATGGTTACAACCACCTTCTGTCTTTACCCTTGCCACACTGTAGTCTATTTAAAAGGTTTTCAGACTTAGTAAATTTTATTTTATATGTATGAATGTTTTGTCTGCCTGCATATATAGATATCCACATGGATACCTGGTGCCTACAAAAACAGTCAATAGAAGGGTTTGGATTCCTTGAAGCTGGAGTTATGGATGGCTGTGAGCCACTATGTAGATGCTAGGGATTGAGCCAGGGTCTTCTGCAAGAGGACTAAGTTCTCCTAGCCACTGAGCTATCTCTTCAGCCTTTGTATAGTTTATTTTTAATCAAGAAATCATAATATACCTTTTTCCTCTATGTATGGTAAATGTATATGTATACAAATATGTGTTGTGTGTGGGTTGTGTTGTATATGAGCATATATAAGGAGTTCATTGAGTATAATTGTCTTGCTTTATTATTCTCTTCTTTATTCCCCAGACAGGGTCTACCACTGAGCATAGAGCTAGCCTGGCAGCTGATAATCTTCAGTGATCCTCCTATCTCTGTCCCTCACAGTGATGAGGTTATACAAACACATACATGCTTGGGTGGTTTTGTAGATGCTGAGGATTCAAGTGCTTTCATCCTCTGAGCCACCTACCTATCCCAGGGTGCTCCTTTTGGCAGGAGATGGTAGTCTGCTTGAAGACCCAGAATGGCTTCCAGTCTAGGTTGCCTTCTCTGACCACTATGTATGCCAATTAGGACAGTGTGACGGTATCCTCTGGAGGATACTGATTTCCATAGGCGATTTCCATATAAGATAGCATGTGTGTAGGAGTTGATGATAACTTGGAGCAGAATCAGGCTGAGCTGGCCAAGTGTCACTGCGTTAGTTCTGTGGTTAGTTGATGCCCCTTCTAAGCAACTAACCACAATTGTAAGAAGCAGTGCTGTGGCTAATCAACCCAAGATCCAGGTTAAGTGAAAAGCATGCTGAAAGGTTTTGCACCATGTCAAAATGCCAGAATTATAATTGGTTTTAAGACCTCAGAACTTATCTTTTCTTACTTTTTAGGAGAGAAGCAAGAGTGATGTAAGAATGGTACCCAGGAATATCCAGGTGTGAAACCATGCTCTTTAGTATGGAAGTATGGGGTTGAGGTTCAGGAAGTTCCTTCCCCCCAAATCCCCATCTCTGTGGGAGGGCTGTGATGTTGAGCATCTTAGTCACATGGCAGGTGCTGGGTAGTGCAAAGTAAGTGGTAGTGAGAGAGAACATATTTCAAGACCAAGCCTTACGCAGCATCACAGGAATTCATGGACTGATGGCAAAGATACTTGCTGGGTGTTCCTCTGATGCTGGAAAGATGAGAGCCACGTAGGTCCTTCTGCCTTAGCTGATCTGGGGACCTCTGACTGCAGGAGAGAAATCTTGACTAACCCGCACGTGTAGCAGTGAGAAGTGAACACCTAGTTCTGAGTGATCATTCACTCATTATGTAGAAGTCAGTGACTACACAGCTACCTTCCTCTGACCTTGGTTTCATCTGTGTACTGGGGAGAGTGAACATGCCCACTCAGAAGACTCATGTGATAAGAAGCACATAAGATGCATAGCCCCAGCCCTGGGCTGTGCAGAGTACCCCTTCCACATCACCTCAGAATTTTTGATGCTCAGTACAATGAAGCATGGCTACTTCATCTAAGAGAGCAAGTCAAATTGGAACTCTGCTTTGAAATGGGTAGTTTAGAGATCAGGGAGGGATGTATTTGTGCACTTCTGGATAGAGTGGTTGAAATAGTAGCCTTTGAGGGTGTGCTGGATAGTTTTATGTCAACTTGACACAAGCTAGAGACATTGGAAAAGGAGGGAACCTCGATGGAGAAAATGCCTCTATAAGATCGAGCTTTAGGGAATTTCCTTAATTCGAGATTGATATATGACAGCTCAGACCATAGTTGGTGGTGGCATCCCTGGCCCTGGGTTTTATACGAAAGCAGGCTCAGCAAACTGCAGGGAGCAAGCAGGTGAGCAGCGCTCCTCTATGGCCTCTGTGTTTGCTCCTCCAGGTTCCTGCCCTGTTTGGGTTCCTCTCTGGACTTCCTGTGATGATGAGCAGTGATATAGAAGTGTAAGCCAAATAAAGCCCCCCCCCCTCCCCCCGCCACATTTCTCTAGTCATGGTGTTTCATCATAGCAGTAGTAACCCAAACCAAGACAGGGGGAGACTTTACTTTTCCCTGTCTCATTTAAGAGTGTGGAAACAGGATAAAATAATATGTGTACCAAGCAGCCTCTGCACCATCTTTATCCTGACCTGATTTTGTGGGCTGATGCCAAGATAACTTGCTTCCTCTTATAGAGGCTGGGTGCTGGGGAGATGCCTAGGTTTTGTGCTTCAGGGTGACTCCTGTTTCAGACCACCTACCTGCCACAGGGCCAACCTTCCCCTGCTGGAGGCTGTAGGAAATTTAACTGGAGGGTAGAGAGCTGTGCTTTCCTGCTGAGCAAATCAATCCCTTTCTGCCAGTGTCCTGGGCATGGCCGTGTCTGGGACAATTCTGTGTATCAAGCCATCATTATCCCTGTGGTGAAACTCTTTTCAGGTGTGTGACAAAGGTCACTCACTATGTGGGACACCTCTCTCATAACATCTGCTATCAGAGGACCCATTATCATGTCTCGTCATGCAGACCAGGGTGTCTTGCTTAATTTCCCCTCACCTTTTTTCTTTTTTTCCCTTTTCTTTTCTTTTCTTTTCTTTTCTTTTCTTTTCTTTTCTTTTCTTTTCTTTTCTTTTCTTTTTCTTTTTCTTTTTCTTTTTCTTTTTCTTTTTCTTTTTCTTTTTCTTTTTCTTTTTCTTTTTCTTTTTCTTTTTCTTTTTCTTTTCTTTTTCCTTTTTCTTTTTCTTTTTCTTTTTCTCTTCTGCCCAGGCAGGTATGGAGAGATTTTATCCACTTCCTCTTTCTAGAGTTCTACTCCTATGTTGGAAACACAGAATTTCTACTTCTGTGGCTCTAGAACACTTTTCCTGCTCCCTCCATTATTGTGACTGAAGGAGAATGTTCGTTTCTCAAGTGACTCTTGGATGAATTGTTGATGGGGGCAGATCCAATCTTTGAATGTTCAGCAACTTTTGTAATGCTGGTACTTTGCCTGGACTGCCTTGGCTTCCTCCTTCTGGCTTACCTGCCTTCCTCCCCTTCCTTCTTTGCTTTCTTCCTCTCTTTTTCCTCTTTCTTTCCTTCCTCTGCTTTCCCTTCTCTGTAACCACTTCACTTAATATTAATCGGGTGGCTGTAGGGGGAGGGAAGCCAAGGACCCCTAATGATCCTCTATGCAAGTGGAAATCAGACAGATTGTGTGTTGGGGTTTAATGTGCAATTTCATGGCTTTTCACAGTCTCTAAACTGCAAATTCAAGATGATTTGAAAACATTTTATTTAATTTTCATGCTCTTTTTTAATCAAAAAGTTAAAAGAATAATAATCTTTTATGGGCAGTTATAAATGTGCTATTTACACACAAGACAGAAATATCTCCCTTAGCTGAGCAATCTGAGTGTGCTTCGAGAGAGCGCCACAAGAATGCTGATGAGGGAGGCAGTCAGTCTTGTAGGTGATGTGTGTAGAAGTGGAGTGATCTTGGGTTCACCAGTGGGTCACCCCATCAGTTCCCCAACCTCTTTGTATATAGGAGGGACCTGACTGTGGGCCCCTTGTGGGGAGCGCAGGTGTCTCAATCATCTTTATGAGAAACTCACAGAAGGTGTGAGTTGAAAGATGCAGCCAGTGACAGAGGGCCGTGCTCTCTGTAGTGTCCTTCCATATCACACTGGAGACAGAAGCAGCAGGGACAGCTCATCTACAGGCTCAGCTACAAGAAGGCCTCAGCAGGGAGATGTGGGAAATAAAATGTCTGCATGTTCTATTTTCCTTTGTTGAAACTCGTTATGTACCTGTTGTTTGATTCACAAATCTAGACCTTCAAGATTTCAAAAACCTGGGGTTGAACTTTTTCAGTTGAAGTAGCAGCCTTGACGTGAGGGGCTCCTCGACAGAGGTCCAAACCAAGACTTGAATTCTAGTTTCCTGTCCACTCCTAACTAGATACCCCTATTTTCCCATCTTGACTTTGAATTTCTTGATATATGTCTATTCATATGGTCTCCCCAAGTCTTACTGCCCCCAGGTTTACTGTGCATGGCAGTGGGTGGTAGGTTTACTGTGCATGACAGTGACGTTCTCTCTGCTCTCCCACTTTATCTAGGTGCAATTTCTTCTTTTCTGATTAAGGAGTTTAAGATGAAGCAATCTGAAAGCATGGGCGGTTGGCAGAACCCTACAGATCCCCAGGGCATGGAGAATGAAGGAAGATGCCACCCAACCTCCTCCTGGAAGGAGATCAGACTTGGTTCAGGTGTGGTTCTGAAAAGGTCACATTGGGTCCAGAGTACCTGGTGGATTTTGTTTTTCATCATATAGTTGGCAAAATCCCAACGACGGACAGCTGACACAGTAGAGTGAGTCGGCGGGTAGAATACCCCAGCTCATTACCAACCCACAGGCTAACGATGACCACATCATCATAATCGTTATTGCCTTAGACAGGCGTGGATGACAAAGACACTCTGGGGACTTGTGCTTAAAATGGGCTGCTTCTCAGCTAGCTCTGACTCTCCAGAGTGACTTTCTACGGAATTAAAGGATCATGAAGCAGAAAGGGGCCCACAGAGCTCATCTGTTCTGGCTTCTTGCCTTCTGACAGGACTAACCTTTGTAGAATAGATGCTGTAAAGAAAATTGAACCAAACTTACTTTTATATGTTATTCTTGTGATAGTATCTCTGTTGAGCATTCGATTAAGAAATGGGTTTGATGAATCAGAAACCTGTAAGAGAGGAGAAAGTGTTAATGACTGGGTGTCAATCTCCCAGGGCAAATATTATGCATTATTTCTTTCCTTCATATTGATGGCTTGCCATGGGTCCAAATGTGATGGCTAGAATTCAGAGATCAGAGACACACATTCTACTCTGTATGGACACCTCATCTTGAGATGGAAGAGAGGCAGGCAAACATATTGTCCTCATGTGGATTAAGGAATGCTCTGATAGAGTCCTTATGGAGAGACTGCTCTCTGTCTGGGGACTCAGGGGAGTCAAGGTCTGAGTTGGTTTGGAAGGATGGGTGGCAGATGTAGTACTTTAATGCTAGAATATGAGGAAGGAGGAAAGGCAAGGAGACAAGAAAAAAAACATCCTTGCTGAGGACCTGTTCAGAAGAGGCAGATGCACATACAAATATCTAGTGGAGTTGAAGGCTTTGGGAAGGGCAGGATGGGAGGTTAGCCCATGCTAGGCTTTGAATGTCAAGCTAGGATATATTTAATCCTCAGGAATGGGGAACCATTCAAAGGGTTTTGGGCAGGGAATATGGAATGAAATGCCAGGAGAGGGTCATGTCTCTAAGTAGAGAGAATATCTAGAATAGGGGTGCCAGAAGAGGGAGGAAAAAAGAGAACTTTGTAATTCTACTGCTCATTAGCATATGAATATATTATAAACCACAACATCCAATCTTCCTTCCATCTACCCACCCACCCACCCACCCATCTATCCTAGAAATATTTATCAAGTCCCTATAATGGGCAAAAACATTGTACTAGAGATGAATTTCCATTTCTGTACTTATGCTCTTCCATGTCCAGATTCTTCTTCTGGGAGAAGCAGCTGAGTGACAAGCAGGTAAGGATCAGAGAATCACCCTTTATAGGACCACCCTTTATAAGGCCACTCTACAGGCAGCCTCCTGTAGCTGTGGAATTTCCGTAACAACGCCCTTTTACTCAGTCTTTTCTCAGGACCACTGTTTATCTTAGTCATTTCTCTCCTATCTTGCTTAGTGAGGCTCTGCAATTTACATCTCAGCTGTTAATCAGATGCTGCGACACATCAACATTTTAAATCTGATTTATTCCGAGGGTTGGGGGAAAAAAATCACAGCAGATGAACATCACTATTAGATAAGCAACAGGTACCTTTCGTTTGGAGGAAGCACAGACTGTTTATTTTGCTTCCAGCTGTCTTTCTTCTTACAGGGTTTCCTGGGTGTGTTGTGACTGACAGGTACTGGGAAATGAGGGTGCTCAGTGGAGGTAAAAACCCACCTCCGACAGGGAAAAAGTCCCAAGTCAAGCATTGCTGTTCCCTGGAAACATGCATGCCAAATTCAGCTTCTGTTGTGACATACTCTTGAGCATTCAAAGGATAGCTCTCAGAGCCTTCTGTTTGTGCTGTATACTGTGTGATAGCAGGAGGGGCCATGAAGGTGTCTGGCAGAGCAGGAATCTGCAACAGCTCTTAATTGCTGGGGGTGCTGGGCTCTTGGTACCTGGCAAGCTAGACAATACTAGGGTTGAGACCAGCCTCCATTTGGATCTGGTTAAAGATTATTGAGATATTTCCAAAGTGCACACAGATGATTTGTGGGCACAAGTGTGCTGGCCGTGTGGGTGAGAGGATAGAATATGTACTTAATATAAGTGAGAGTAAGTGGGAAGTTAATGGTGAGTGAGATCAAACAGCTATTACAGCCAATCTCAGCTCCCTGTGGTCATGGGAAGTGTGTGTGTGTGTGTGTGTGTGTGTGTGCATGTGTGTGTGCTCGAATCCATACATGCACACATGTGTGCCTTGAAGAATGTGTAGTGCTAAGTTGTAGGAGTCAGTTCTCTCTTTTCACCCAAGTCCCTGGAATTGAACTCAGATCATCAGGGTTGTTAACAAGTACCCTTAACTGCCAAACCATCTCCTTTTACCCCCAAACCCTCAGGCATTAGGTCAGGGTGACATTTGCTCAGGTGAACCATTCCCATGTGAGGACTTCAGCTCCAGGGAGCTGGAAGCGGGAGGCAGGGGCATCAGAAATGGGGCTGGTGAGTATCAGAGGCTGCATACCCTTAGAGACTAAGGATTCAGTTCATCTCATTTCTGGGTACCCGTGTCTAGCAGATGGTGGACCTCTGTCCCATGCTCACTTGGAGTTTGGAGATGAATTAATGACAAGTCAGAGTTCACTCTGGAGCTGGAAGCCTGGGAGTTGACTTTGTAGAAAGAAGAGAGGCTTATTATGAGTCTGAGCCAGAAAACTTCACATCTACTCAAGGAAAGAATGGAAAACTCTCCAGGGTCTAAACTGGCCAGAGAAGATTCAGGAGCTGACCCCTGTCATTTATTGGCCAAAGGATTTAGTATAGGTCCTTTTAACAAATTACCGGAGAGCAACCGAGGCCTGCAAGCCTGACTGTTGGTTGGGATCTCAGCATAGTGCTGATTTCTGCGTGAGCCCGTGGAACACCGGCAGTTTGCACTGGAGGAAGTTGGTTGCTGGTCACTTCATCAGTCACTGTCAGCCGTTACACGCTTGAGCTTCTAGGACGACATTTACTGACTTAGAAACTTTAAGCAAAGGGGAGCAAAGTCAGGGACTGAAACTGAGATACTCTTCAAGGGACAAGAAGCATTGGGAAAGGCAGGTTGGCCTCTGGATATCACTCATGGAAGGCTTGGTATGTAGAAAACCACAGGAAGAGGTGACTCCTGGTCACATGACACTATGCAACATACCCTTAGGCTTGTGGACCATGATTGCATGGATTGGTTGTATGTGTCATAACTGGGACCAGAGTAAGAATTTGCTCCAGGCTTGTGGGTACCAGTGGGGCATGGCTAGGGGTGTGTGGTTGTTTGAGTGGCACCTTCTTTCTTCTCATCCTCAGTTCCTTTTTCAGCTCTGTTGAGTTGACTCACAATGGGAATACACTAATGAGCACTAAAGCCAGGCAAGACTTGGGGTGTCTTTCCTGCCTGAGCTATTACAAGCTCCATGAATTTGGCCTGGCTCAGATGAAGGTTAGGAAGTTAGCAGGAGGCATGGCAGCTGGGAAGATGGCCAATACCTGTTGCACAAAGTCTGCTTTGGCAGGGGGTGCGATGGAATGGGAGATAGTGTGTGTGGGCGCTATTGCCTAAGGGGTCCCCAGAGACTCCCATTATTCCAGGGGCTCTGTTAAAACTCCTTGATGATGAATGCTAAATTTCTACTAAAATTCTTCATCACAGTCCAAGTTCTGGTTAGTCTAATTTTCTTTAATGATTTGTACACAAGCCTCTCCAACAGTCCAAATAGTGTGGTACATTAATTAGCCTTTGTAACTAACATAGTCTACTGAAAACAATTTTTTATTTTTTACAATTGGAAAGGGAATCTTACTTTTTCATTAAAAATGGGCATATCTGCATTACTTTACATCTGCCAAAATATTAAAGGTAATTAAAGAACAAAATCAGAATTTGTTCACTTGGACATCTCATATTGTTTTTGCCTACTGGATATCTGGGGAGCATGGCTGAAAATCATACATTCAAAATGGGGATTTTCGTCTTAATTCTAACTGCCAGGATTTTGAACCAGCCTTTGAGTGGGAAAGGAAGATGAACTTTACAGCTGCTGTGGGGAAGCCCAGAGGTATATTATAGTGCAGGGCCTACCTGGGAGGATCAACCCACACTTCTTCTTCTCCGGGTATCAGCAAGTGATGGACCGTCCTTCAGTCCTAGAAGGTATCAGCTCTCTAGCTCTTCTGCTACTGTCTCCTTGTTCCACTGTAGCAGGTGGGGCCTAAAGCCTGTCCCTGAAAATCGCAGTTGCTTTCTCTCTGACCCCTGTCATTTACTGGCCAAAGGATTTAGTATAGGTCCTTTTAACAAATTACGGGAGAGCAACCGAGGCCTGCAAGCCTGACTGTTGGTTGGGATCTCAGCATAGTGCTGATTTCTGCGTGAGCCCGTGGAACACCGGCAGTTTGCACTGGCTCCCCAAACCTTCAGGTCCCAAAGCTCTGAAATGGAACCTGTCACTTCTGCACCTCACTTTCAGAGCTCTGAATCTTTTATGAATCTCATGGTTATAAAAGTCCTAAGACCCCAACATTACTGTAGGCATGGGTATGAATTGACATTACTTCTTTAACTTTTTAAAGTTACAACAGAGACTGTAGAATGATGCTCTGGTTGGTATTGGGGGGGAAGGGGTGGCAAGCAGAGTACAGGAATCATGCAAGACTTACTTTTATAAATATAGAAACTACCACCAATCCATTGGGGCTCTTCGCAGCTTCTGTGACATTTGTGTATAGCTCGTGGTTATAGTGGATGAGTTGTACCTGGTAGGAAGGGAAATCAGGAATAAGAACAACAATCCTGGCTTGAAAGGTACCAGGCACAGCCTATCTTCCAACATGAGGGTGAATTGCAAACATACGGAGAGATTAGTAGAAGGCTATGCTTTTTCTTATTCTTCTCTCATGTATTACATCCCAACTGCAGTATCACCTCCCTTCCCTCCCCCAGTTCTATCTCCCCTACTTCCTGTCTCCCCTAGATCCACCCCTCCTCGGCCTTTCTTCAGATATGAGCAGGCTTCCCAGGGACATCAACCAAACATGGTGTAACACACTACAGTAAGACCAGGCATATATTCTCACATCAAGGCTGGATGAGCCAACCCGGTAGGAGGAAAAGGGTTCCACAAGTAGGCAAAATAGTTAGGGACAGCCCCTGTTCTCACTATGAGGATTCCCACAAGAACACCAAGCTATTCAGCCATAACATATATGCAGAGGACCTATGTCAGATCCCTACAGGCACCCTGATCTCTGTGAGCCTCTGTAAGTCCAGGTCAGTTGATTTTGTGGGCCATGTTCTTGTGGTGTCCCTGACCTGTCTGGTTCCTCCAATCAGAAGGATGCACTTTTACTTGGTGAAATTTCAGAGGGAGGTGTAAATAGAATCTATGTGTATAATACACACACACACACACACACACACACACACACACAGAGAGAGAGAGAGAGAGAGAGAGAGAGAGAGAGAGAGAGAGAGAGAGAGAGAGAGAGAGATGGGCATACCTACACATATTTGCAAACATGTTGAGGTAACAATGATGTTTTTAATAAGATTATACCCATCTGGTGTTTCATCCCTCCCAGGATATTTCTCCTAAAGTGATCTTTAAGTGAATTTTCCACATTAGGAAATGGAACAGCCCTTCAGGTGTGGGCATCTCCCAGCAGCGCCAACAGCTACCACTGGCAGTGAGTAAATCTTGCTGGTAGCCTTGGGTGAGCAAGGAGCTGTTAGACTCTGAGCTATCCCCATGGCTCTAGGAGTAGATTGGCAGTGTGTAGGATGCTTGGCTCTGCAGATGGGAGAGTGGATGGTTCTGTCTCATGATGTGCCAGCCCGTTCATCTGGTTCACTGGGTTTTGCAAAATTTTGTTTTCCCATCCTCTAACCAAAACCTGTGACTGCCTGCTAAGATTAGTGCAGTGAGCACTGTGTGTGTGTGTGTGTGTGTGTGTGTGTGCGTGTGTGTGTGCATGAGATTTGAGTTGTGTTGAAATGCATTTCTCTCCATTACCTCATTCTTTAAAACTTGCATTGTGGAATATGGCATGTGCATATGCCTAAATGAGCACACTACAGACTTTTATCCACATGATCAGATTTTTTACCACTTCACCAAGAACCTGTTCTCTTACCATAAAAAATTAGTGTGATTATCCCTTTTAAGATGTGCCTTATAGGCATTGTTTAAAAATAGTTTTATAATAATATGAACATATACTTTATGGTAACAAATTTAAAAATGTAGATGTGTCTAACAGTTCCCTTGTCTCCATCTAACTCTAGCTCACATGATAGAAAAATTAGCAACTCAGTGTAATTCCACCCAGACAGTTTTCTTTGCTTATAAAGTACATAGCTGCACACATGCAAATAATCTTAAACAATAGAGGGATGGGGACACACAGCTCAGCTGGTAGAACTCTTGCTTGCTCTGGGTTCAAGATCCAGCACCATATAAACTGAGCTTGGTGGTGAACTCCTGAAATCTCAGCACTTGGGAGGTGGAGGCAAAAAAATCAGGGTTCAAGGCCATCCTCAGCTCCTTAGTGAGATTGAGACCAATTGGGGACACCCAAGACATGTCTCAGAAACAGCAACAGCAATACCATCAGAAACAATAAAATGGAATAATTTACAATTGCAATTCTAAAGTTTATTTCATTCTGCCTTTTCGTTCCTGTTCACACATATAAATCTACCCAAGCTCTCTTAGTATCCTCCTCCCTGCAAGAAAACTCCAAAACGCATTGAGCCAGCTTTCCTGCCTTTCTATAGCTTTGCCCTTTACAACACTGTCACAGCCAACACATCGTGGATCTCTCTGTAATGGTGTTAGTGCTTTGCACTGGCTGGGTTGAGAACTTACAAGGTTGTGCCAGGAAAGTGATTTGTGACTCTGAATGAATGACTCTGAATAGCATTCATTATTGTCAGTATCCCGTGTTGCATTAAATGGGGGAGTTGTCATGTTTTCAGAGTTAAAGATAATGAGCTAAATAGAAACTTTCCTTTGAATTTTGAAAACAACAAGTCACATTTTCTTTTTGTGGCAGTATGCAGGTGTTGCTGGGCATCCAGGTCACTTGGCACTTTGAAACTCTCCTATGTGTGCTTGCCCCACTTCAGTTATAACAATTTGAGGGTGGAACCAGGTGCTGTATTTCTAAAAAGCTCTCCAGCTAGAGGTACAGTGGGGTTGCAAACCATTGGAACATCAATGGGCATCAATAATACAGTCATGTTCACTCAGAGGGTACCACAAATCTGAACAGCCTAAGTACATAGAACATGTCACTGAGGGGGCTCACCTGTGGCTGCTCCTGACATCTCTCATTTGCTTTTTAACTTCCTATACATTTTACCAGTGGGGCAGGAGGCTACACTGCAGCTACTCTGCCATCCAAAAGGCAGCCACTGGCTGGGGCTGGAGGACCATTTACCTGTGCAGTGCTCTGTCAAGCCTATGCTCAAAAATTTAAGCTATGAAGGAAAAGGCAGCAGTGGGAAGAACAGGGTGTGCATAGGAATGGAAGAGAGGCAACATCTATTAGTGCAGCCAGTGAAAGGCTCTTTGCAGAGAGAATATTTGAGCTGAGATCTGATGATGAAGGGGAATGAGGCCTGGGGAGATCAGAAGGAGGTATGTCAGTCACAGAGATCACAGAATACAAAGGGCCCAAGACAGTGGCAAGCCATGCAAGATGGTTAGGGGTGGATAAAAGTGGCTCAGGATGGGGCCAACACACACAAGACTTTGCAGACCATGGTGAGGGTCTTTGCAACAGCAACTAGCTGGTGTTAAGAAAGTAAATGAACTCAGTGAATTTTGAAGACATCTCTTTGGCCACTGAGAGGAGCATGGTAGAGACAGAGGAAGTCTTGCCTACTTTTCTTTACATCATGGTCATCCATTACCCTGCCTTCTCTAGGACGCTAGCCCCTCTCTGTTCCTATGGTGTTCTTACTCAGGATTTATTGTGATGGTAAATTAGCTGGCAATGATGGATTTTATGCATCAACTTGACTCGGGGTAAGGGGTGTTCGGAGAGCTGGTAATACTTCTGGGTATGTCTGTGGAGAAGTTTCTGGTCAAGGTAGATCAGCATTTATATTAGGACACTGAGTAGGACATATCAACCCTTTCAACCTGGGCTTGTGTCCACCCACAGAGAATAAAGAGATAGAGGCAGGGCAGATTCGCTTTTCTTGGTTGGAACACCCATCTTTATCTACCCTTGGAAATCATAGTCAGGTAGGCCAGTTTCAGTAATAAATCTTTTATAAATACCTCAGTGTATTCTGTTGGTTCTAGCTCTAGGAGACTCGTGACTAATGAAAATTCAAAGTATCTTACTGTCCAAACAGCATGGGCCCTAGGTGACCAGTATAGATGAAAACCATAGATACCTGGTACAGACATGTGGGAGCTGAACATCACTGTCAGAGTTATTCATCATCATTATTTATTGATGATAATCATTAACATTTTTGAGCACTAGTCATCTACAGTAAATGTAGGACTAGAATTGTGAAGCACATTGCAATGGATGAAAGGAAAGATGCTTAGAGAATGTGTCTGGGGATCCTTCTCCAGAGAATCCCCTCAAGCTGAGATTTATAAATACAACATTAATAAGTAGGACATAGGCATAGAGATGTGTCAGCTGAAATACCATCTCATTGACTTCTTAAAAAACTCCATGAGTGGGCTGGTGAGATGGCTCCGTGGGTAAGAGCACCCGACTGCTCTTCCGAAGGTCCAGAGTTCAAATCCCAGCAACCACATGGTGGCTCACAACCACCTGAAATGAGATCTGACACCCTCTTCTGGTGTGTCTAGACAGCTACAGTGTACTTATAATAAATAAATCTTTAAAAAAAAAACAAAAAAAAAAACTCCATGAGCTAATGTCATTATCTGCTTTTGATTCATAGAGACACTAGAACTCAAGTCTACCACTTGGTCAAGGAAGTGTTGCTTGGTAACCATGCTCAGTTGTTACAGAGTTCAGACCCAAATACCATGTTACTTTAAAACTATTGGCTTTATATCTAGTTCTACCTTTAGGTAAGCATTTCATGTGATGGATGCTATTCATCCTTTTGCTCCTGATGTTTGTCATGGAATCTGGACCATCTTGGAGGGTTAGCCAATGCTTGCTGAATGAATTATTCTACTTCATAGAGTCTGAGTCTTGGGAAGAGCCTTAAAGAAAACCAAGACCAGCTCATTTCTTTTAAACACGAGGAAGCTTAGACTCAAAGAGAGTCTGTGTCTTGCTTATTACAATATGGTAATTTATGCTCCATTCATCAGATGAATGGTAAAGGAGACATTGGATGGGATAGCAGAAGACCATTGGGAGTCTCACAGGTACAGGTAATGATGGCATCTTATGCCCATGGTTTTCAGGCATTTTTCATTTTGGACCGAGACTCTTGCAATTGGATGCTGGACCACATTCACACTCCAGACTTTTCTAAGGACCAAAGTCAAACTTTTCTCCAAGCTTTTTACTGAAATTCAGCTTTTGAGCTAATTCCCAAGTGTTTGTCTTTGCTGAATGAACACTTGCTGTGAGCAGGCTTCTGAGTCCACAGCAAGTTGTCTCCGTCATTGATCCAGCTGGGAGCAGCCTCCGGTAGGAAACATACTTTTCCCTTTCCAGGAGTGTGATTCACCAGTATGTGATGGGTACTGTTCACTCACCCCTTGTATCTTGGGAGAGTGACCACACATCACTTGGGCCTTGTGCACATGCTATAGTTTGCCCACACTTTGTCCCTTATTAAACCCAAGTCACCTTGTGATGGCATTTAGCACTCCATTAACTTCTGTGTGGCTTTCACTGCCTGTAAGGTAAAGGCCTGATTCTGAGCCCAGCCCTTGTGTGGGGCCTGACTTTTCTGAATGTCTCAGTGGTTACAATGCCTTACCAGCTTTCTTTCAGTTTCCCTCAAACTTTGTATGTCTTCCTTCTCTACAGCACAGTCTATGCACACTCTGCATAGAATACCCTTTCTGCATGCTATACCCTTCTCTTCCTTCTTTATCTGACTTTTATTTGTGAACCCCTTTAAAATTCAGCTCAAGAGTCATCCATTGAGCGAGACCGCCCCCTCCCCCCGCCCTCCCCCCCTCCCCCCTCCCCCGCCAAGAAGTTATTATCACAGTCCTGTCAACTTGGAATACACACCACAGCTGTTTCCATATTTATTGTGAGAATGATCAGTTCATCACTAGACCCTAGTCTAATCTGGGTAAGACATGTCCACCATCCCCAGTACTCAGCACTCTGTCTGTCCACAGTAGCAATGGACAGAGGAAGCAAGACAGGTGGCGGTCAGACTATAGAATGTGATATCATGAGAAGCAAGGAGAGAGGGCTGCTTGACTGAACTGATAGGAAGCCGTCTGAATTCCAGAGGTGTGTACCAAAAGGGAGTCAAGCAAGACCTTTAGCATCACATAGGACTGTACAGATGTCAAAGCCCAGCTTCATCTCTGAACCCCTAAGCAACCCAGAGTCTCCTCTTTACACAAGGATTATAATGCTAGCTATGCCCTAGATCCACGGGTATGCTCTCACGAGCTGGCATATAAAGCCTCAGTCCAGGGTCTGGAATACAATAGGTGCAGTAGTCAGCTGTTAGCATGCTTGCTGTTGCTCTGTGCTTGCTTGTGCAGCAGATAATAGAGCCTTGGCTCCTGCAGAAATCACGGCTAGATGTGTGCAGTTCCTTCTTCTGCATCATGTCTTTTGTGGGGCGCCGCTAATCTTCCGGTGCTGAGTCATTTCCTCAGCACCAACTAGTAAACACCTAGTCTGCGCCTGCGCTGGAAATCCCCGCCCCGGGCAGCTCCGCCTCAGGGATGGGGTGATCAGTGTTGAGCCAATCATGGCTTGCTACGTCCGAGGCGGGGAGAATTCCTATAAAAAGGAGGGGCTGGGACTGCCTGGGGTCTCCGGTTGTTGTGAAGCTTATGCTCTCCCTCTCAAGACGCATAAAGCTTGCTGCAGAAGAACCCTATCGTGTGTGGTGTCCTCATTCGCGGGCGATTCAGAGAACACTCACATCTGGTGCCGAAATCCCGGGAAAACGAAGAACAGAAGAACATCGCGAGCACCGTCGGAGATCCCCCGGTGACGGGGAGGGTCCAGAACTGCAGGAACTACGTCTCGGAAAGGTATGCCTGAATTTTACTTGACCCTTTCGCACTCCCTTCAACTAACCGGGCCGTGGGAGGGATTGCCCGAGGCTTTAATTATCGTCCTCGTGGCCTTGGTTGTATGGTTCCTAGCCCTCTTCTTTTGTGAACATAGAAGGTTGTGTTAAATTGAAGTTCTTAACTGCAGTCCCCTTTAGAGTATCATGGGGGCTTCTCAATCAGTACAAACTTCATTAAAAGAACTTCTCAAAAGAAGGGACCTGAAGCTTGGGGATAGAGTTCTTCGCCGCTTTGTTGAGGAAGTTGATCGAGTAGCTCCCTGGTATGCGGTGTCAGGATCTCTGACACTGCCGTCATGGAATAAGCTAGGCAACGATCTAGAAACCTGTTCAGACCTCAGGTTGGGAGTTAAGGCCATATGGAAACTAGTTAAGAGTTGTCTTGAAGATGAGGCCTGTGAAGAGGAGCGAAAGAAAGGGCAAAAGGTTTTAGAAGCTATGCAGGAAGGTATGTCAGAATCCGAGCGTAGTGAGAGGATGGGTGTGCGCACAAAAACCGTAAAAAAAGCAAAAAAGGGAAGTGAAAAAGGACCTCCCGGGAGAAATAGAAAGGGAGAGAAGGGGAGCAGCAAGCCCGGGTTATATCCGACCCGAGAACTGGCTGCCCTCCACCTAAGAGATACCTCGGATTCTTCCGAAACCGAGGACAGTAAACTGACCTCGGAGGAAGAGGGCGAGTTAGAAGAAGAAGCAGTTAGATCTAAAGGAGAAAGGTATCACCCAGATGAAGGCGGGCGACCTAAGTCAAGTAAGCCTGCGACCGGTGTCTTCTTTAAGGATAGGAGATTGTTGGCTGCCGCCATTCCCTCCGCTCCCCCACCTTATGAGGCCCGGTCATCCACAATTTCCTTTTTTCCCCAAAAGATCCTCCGCAAGCTACACTTAGCGTTTCCTGTTTATGAACAGGAAGGGGGGAGAATCTACGCTCCTGTAGACTATAGTCAGATAAAAGATCTTGCAGAATCAGTAAGAAAATATGGTCCCAATGCTAATTTTACTATTATGATTCTTGAAAGAATGGCACAAACTGCCATGACACCTAGTGATTGGCAAATGGTGGTTAAGGCCGCCTTGCCTACTATGGGACAATACATAGAATGGAAAGCCTTGTGGCATGAGGCAGCCCAGTCCCAGGCCAGGGCCAACGCAATAGCCCTTACGCAAGAGCAGCGGGATTGGACATTTGACCTTTTAACAGGCCAAGGCCCGTGGGCCGCAGATCAAATTAATTACCATTGGGGGGCGTACGCCCAGATTTCCAGCACAGCCATACGGGCCTGGAAGTCACTTAATCGCAAGGGAGAAACCACCAATCAGCTTACAAAAATTGTTCAAGGGCCCCAGGAGCCCTTTGCCGACTTCGTCGCACGCATGATGGAGGCGGCAGGGAAAATCTTTGGGGACCCAGAGGGGATAGGACCCTTTATTGAGCAACTGATTTTTGAACAAGCCACCCAGGAATGCAGGAATGCCATTGCTCCTAGAAAATCAAAAGGGTTGCAAGAATGGCTAAGAGTGTGTAGAGAGATTGGAGGTCCACTTAGCAATACTGGCCTCGCGGCCGCCATCATGTTAGCACAAAAGCATCCTCCACAAAAGAAGACCGGTGAACGGACCTGTTTTAATTGTGGTAAGCCTGGACATTTCAAAAGAGATTGCAAAGCCCCAGAAAAGAAAGGGGGGGTCTTGACCCTCTGCACGAGGTGTGGTAAAGGGTACCATAGAGCAGATCAATGTCGCTCAGTGCGAGATATACAGGGAAGGCTTTTGCCTCCATTAAATGTTCCTGCTCCCAATGTGTCAAAAAACGGGTCATTGGGCCCACGGTCCCAGGGCCCTCAAAGATATGGGAACCGGTTTGTCAGAACCTCCGGGATGGCGGAAGAAGCAACCCAGGAAGACCCACAAGGGTGGACCTGCGCGCCGCCTCCGACCTCCTACTAATGCCCCAAATGAGTATCCAACCAGTACCTATAGAGCCAATGTCACCTTTGCCCCCTGGGACCATGGGCCTTATCCTCGGACGAAGATCACTCACCTTACGGGGCCTAGTGGTCCATCCTGGGGTTGTTGACCACCTACATTCCCCCGAAATACAGGTCTTATGTTCCAGCCCCAGGGGCGTGTTTTCCATCAGTGCAGGAGATAGGATAGCTCAATTGCTGCTCCTCCCCGACACCCTCTGGGAGGGCTCCCCAGGCCCCAGTCCCAAAACGATGGGGTCATCAGGAACTGATTCAGCCTACCTTGTTGTATCCCTGAATGAAAGGCCCAAACTCTGCCTCGAAGTAAATGGAAAAAGGTTTGAAGGTATTCTTGATACCGGGGCAGACAAAAGTATTATATCCACGCACTGGTGGCCAAAAGCTTGGCCCACTACGAAATCGTCCCACTCTCTACAAGGCCTGGGATATCATTCATGCCCTGCCATAAGCTCAATGAGTTTGACTTGGAAGGCTCCTGAAGGACAAAAGGGTAAATTTGAACCTTATGTGCTCCCGCTCCCAGTAAACCTTTGGGGGAGAGACATTATGCAACATTTGGGCCTAACCCTGTCCAATGAAAAAATTGTGTTGGGGGAAGGTTTGAACAAGGCAAAAAACATGATGCTAAAGATGGGTTACAGGACAGGCAAAGGATTAGGACGGTCAGAGCAAGGAGGAATTGAGCCTATTTCACCAGTAGGAAATATAGCCCGACAAGGACTGGGTTTTTCCTAGGGGCCATGGGGACGGTTCGGCCTATACCGTGGAAAACAGAGGACCCGGTGTGGGTCCCTCAATGGCCCCTATCCTCTGAAAAAATGGAGGCCGCAATACAATTAGTAAATGAACAACTAAAATTGGATCATATAGAACCTTCTACCTCCCCCTGGAATACTCCCATATTTGTTATTAAGAAAAGATCAGGGAAATGGAGGTTGCTCCATGACCTTAGAGCCATTAATGAACAAATGCATTTGTTTGGCCCTGTGCAAAGAGGCCTTCCTGTGCTCTCCGCCCTGCCCAGGGGTTGGAATTTGATTATAATAGATATTAAAGACTGTTTCTTTTCTATACCTCTATGTCCAATAGATAGGCCCAGATTTGCTTTCACCATACCCTCTGTTAATCACATGGAACCCGATAAAAGGTACCAATGGAAGGTTCTACCACAAGGAATGTCCAACAGCCCTACTATGTGCCAACTTTATGTGCAGGAGGCCCTTTCTCCAGTAAGGGATCAATTTCCCTCGTTAGTCATGCTCCATTATATGGACGACATCCTTCTGTGCCACAAGGACCTTGGCCTGCTTCAAAGGGCCTACCCCCTTTTACTTAAAACTTTGAGTCAATGGGGACTTCAAATAGCTGTAGAAAAGGTCCAAATTTCAAATACTGGACAGTTCCTGGGTACCATGGTGACACCAAATAACATCATACCTCAAAAATTAGAGATAAGAAGGGACCACCTCCATACCCTAAATGACTTTCAGAAATTGTTGGGGGACATTAACTGGCTTAGACCCTTTTTAAAAATCCCCACTTCGGAATTAAGATCTTTGTTCAATATCTTAGAAGGAGATTCGCACATCACGTCCCCCCGAACATTGACTCCAGCTGCTGATCTGGCCCTACAAAAGGTGGAAATGGCCCTGACACAAGCGCAGTTGCTCCGTATCGAAGAATCACAACCCTTTAGTCTGTGTGTCTTACAAACTGCCCATTTGCCAACTGCCGTTCTTTGGCAGAATGGGCCCCTGCTATGGGTTCACCCAAATGTATCCCCAGCAAAAATAATACATTGGTATCCTGAAGCCATAGCTCAGCTTGCACTCAGAGGCTATAAAGCAGCCATCACCCATTTCGGGCGTAGCCCCCACCTCTTGGTGGTGCCTTATACCTCTGTGCAAGTTCAGACCTTGGCCGCCACATCTAATGACTGGGCTATACTAGTTACAACTTTCCCTGGAAGCATAGACAATCACTATCCCAAACACCCGATCCTACACTTTGCCCAGAGCCAGTCAATTGTGTTCCCGCAGGTAACGGTAAGAAACCCAATTAAGGAAGGGCTCATGGTGTATACCGATGGCTCCAAGAATGGTGTAGGGGCCTTTGTGGTCAATGGCAAAATATGTTCCAAACAATATAAAGAAGCATCACCTCAAGTAATAGAGTGTCTAGTGGTTCTGGAGGTATTAAAAACCTTCTCTGAACCCCTCAATATTGTGTCAGATTCTAGTTATGTAGTAAATGCAGTAAATTTGCTGGAGGTGGCTGGAGTAATCAAACCCTCTAGCACTTTAGCACAAATTTTTCAAGAAATACAATCAGTGTTGCTTCAAAGAAAATTCCCAGTTTTCATCACTCATATCAGGGCTCATTCAGGCCTACCTGGCCCCATGTCCCTGGGTAATGACTTGGCAGACAAAGCCACCAAATTAATAGCCACAGCCCTGTCATCCTCTGTGGAAGCTGCAAAAGGATTCCACAATCGCTTTCATGTAACGGCAGAAACGTTGCGCCGTCGCTTCTCCTTGACTAGGAAAGAAGCTCGTGACATCGTCACTAGCTGCCAAAATTGCTGTGAATTTCTGCCCCTCCCTCATGTGGGGATCAACCCCCGCGGCGTTCAGCCTTTACAAATATGGCAAATGGATGTCACACATGTCCCCTCCTTTGGCAAATTACAATATCTTCATGTGTCCGTTGATACCTGCTCTGGCATTATTTTTGCATCTCCCCATGTGGGAGAAAAGGCAACACATGCGATCCAACACTGCCTCGAGGCTTGGAGCGCTTGGGGACAACCTAAATTTATTAAAACTGATAACGGACCAGCTTATACTTCACAAAAATTTCAAAGCTTTTGTCGCCAAATGGGAGTAACGCATCTAACTGGTATCCCATATAACCCACAAGGTCAAGGCATTGTTGAGAGAGCACATCGGACCCTTAAATCTTATGTTGTTAAACAAAAAGGGGGCGCTGATGAAGCTATACCCCGTACGCCAAAAGTGTCTGTGTCATTGGCACTATTCACCCTCAATTTTTTAAATCTTGACGCACACGGCCATACTGCGGCAGAACGACATTGTTCTGAACCAACTAGGCCCAAAGAATTAATAAAATGGAAAGATGTCTTAACCAACAAATGGAGAGGCCCGGATCCTATTCTAATAAGATCCAGGGGAGCTGTTTGTGTTTTCCCGCAGAACGAACAAAATCCATTCTGGGTCCCAGAAAGACTAACACGATCAATACCCCAAGATGATGAAGATCGCCCTGCTGATATTGGGAATCACCCTGCCCCTGCAAGTGACATCCAAACGGGAGGAGATCCGATGGGGAATAATGTCGACGTTCCCGCTGCCAATGCCAGTGACACATGATGCGCAAGTATTCCCCCGCTTGTTTGTGACCGAAGATACCTTAGGTTTACCATATTTACCATGGGACCCACAAGCTGAACGGGTAATAGATAATAGAACCTTTATATTTAAAGGGAGCTTGTGTTTCATCAGCGGCAACCCATCAAATTACTGTATTGGGTTATTGTCACAGGTCTCTACACTCATTTCCAATGTATGGGCCGCTAATGGAACCCACTGGTGTGCAAATGCAACTTCAATTATAGCAGTTTGGCCTAAAAGCATTATCCAACTTGTTAAACAACCCAAATTGGCACCCTTTTGCTCTACCAAGGAAGAGACATTGTCAATCTTACCATGGTCCGGTTGCCAATCTCGCAGAACAGGGACTATTGGGAATCACTTTACCTTTTCTCCCCCTCTGGCCAATGGATCATTCCATATTGCAAAACTCAATGGTCTGGATAACCCCAGGGCCACCGGCAACCCTTTTGATTTGTGGTTGCTGTGCGGCCTTAATGGCAGTTGCACAGATTTAACCCCCATAGGCTTTGTGCAAGGAGCACGTATTAGAAAGGGGGTATTGTGCTCACAGTCATTTGGCGGTGAGTCCCCCTGGGCCTTCCAACAGACTAAGGATTTTGGGCCGGTGCCTGTATGCGTTTGGCCCCCTTTTTTATGGGTAGTTAGTAATTCCACCAGCTCACATGATTTTAGTCAGTTAAATTGTAGTGAGAATGCCTGTTATTATGTGATGTGCTGGAATGCTACTAAATTTCCTTTAGCTTTGATAATGCGCTTGCCCCGATTTATTCCGGTCCCGGTGGTGGCGCCCAGCTCTTTGGCCTTGTTTAGAGAAAAAAGAGATTTTGGAGTATCGGCAGTTATAGTTGGTACCTTAGCGGCAGTGGGGATCACTGCCTCGGTTACCGCCTCTGCGTTAGCTTTGAGCGGGACAATACAAACGGCCGATACCATCAACCAACTCTCGGCCTCAATCACTGTAGCCATGGACAAGGGGCATTTCGCATACTCCCAATTACAGGGGGGTCTGTTATTGGTGAACCAACGTATAGACTTGGTTCAAGAACAAATAGACATTCTTTGGCAAATTGCCCAATTGGGATGTGAAATGAAACTGCCAGGCCTCTGTATTACCTCCATACAATTTAAAAATTTTACCCGTGCTGCAAACCTTTCTAAGAATTTGTCCTTACAGCTGAGAAATAATTGGTCGATGGAATTTGATCAGACTCTCCAAGAGCTTCGGATGGCTATAGTAGAGATCAACTCCACGCGACTTGATTTTTCCCTGACTGAAGGCTTCGCGTCCTGGATTTCATCGGCCTTCTCTTATTTTAAAGAATGGGTGGGGGTGGGCTTATTCGGAATCCTCCTCTGCTTTGGACTAGCACTTAGCTTATGGTTAATTTGCAAATTATATAAGAAAAATAATAGAGACAAAATTATGATATCCCAGGCGCTTGCTGCCCTGGAGCAGGGCCAATCTGCACAGGTATGGTTGGCGGCGCTTAAACAAAATTGATTTGCACCACTGGTCGCTGGCTGCCCGCGCTTTAGCGGGTGAGCTTCAGCAGCCCTAGAGGATTGTAGAGCAATGCATCGCACAGGTGGTCCCCCCGTCCCACCTGGGGAATATGCCGTCTAGTGGGGGTTTCCTGCCCTAGTCTTCCCCTCCTCGAAAAAATGGCAGAGGGACAGGTCGGAGCAACTTCGGGTCCCACTCAAGCCTAGTTGTTGCTTGCGGACATAGTTCTTACATCTCTGAGTAAGAGGATTCGGCCAATGTTCCCGTCCTCTCATACTGGGTGTCCAGTTGGTTTTATTAGACAAAAAAGGGGGAGATGTGGGGCGCCGCTAATCTTCCGGTGCTGAGTCATTTCCTCAGCACCAACTAGTAAACACCTAGTCTGCGCCTGCGCTGGAAATCCCCGCCCCGGGCAGCTCCGCCTCAGGGATGGGGTGATCAGTGTTGAGCCAATCATGGCTTGCTACGTCCGAGGCGGGGAGAATTCCTATAAAAAGGAGGGGCTGGGACTGCCTGGGGTCTCCGGTTGTTGTGAAGCTTATGCTCTCCCTCTCAAGACGCATAAAGCTTGCTGCAGAAGAACCCTATCGTGTGTGGTGTCCTCATTCGCGGGCGATTCAGAGAACACTCACAGTCTTTGATGAATGAAATGATGTCTTCCCAAGGGACCCTGAGGAAGGTGCTACCTACTGGGGAGAGCTCTGTGTACTCCCTGCACTGGATGAAGTGAGAGCTTTAAGGAGGAGCATGTTCCCAAGTGGCTCAGACTGTAATTTAGCAGGCAACAGGCATTTAATGCAATGTGTTAGATAGCGAGTCTTCCCGTCCGCGGGACCTGCGGAGCTTCTGTCACAGTGACTTAACTCTGCTCTCCTAGTATTAAAGCAGTCAAAGGGAGGAAAAAAAACCAGAAATGGATGGGTGTGGCTAGAGTCCAAGAAAGCTTTATTTGCAACAATACACCATGGGCTGGATTTGGTTTGTGGCTATAGCTTACCCACCATGGCTTAAGTCAAGAGCTGGGCAAAGAACTTCCATGGTATTCATTTTCCAGTAAGTGGATACAGCTGGGAAGAGGATGCAGACTAGGAGAAGGTGAGCATGAGTCTGTCCCTCCCCCGCACATAGCAGTCAATCTTATATTTCTACAGCCCTTTAACCTTTCCAAAGTGCCATCAACTCAAATGAGTTTATTTCTGTCGGCACTTAGGTCCCAGGTGCCCACTCTGTGCTGGACCCCAGGAACACAGAGATGAAACCCACAGCTCCCATATCCTCAAGGCACTCATACAAGGTATCTGTTTGTTCCTGAAATAGACAGAGGATAAAAAAGGAGGCTCGGAGAGGTCACACAGCCAGTGACAGCATTTCGGGTCCACTTCACTTTCCCATAAAACAGTGCAGAGAAAAGGAAGGTGTTTGATACGTGAAGGGCAGATTACATTTCAGCAGCTTTTGCTGGAACAACAGTTATAAGCGAGAACTTATTTATAGAAGTCATTAGCAAGCTTGTCTTTATGTGTAAGAGCACACAGTCTGTAGAGAGGAGCACGGCTTGATAGTTACCAACCGCCACATTCTCACCCTAAGCTTTGGCAATTATCACTGGTCTGTCTGGTGATGATGGTTTCTGCATCCTAAGACATTCGATGGAATTGAAGCTGCAGATGAAAAGAAGCACTCATTTCACTGACCGGAGACCCTAGATATATCACAGCAATGTAGAACACTCGAGCGAGGGGATGCTTCCTCCCAGAAGAGAACACTACTTAGATTTTAAAGGCATAATGCACTGCAGTGAGTTGTTCTGCAGTTTATACAGATGCAGGGTGTGACCCTTGGGTGCAGGGCAGTGTGGGAAATTTTGAGGCTTGGCTTATCCAGATAGTTGCCCATCTGGGTGACACAAGGTGAGATACTTGGCCCCTCTGTGCCATCATTACTTTCTTAGATCATCGAGAATGCATCTGGGGGTTGTTGCAACAATGAAACAAGGCAATTTTCAGCATCCTCTTTTGGAGTCCAAGCTGCGTCTATGCTAACAGTCACAATAGATGAGGTGATACCATGGAAGAACTGGAATGTTCCCCTGGTGCCCACACCTATGACATAGTCTAAAATGGCTGCTGTCAGAAGCCAAACTGTCCTTCTAGGGACCTTTCCCCAAAGCATTTGCATCCCTTCTGACTCGCAGGATGTGCCTCCTGTAATGAGGACCATCTGCCTCCTTCCAGATGTCCTCTTGAGCCAACTAGGATTAAAAGGTGAGGTCTAAGAGGGCTTTCTGATCCTTGTCTGTCTTGACTGCGATTTCCCCTCAGTGGCATCCTGCAGCTAAAGACTTCTTATTCCCATCTTTTCCTCTGTGCGCTATTTGTTTCCTCCTGCCCCTCACCCCCATACTCGCAGGACCCCAGACTATTCCTAGCACTGGGCACGGCGAAGGGCAGCTCATTGTTCTAGAGTTGAGCATCTTGACTTCAAGTCCTTGGTGATCCAGTCTCTTTGAGCTTCAGTTTCTTCACATATAAAATGTGATGGCAACCTGACTGCCCAAGGAATGCCTGTGCTGATTAAATAACTACAACATGCAAATGAGATCAAATGTACGGATGAGCTAGAACAGGCTTCAAATGTAGCATCTGGCCCCGAGTACGGGCTCATTAAATGGGTGGTGTGACGATTCTTATCGAAATGCCTGACTGCTGAGGCCCAGACAAGAAAAATGAGGGACTTAGGGACTTCAAAGTCACCTAGAAAAATGTCAGGCCATCGACATGTTTGGACTATGTGTGTGTGTGTGTGTGTGTGTGTGTGTATTTGAAAAGTGTCAATAGATTATTCATTTTTGTATCTTATTTTGCCTTATTATCATCCGACTGCCAAGATAATTTTGCTAGTAGCTTCTTTCTGTAGTTGGTATTATAAAAACAGCAGCTCTACCCAACACACATCCTCTCAGGACCTCACCTCTCTTCAGGTCATTATCATAGCCACAGAAGAGACTGTCTCTGGATGACAACCATCCTATTGGCATGTCCAGATCATTTATGTCAGATAGATATTGATGGATTTTCCAGAGCTCAAGGAGTCAGCATTAATGAAGGCTCACTTTGTTTTAATTAAAGTAGAGTCCAATGTTATATAGGTCATTTGAATTAAGTCAAGAATCATTTTCCTACTTCTGCTCACAAAAAGTCAAGAGCAAGGTAACTTTACAAGTACATTTCTGGGAGACTTTTAAGGGCCAGGAAGGCCACTGTCTCTTATAATTACATATTCCAAAGCTTGTGTTAATATTAGCTGATAGTAACTAATAATATATTAAAAATAATTATTGCAATCAAGCCGGGCTCATATCAGGAGTTAGAGCCTATCATTACTGGAGAAAACTGCCAATGGAATTTAGTGTATTGGTTGAATGAAGGAGAAAAAAAATAGACCTGTGAACATTTCAGTGGGACTGCTTGGTTTTGGTCACAGCTATAATACATTAGCACCCATTCTGGTAGAATGATTTCTGTGCCAATGGGATGATTCTCATCCAGAGACAGTCTCTTCTGTGGCTGTGATGACTTGAAGAGAGGTGAGGTCCTGAGAGGATGTGTGTTGGTAGAGTTGCTGTTGTCACAATACCAACTACAGAAAGAAGCTAGAAGGAAAACCATCTGGGTATCCAGATGCTAAGAAGGTGGAAGAACCTGGCTCAGGAGTTTGTTCTTTTACCATAATTACATTATGAGTAGGTTCTGGACCCCTTAAACAATTGAAACTGTTTCTCCTTCTCTGACTTTGAAAGTTTCAGCAATATGACACCCTTAGTCACTGTGAAGCCACACCAGGAACTATATGGTATAAGGCTTTATCCTCTTGCAGTTGTTTATAGGAGCTTATGGATTTGCTATTTTAGATGAAACTGAACTTGAAGGAGACATGACTTGTTAAGCACTCAGTACTGGGACTATCAGTGCTTGTAGCAGATGCACACCAAAGGCGTGACTGAGAAGACCTGCCTCACCTACACTTGGGCTCCAGTCTCCATCATGGAGGAAGGAGTGAGTAAGTCCTGATCTTCAGCTTGTCACAGCCCTCACTTGTTCATTGTGCATGTATGTCGGATGACTCACCTCTCACCTGCCTCTCAATGACACAACAGGAACAGCACTCCTCTTCTATGGCAAGCTGAGGAACAATGCCAGGCTTGACTATACACTTCAATTGCCTGAAACATAACTGGCAGCACGCACCAGTTCCAAGGCCATTAAATACACACAGTCTATCCACATGGACTGGCTCTAGAGAAGAAGCGGTGTTAAGCCAAGAGTCAAGAGGACATATTTTATTTTTTTCCCTTGGGACAGTGTCTCCCTATGATGCTTAGCTTGGTCTTAACTCCCAGGCTTCAGTGAACCTCTTGCCTCATCTTCCTGGGTAAGTGAAGCAGTAGGCACGTGTCACTGTACTTGGTTGGCTAGGGACTGGAATGTGAATGATGTCTCTGCTACTGGTCAGTGGGTGATGAGGATAAGTCAAAGCCCCGTAAGATGTTAAGGTCTTTGTGTGGAAAATGTGGAGATTTTAGGAGCAAGTTTTCATGGTTCTTCAAAAAAAAAAAAAAATTAGCATGTCTCAGAGGAAGTATAGGATGTCGTCTACTGAGCATCCCTCAAAATAAATGGAATTGTGCTATATGCACCCAAGGTTCAGTAGGCAGCACACACATGTGGGATTGGACATGGGACTCAGTGACACTGGACTGGATTTTTCAGCAGAGGAGGCTAGGGCAGGAATCTGATTCAGTGATGTATTTGTGTAGGTCAAGAACAGTCCCCATCCTCCTGACTGTCAGTTGGTGGAGAAACCTTTCTTTGTCTTCTCCATTTGATGGTGACAGGCTCATATCAAAGCAAGAACAAACCACACAGACTCTCCCAGTGCTGAGGACTGCCACCCAAGCCTTTCATCCCCTCAACACATACTTACTTGTGCTTGCTGTGTGCCAAGCAATGTGGGCATGCAGAGCTGAGAGAGGGAAAACCTGAAAACCAGGAGGGGGCAGGGAGTACATATGTATAGCCCTGCCCCTGGGCATAGTGGAGTGAGAGGCAGTGTCAGAGACCAGAAGTTGAGGGTCATTAGGGTAGGGTGACTCCAGAGAAAAAGGCAGGGACAGTCCATATCCAGTCTTGAACATCCTGATGATAATAATTGTCTTTAATGGAAGAACAATGGAAAGTTAACAATGGAAGTGTGTGGGGTGTGTGTGTGTGTGTGTGTGTGTGTGTGTGTGTGTGTGTAAGGGATTGTGAGGAGGTATCAGGCTTACTTTTGATATAGATCCCTGAGCCAAAACCTACAGTGAGCAGTGTCCCTTTACCTTCGAATATTCCTTTCTCACTAGGGTGTCTAATGCTTTCAGAGATCACCTGGCTGACTCCTGGCAAACGTCTCTCCCTTCCCTTCCTAAGCTTGTTTATAAACCACAGAGTCAGATCACCTAAATATAATAATACATCTCATGCCATGAAGCATGACAAGTTAAAAGTGATAAGAATATCTACCAAAGTATTATTATTTTTTAATGAATTTTTAAAATTATTATTATTCTTTAATCTTTTTTTACAGTCCAGTCATTATCCATTTCTTGGTCCACCCTCTGACTGCTCCTCAATCCATTCTTCCTCCCCCATCTCCAAGAGGATGTCCCCTAGCTTTGTAACACATCCTTGGACTCCAGTCTTAGTCTTTGCTGATCTGCCAAAGTATTTTAATAATCAAAGAGATCACATTAGTATTTATTTTTGAGGCAGGGTCTCATGTGGCCCGGGCTGGTTTTGAACTTTATAGCTGAGGATAACTTTGAACTTCTGATTCTCCTGCCTCTACCTCCCAAGAGCTGAGGTTACAGGTATGGACCAGCACCTGTAGCGATTAAATCCAGGGCGTTGTATATGAAGATGAGCTACTCTATCAAATGAACTGGATCTCCAGCTCATAATTTATTTAGTGACATTTTTCTTAATAAAAACATAACACACAGATTTGGGCAAATGGGAGATGCCCAACCAAGCTTCGGAAAAACAAATGGGAAATTATTAGCTTGTTCCAAGAAATGTGATGTGGATCATCCAATTATTGGAAAACAAATGTCAAAACTCATCAAGAAAACCCTCCTAGTCACATGGACAAGCACAAGAGTGTTAATCCAGAAAGCAGGGATTAATCCAGGGATGGCCACATGAATCATGGTCTGTGAGAGCATTAGAAATGAAACCAAAGGCTGGAGGACACCAGGGTGTGTGACAAAATACTGAAGAGGGCGTGAGGCACATGGGAGAAGGAGGGGATTTTGAGTTCTGACAAATGGGCTTATGGGCTAATAATCCCAGCCAGTGAACAGTGTGTGACTGTCCCATGTACTATAAGGCCTTTGATTGTATATCCTTCCTGATAACTGTCTACAGTTGCCCCATCACAATTTCAATACCAAATGATGTCCATAAAAATTCAAACCCTTGTAAGATGTAGGTATGTGTGTATATGTGTGTGTGTGTGTATGTCTGTATGTGTGAGTGCATGTGCGAGTATGTGTGACCGTGTATATGTGTGTGGTTTTTGTGTGTGGTGTGATAGGAGTCTGTGTGAGTGTATGTATGTGTGTGTAACTGAATGTGCGTATATGTGGTTTGTGTTTGTGAGCAAGTGCATGTGAGCAAGTGCATGTGTGCTATGAGTATGTATATGAGACCGTGTGTGCTAGTGTGTGGTATATGTGTATGTATATGTGTGAGTGAATGTGTATGTGGTTTGTGTATGAGTATGTGTGTGTGTGTGATGTGTGGTATCAGTGTATGTGTGGTTTGTGTATATGTGTGTGGCATGATATTTGCATGTGTATGTGTTAGTGTGGTGGTGTGTGTGTGTGTGTGTGTGTGTGTGGTGTGTGTATGTGTGATTGTATGTGAGTTTGTGTGTGTGAGTGTGTGAGTGTGTGAGTGTATGTGTGATTGTATGTGTTTGTGTGTGAGTGTGTGAGAGTGTGTGTGTGTGTGAGTGTGTGAGAGTGTGTGTGTGTGAGTGTGTGAGAGTGTGTGTGTGTGTGGTGTTGTGCAGCAGGAACAATTCTTTATTTTCCATATCTGTAGATTATAGGAACCACAGAGCTCTCAGGATGCACGTCTGTGCTCTGCATTTTCATATGGAGTTAAGCCAAATGACCTTAGATGGGGGAGGTCCTTCCAGCTGCACCCCCTTGTATTCTGATTATCATCGATGCCTGCTCATTGCAGAATGTGGCTAGTTCCAGGGAATTTTGTTTTGTTTGCCTCTAAGAGGTGAGTATGGGCTGACAGTGGTGAGAGGAGACAGAAGGCAAGAAAGCCAAATTATTTTCGCCATCCTTCAGGGAACTCCAGATGGTGCCCTTGTCTCAGGCTCCCAGAATACACCCTGGGAGAGGAGTGGAGATAGCATTTTGCTGACAGCATTTGGGAAGAGGCGTGTGGACAGTCTATATTAAGACTTCAGCATCCTTCCAAGCCTGTCTGTGAGCACGAAACAGCTCTGTGGTGTTACTTGGAAACCACTGGGCCTAATCTCTCTGGGGGAAGATCACAATGTCTTGTCTTTTCATCCTAGTCCTGTGATTGAGACCCAAGCATTCAGCAAGGGCTTTCCCCAAATGTCATGGCTCTGCCTTGGGACTACTGTCATTTACCAAGGAGAAGGCTGTTTCTACCAGAACAGGGTCGACCAGTGAATGGGTAGGGTCGGCAGCCAGGGTCTCTCTCCTTCCTATAGAGTCAGTATGGGGCGTTCCCAAGGTGGTAAGGCACTGTGTGATTTTCACCCGTAGAGAAGAAGCAACATTCCTTCTGTACCAAGCACTGTGTTGGGGAATGGCAGTCAACATGGGGAACCAGCCTTGGCCTCAAGCAGTTCTAAGTACTTAATGGATAAACCAGCTCATACTTGAGGGCCTTGTAATTATGAGGTTTCTTCAGAAACTCCCTCCTTAGACCCACACAATAACCCTGCTGAGAATTAGGCCAGAAAGCTTTGAAGCATATCGAACAAGAACCCATATTGACTTAGCTGTTAAACAGTGACTTCTAGACTTAGTCTCCTCTTCCCAAGCACAGTCGCTTGGTAGCTTGAGACTTTGCTGCGATTGGCCTTTCATCTGATATGCCCCCCTCCCCCCTGAATCCCCATATCTCATCTTCTATTTAGGGAAATTATAATGGCTCCCAAGTATTAAGAATTCCCCATGGGCTAGTGGGGTCCCAAATACTCTCCAGATGTCATCTCATCCAGTTCTCACAACTGATGTGCAGGCAGACATCATCCTTTCCATGACACAGGTGTGGATCCTGAAGCTAGGAAGGGGACATGGTGGTTATGCATTTCTGATTTACCAGGGATTGCTGAGAATCTCTGGGTCATTCTAGACCACATTTCCTTTTCTTCCTGAATGTTTGGGACACCAGTCCAAATGTGTGAACTTTGAGGAGCCATTTCTCTTGCTAAGTGCTGGTGAAGAGATTGAAGGATCTCTGAGCTCTATTCTACCTGTGCTTTTCTCTGGCTCCGTCCTGCCCATATTCCCCACAAGTCCCTGAGAACTCATTTCAGATCCACAGTGAAGCGTCATCATCATCATCTGCAGCAGCAGCAACAATGGCAACAACAACAACAACAATACTACCCAATATTATGGAGCCAGCTATGTGAGCCAAGACTGGGCCAGTCACATCCCATAAACAATTTCACTTAATCCTCACAAAAGCCCATGTATGAGACCTTATCACTACCTTTCATTTACAGAGAAGGAAACGGAGGCTGGGAGATGTTAAGTAAGGCATCTAAGTGACAGAGTTCCCTGAAGGATGGCGAAAATAATTTGGCTTTCTTGCCTTCTGTCTCCTCTCACCACTGTTAGCCTATACTCACCTCTTAGAGGCAAACAAAACAAAATTCCCTGGAACTAGCCACATTCTGCAATAAGCAGTCAGTGATGATATTCAGAATACAAGGGGGTGCAGCTGGAAGGACCTCCCTCATCTAAGGTCATTTGACTTGACTCCATATGAATATTCAGGTCAAATGCCCGATGCATGGAACAAAGGGTTTAACTGTTAAGCAATATAGTCGCCCAATAACTGTAAATGCCCTTAGTCTTGGAACTATCAAGGGACTCAAGGCAGAGACCAAAGACACACACCAACCCATTGTGGATGAGACCTCCTACATTAGAGGACTTTAGTTCATAACAGCTCTGTGGGACAAGCCACAGGCCCACTGTGCCCTCTCCTCAGCAACATCTGACAGGGGTCCTAGCCTAGGCTTCAGTAAACCTTCTGAGGCTTGGTATAAGGCTCAGTGGTGAGTGTTTTGTTTGGTTTGTCCAGGGTAGCGGCTACTCCATATGTGTACTAACTCTGCCTTGAAGCGCTGACCAGGAGCCAGCATCTTGTGTCTTCCAGATAATACCATCTCCTTCCTATCTACAGGTCTGCCTGCCCTGAACTGGGCAGTTCCAAGTCTTCCACAGCTCTGTCACAACCCTTTTTTCTTTTACATTTTCTCACTCCTCTGATGGATACAACCTATTGCGGGAGTGGGACTCCGTGCTCCTCTCTGCGCATGCCTAGTTGTGTCATACATATTGCTGGTCTTTACCAGTGATCACCAAAAGCTCCTTCTAAACTGCCATCTTCCCCCAGGCTGGCTTTCTGAGTTGCTCTGCTGAGTTTATTCTTATTTCCTTTCAAATTGAAAGTTGTAAGGATTATGCAAATTAATATACACAAACATTCATTGATTGGCTGTGCAGCAGGTACTCAAGGATCTAAAGTTACTCTTTGCCCCATATTTAGTAGTACCCCTCTCTCCAGATAGATTCTTTTAAAATTTCTCATACATACACATTCACTGCTACCTGCCCCCCCCCCCCAAGATGGCTTGATGCAGAGAACACATGGGCTATGAGGTTCATTTGCTGTATGCTCTTTCAGTTAGTATTTGTGACAAATTGGGTGAGGGGCAGCTACCCTAAATCAAAGGAATGGGATTGCTAACACTTACTGAGTCCTGCACTACCTGTCAGACTATGTATTTGTCATTTTATAAACATTATCATATTTTACCCATATAATGAATACTATAGAAGGCTTGGTTATAACACTTAAAATATTGACATATAATATTTATTCATATTAATATGTGTACAATATATTACATATACATATTAATATATGTGCATATATAATAAAATAGAATATGTGTATACACTGTATAATAACCCAATCAGGGTAATTAGCATCTCAAATGTTTTGATAATGGGAGGGTCTCACTACATTGCCCAAGTTGATCTCGGACCCCTGAGCTCAAGGAACGTCCTGTTTCTGCTTCCCAAATGTTTCCTATAATAACATTTTCATCATCTCACTGTCTCACTTTTTCGTTTTTCCTGGAAGTCAAAGAGCTATCTCTGAGCTGAGAGCCCTGTTCCAGAGCTGAACTTTTAACTGGAAGCCCCAAAGAAAGAGAAATCTAGATTCCCTGCTTTCAGAGTTCCCTTCAGCCTTACAGGAAGGAAGAACTGAAAGAACTGGAGGACAAACAGGAAGAGAAAGAGCCATTCATTGTATGACACTCATGTCAGGGCTATCTGCCCAATTCTGCCTAGAAGAGCTGAACTGAAAAGAACTTCATTTGGCTGGATCCCTGGCCTTCCCTCCCTTCTCCCCCAATAGTTACAATGTCTAACTGCTTGGTGGTGGGGACTTCCAGATCCCTTTGTAGGCTGGGAGACTTGGAAGGAGAATTACAACATCTGAGGCTATACTCGTTCAACCTTAGGCATGTCTCAGAGACAAAGACTTGGGACTCTCCTAGGCTCAGACAAAACACACCCCTCTCTTGTTTGACCTTAAAGGTCTGTGGAATAGGAAGGACACCAGAAAGAGACATTCTTTGCTTTTTCAGTCCTTGGATTAATTAATGGATTGAGCCAGGATGAGAACAGAAACAAACAACCCAAACCTTGGTTCCAGCTCTGAGTCTCTTTGGTGTTCCTTTTCCTGTGCCACTGAATAAGGACCCATGATGCCAAGGCTAGTCCAAAGCAATCTCACATGATTGTACTGACCACTGGGGAGCACATCACTCTGTCTAAGGCTGGGAGACTTAGGGACACCCATGGCATTTTATACACCAAATCTTAGCCCACCCCTGGCCAGGCCAAACTCCCTGTTCCGACACTCTGAACTCAGATTGAACCTCTTCCTCCCTTTCTCCTCTCCCCTTCCCCTTCCCCCTCCCCTTCTCCGCTCTTCCTCCTCCCCCCCTCCCCTTCCTTCCCCTCCCCTTTGACATTGCACTCTCATCCTAGAAGCGTACACATCTTCCTTTGATCCCGCTAGTCATGAAGTCCTGTGACTTTTACTATAGTAGCAGGTGGGTCTCGCACCTGTCCCTCTGCTCGTTCCTGGCCTCCTTACTGCCAGTGCTACCACACTGATTCAGTTAATCTCATCTGTATTACTGCATAGCCTCCAACCTGGCTTCGTGGTCCCCCTGAGCCTTTACCCTCCCATAACAACCACTGGGGTGGTTAAGTCTAGAATTTTCACTCCCTGGCTTGGGGGCCTTCTTTGCACACCTCACTCTCCTGAGGCACACCACCTAGGCTCCCTCTTTCCCCTGGCCTGAAAATGACCTTTCTCTTCTCTTCTCTGTTGTGTCCAGTGGCATGCATTCCCTTTGCCATGGCTTCCTGCCTGGCCAGACCTGTCCGCCTGCACATCTGCATTTTGGAATCATTCTTTCTCATCCCTTGAAATGTCCTTTATCCATGGGAACCATCGAGTGAGCTCTTTCGTCTTTATCCTTCACAACCAGGCTCAAGCCTCACCACACAGGAGAAGATAATTGTCACACTCACCCCTGTGCCCTGTGCCACACACCTTTCTCAAGGCCTTTCCTATTCTGGCTTCTAACATGTTTTGCTTAGAGGAATCCGCCCCTCCTCCCCCCAGCCCCCAGCAGGAGAGCCACTCCTTTGGAAACCCTTTTACCCAATGCCCTTGGCACACCATTCATCCTTAAATACAGCTTGCTGATGTGTATGATAATGCCGGTTTCCTCCACAAAGCAAGCTTCCTCAGGGGGGAGAAGAACGGTCCCCTTACTTAGGGGGAAAAATGACTTCACATGTCTTAAAACTGTAAAACCCTGCAACGAGCCTCTTATTCTTGCTCGGCAGTTCTTTTGTCTTCTTTATTGTGTAGCTGTGGCCTGGATTAAGTTGCTTGTGTTTCTTTCATTTCCCACCTCTGATCCTTATCTGAGAAGTGTGTGTGTGTGTGTGTTTACTGGATACAGTAGCAACAATACATTGCAGCTTTGTTTATTCCCAGAGATGTATACCAAGCAGCCCCTGAAGAAGTATTAGTATCAGGCCGATGCTATTATCTGCATTTTATTAATTAACCCATACATCTCCCTGCCAGTCTTCCTTTTCTATGGGCTTCCTCGCAGCAAGGCTGTGTGCTTTCGCTGTTGGTAAATTGGCACAATAAATCTGGCGAGGCCACCTCTATTTCCAGCGACTCACTTAACATTTTATCACAGGGCTGTGGTCTCAGGATTGAAGTCGGTTAAAAAGATTAATACCGTTTAATACCACCCAGAAGGAAGATGCCAGAAATGTGTTTAAGGTCCAGTTATTCATGTCTTCATTTCCTTTGTGCATGGATCGTGATAAGCAGAGCTATCCTTTTTAGGCTGATGTTAATAACTACTTAAAATGATTAAGGTAACTAGTTATTTCCTGTAAGAAAATTGCTCTCCTGTCATTAACACAGAATTAACACGGCTCCCGTTTCATCTTCTGCACAAAGCCTTTTGCCCCCAGTTGCCTTAAATAAACAGAACACCTCTCCATGAGACTGTGAGCTCTTTCCTAAAAAGATGGGCTGAAGAGACAAGAAAGCAGAATAAAAAACTTTTTAGAGCCCATCACCTAGGGGAGGTACCTGCTGGGAGTGGCCCTTGGCTTTGGTCCATCCACATGGTACACCCATTTTTCTTATTTACCCTGGGGGCTGGCCAGGGGAATTAGCATACCTCCTATGACATCTGTATGGACTAAGCAGTGTGCATGGCATCAGTGATGCTTGGTGCTCCTAATCTTCTGGGGCAGTGGTTCGAAAAACTTCTCTCACCTGGACACCCGGCTGAGATGCGGTGATCTCATGGGAACACTCTTGTTTTTGACCAAGACCCACAGATTTCTGATAGGACACTACCGATGATCTTTGTTTTGTGTCCCTAATTGTTAATGGTAAATCAGGCATGGATTTTGAGGGTTTAAGCATAATCCCATGATCACCATGATCTACGGTGGCTGGGGCTGCTCCATGCAGAGCCTCTGTGCACTCACGGACAACTTCCTGTTCTTTTCAGTTATTGGGGGGGGAGGGGGGATGTTTACAAGCAAATGTTATGGTTCCTTGTTAATTTCACGTTTAACTTCTTAAACACCAGCACAATGTTCTCCTGTGTCTGTAAACTGAACATTTACCCACAATTGGCACTGTGTCAAAACCCACCCAGACACCACGTTTTCAGAGGTAGGATGATGACAGGGGCATAGGGGCTCAGCAAGTCTTTGGGAGTCTGCACAGTTGTCTTTCTCACCCATGATGACTGCCACTCTCTCTACCCCACTGTGAGTGATGTTGTTTAAGCCTTAGATGTCACCTGGGTGCTGATTAGAACTGGAGATTCCTGGCTGCCTGACTATATCAGCCTTTCTAGGTGCTTGTTTTTTTAAGATCTGTTAGTGTTTCTGAGGCTCACCAAAGGTTGCAGAGCTCTGGGCTGGTGCTGGGTACAGCCACCCCCTCTCTGTTCAAATCAGCAAGCACAATGGCTACAGAGCAAATGAGAGATACTGTCTTCAGAGGACAGACTTGAATCTGCTATAACTTATAGAAAAATGTGTCTTATGTAATATGCTTTTAGGATTATATTTGTGCACCACTTTGCCTACAGTGGTGACATCTACCAGTCCAGGCAATGTCACATGAAGCATCACCTCTGTCCAATATCATATCACAGGCTCGTAGCTCATCACCAATGAATAACCTGGGATTTCTTTTTTCAGTAAATTCCCAAGCCTGGGCTTATTCTTGGATCCACAGTCAACCTGTAGGAACTGGTCTACCCCAGGCTTCCCTACCACTGATGAGGCCTGTGTTCTCCAACAGCCAGGAGTAGCCATGGCACTGGCCATATGGTGTTTGTCTTAAGCCTTTCACATCTCTGCTGGTCAAGAAGTAAATGATATTGAATAGCCTGGGGCTTACATCCTGATTCTGCTACTTGAACTTGGATATGACTCTAATTTTGCAAATTTTCTATACTGAGCCTGCAAAATGAATGCTAACATCTATTCTACAGACTAGCACTTGCACAATTAATACTAGTTATTAATCACTGCTAGAGCTGTGTGGGGAACTCTCTGTGGTCCTTCCCCTGCTCCCCCTTTGCCCTCCCCCAAATAAATACACAAAAAGAGGCAGACAGTTAAGTGGAGGTATAGAGACCAAGAGAAATTGAGAGAGATTGTGGAGGCAGGAGCTGTCACAAATTCCTAATTGACTTCAAGGTCTCTCCTTGTCTCTGAACACACACCATGCAAATGCATTTTGTGGTAGATGCTTTAGTACAGTATTTGGGGAAGGCAAGAGCTCAATTAAAAATGTAGGGAAACAATTTGGCAGCTCCTCAAGAAGGTAAACAGAATGGACATACAACTCAGTGGTTCCTTAGCTCATATGCATGCATCCCAAAGGAGTAAATCCAACAAAAGGGTGTCCAACGTGCTCAGGGTAGAATTGTTCTCAGCAGACCAAGGTAGAAAGACTCCAAATGTCCATCTCTGCCCAAGTTAACAAGTAGACAGACTGTATGTATGTGCACTAGTTAGATGTCTCTATTGCTATGCTAAACACTGGGAACAAATGGGCTTATTTGGCTTACTCACCCCAATCATGGTCCCTCATTGAGGGAAGTCAGGGCAGGAGCTAAAGCAGGAGGAAAGTTGCTCACTGGCTCTCTCTTTATGGTTTGCTCAGTTTGCTTTCTATACAGTCCAGGGTCACCGGTCCAGGGATTACATTGCTCACAGCAACCATCAATCAAGAAAATACCCACAAGCCAATCTGATGGAGGTGTTTTCTCACTTGAGGTTCCCTCTTCCCACGTGACTTTATCTTGTGTCAAGTTGTCAAACAAGGCAAAACCAAAACCAAATCATCCCTAACCAGCATAGAACATATTGTCAATAGAAAATGACTAAACCACGACAAGGAATAAAGTACCAATACAGATACATGTTATAAGATGCATGAACCATGGGCATATCATGCTAAGTGAAAGAAGTCAGACAAACGCAAAAAGTCAAGTATTATAATTCTACTTCTATAAGACACACCCGACAGCCGAAACCACAAAGGCAGAAAGCAGGTTAGTGGTGACAGTGGCTGGGAACTCGAGTGGTGAGGTAACTTTAATATATACAGGGTTTTCTTTGCAGGTGGTGAACGTTTTTGGAACTAGATAAAGACGGAAACCACGTGACCTTGAGAAGGTACTGTGTGCCATGAAGTTATTCACTTTAAAGTGCTTCATTTCATTTCCTATTAAATTTTTTAAAATTTATATACATACATGTACGGAGTAAAGAGGGTGAATGGTAGAGTCTTGCTGATTGACAGAAGTATCCTTAAAGAACACAATCATTTAAATGCTGGGTATTTCTCTTTCTCTCTTTCTCCCTCCCTTCCTCCCTCCCTCCCTCCTTCCTCTTCCTTCCTTCCTTTCTTCCTTCCTTCCTTCCTTTCTTTCTTTCTTTCTTTCTTTCTTTCTTTCTTTCTTTCTTTCTTTCTTTCTCTCTCTCTCTTTCTTTCTTTCTTTCTTTCTTTCTTTCCCTTCCTTCCTTCCTTCCTTCCTTC
>NW_028227268.1:28865000-28947500 GCF_978045245.1 Mus caroli
TGTGTTGTCACAATAATTGGGAAATGTCTCCTGATGACTATTGGTCATGGCTCAGGGGTGCCGAAGGGTTTGCTGTGAGATACAGAAGGCAGCAGTGCTGCCTGAGGTTGAAAGGTCTCTCCTAGAAGCCAATATTCTCCCCACCCCCAACAAACTTATATTGGGGACTCTTTGGTGGTACAATATGACCAGGAATGGAAGAATGAAAAGATCTGAAGAAAACAGGTCACTTGGATACTGATGAATGGCGACCAAACATGAATCGTTGGCTTAAATAAAGGCTCTTGCTTCCCCCTACATATTCCAAGAAAGCTATGCTATGACTGCACTGTACCAATCCAAAGAGAATCTATGCTTGAGGATATAATGTTTATGAAAGATATTGATTATCGTTTACTCGTGAACACATTTTCAGCCTTAATCTGCATAGTAACTAAATGGCAAGTTTTGGAATCAGGAAGAACTGAATATAATCAACCATGCCATTTCTTAGCTAGGTAACAAGGACAAGTTATTGACATATTCTTAACCTTCATTGTCTAGCTTGCAGACATGATTGTAATAAAAGACTGCTGTAAGGATGGATGGTGGTCATGTGTGTGAAACCCATAGTGGTGCCCAAGAGTGCATCCTTTTCTCTTCGCACCAGTGAGCACAAAGTGATTTTGCTGTCAGGGTGTTACCTTCATAGACCAGCTCAGAAATTAAAAAAGAACAAATTTTAGCCAAGCGTGGCATTGCTTTAGCTAAGCAGGTCTTCTCAACCTTGGCCCTGCTGACATTTGGGTGAGACTCCTAGCGGTGCCTGCTGTCTTGTGTGGAGCAGGACCTGTGACAGCATTGTTGGTACCTACTATATAGACACCAGCAGCGCTCTCCGCCATCCCTAATCATGACAGCTCAGACTGTCTCTAGTGTTGCCGAATGTCCATTAGGGCAATATTATTACCCTTGACTGAGAAGCTCTGGTCTTATAACAGGGGGCTGGGGCTGGGGGTGGGAGAAAAGGAGCCAAGGTTTTTTTGGATGAAGGGCCAAATGTGAAATTGACTTATGTTTTGTCTAAGCAAAACTCTTAAACCATAAATCTTCCTACTCTAGGACCTGCATATAGCACAGTGTCTCAGGTTTTCACTCAGTTCTAGGGATGAGCTGGGTTCTGGGGACTGATCACAATGAGGCATAGCTCCTGTGTAGGTATATGAGCACACATGCATGTGGATGTCAGAAACCAATCTTGGGTATTTTCCTCACCTTCCACCTTGTCTGAGATAAGCTGTTATCCTTCACTAGATACACAAGGCTAGTGGCCTATGAACTTCTAGGGACTCTCCTGTCTAGGGACTATTCATCTTGCTATAGAAGCATTAGAATTACAGGTATGTGCTACAACACCCAGCCTTACATATATGTGCTCTGGGGATTCAAACTGAAGGTTTCATGTCATATGGCAAGAATTTTACCCACTGAGCCATCTTCCCAAACCCATAGCCTACATCTTGCAGTGGTGTACCTGGAGAAGAAGGTTCTTCAGACTTTGGCCATGCAGCAGACAGACAGCCCTCACTCTCTGAGTGGGGGTGCTATCGGCTCCCTGGGAATATGTGTCTGGACAGCTGACCTGACAAGCTGAGAAGCCGGGTGGATTTATGTGGTGTTTATTCCAAAAGCTGGGCCATGGCACAGCCATGAGCCAAATCAAAGTTCTCCTTCCCACGATGGGTAGACCGGATTATCTCTGGGGATGTTATCTGACTGTGGGGTGTGTTGTTTATATGAGTATATACTCAGAGTCCTAGACAGGAGGTGCATTTTATAAATCAGCTGATATGTAAAATAAAGGCAATGGCTAGGTAGGTTTGCTTCCTGGATGAATGTGAAAGGCTATAGTGAATGTGGCTACTCAATGCAGGAGAAACTCACTGGATTCTCCTGCATAAGCCATTGTTTGCTGCCACCACCCAAAGGCTGGCCCCATTCCAGTGAAGAGAAGACCTTGTTCTCTTTGAGAACACTTTGCAGCTCTGTAGAAGAGGAAAAACCACACTACTTGGGAGTAAATGAATGAAAAGGCAAGGCCTTCCTATGAAAATGGGAAGAACAGAAAGCCAACATGAAAATGGCAGAGCGGGACCAGGTTGACATGTACAACCCATTGAGACATGAAAACCTTTTGTGATCAGTTCTTTCCCAGGCTTGTCTGTTTATATGAACCACCAGGTATGTGGGCCACACATCAAGGTGTCTTTGCTTCTCCTTCAAAACTACTGAACCCACAGACTGAGGAAGCATGAAGATTTGTAATCTTGTTTAAAAAAAAAATCATCGCATTAGGGGTTTCTAATGACCAGGTTTGTTTGGAAAGCATTTCATCAAACTGAAATTCAGCACCTCCAAGTTATATATGTAGAAGCTGGGCTCGTCTGACCTCTGCATCTAAATCCTTTCCATGGCTTCCTGCTGTCTCCATAGAAATGAGAGGTCCAATTAAAGCTTGGATGACAAGCTGGAAACGGCTCCCTGCTTTGCATACAGTCTCCGTAGAGACTCCAGAATCAGTGCATGGAGAAGACAGAACCTCTGGTGCTGGTGTCCAAGGACCCGAGCCACAACTCTGAAGTTCGTCAGCTCTGCAACCTTGGCTAGGCTAACAAGGCTCTACTGTCACAGTGGGTTTTTATCTGTAAAAGGGCAATAAAAGTGATATTCCAGCTCCTCTCCATTCACTGTGTGGATGGAATGAGAGAATGGTTATGAGAGATGGAAATGGTTTTCAGATGGAAAGGCTGCTGGCAATGTCTTACTATTACCATTCTAGATGAAGTTGATACCCAATTATCTGTGTAACTAGCCTCTATGTCTCTGTCTCTCTTTGTCTCCTTCCAGTCTCCCAACCCATTCTCTCTCTCTCTCTCTCTCTCTCTCTCTCTCTCTCTCTCTCTCTGTGTGTGTGTGTGTAATATGCAAAACTCTCGCCTTTTCTCCTTACTTTTAGATGGCTCCCCAATGAGTGGTTGCTATGAACACATTGACAATTATTGACATTACTTTAAATAAAGTAGAAAAAGTACTTCCCTTCATATCAGTTGATGTAGGAAACTTGAGACTGTTGGGCATGTACACAAAATATATTCTTTTCTATCAAAGGGTTAAATAAAAGGAAATTCCGTGGGTGTGTATGTGTGTGTGCGCGCTCGACAGTAAAGAAGCCACATGTCTGAAATTCAAAGTCCTCCAGGATTAGGATTTGTTGAAATCCAAATACGTGCTCAAGTTCCACTTCTTCCTAGAAACTACGCCACTGGTTCCAGTTGCCTAAGAATGGGAGTCTGAGCTCTGACGACTCAGAGTAGGGTAGGACTCCTTTGTGTTAGGACGGAGAACCCAACAGCACTTTGGTGGGTGTGCTCGCTTGCTTGTGTGCCAACTGGGGTTGTGTACCCTTCGACAGAAGTGAAACTTGTTTTGTGAAACACTTTGAATTGTGTGGTTATTTTCTTGAGACCCTAAACTCATCCTTACAAGGGCAGACCACCCTCCAAAACGTTTGTGTTGGTATTCTCAGACTCTCCTATGGAACAGAAGGTGCCATAATCCAGGGGATTAATTTGGGTAACTGCTAACTGCACTACCATTTAGCAAGGGAATCACTAGTGTGTTAGGGCGCCCTCTAGAGTCTGATGCCATCAGCGCATCAGTCAGACCCCACTGGATGGCAGGCAGGACCCTTTAATGAAGTTTCACCTTTTAATGCCTGGCGTCCATGAATGTGTTGCCCTACATGGGAAGGAAAATAAGTTTACAGATGTGACTAAAGGACGTTGATTTGGGGAGGTGGTCTGGGATTATCTAGTTGAGCTTGATGATATAAGCACAAGGATCTTTATAATGAGGGAGGGATGTGGGCAGAGTCACACTGGCAAAGGCAGACATTGGAAGGCTGCAACCTCTAGATTTCCATTCCTAGATTGATGGATGTTTTCCCCTGGAGCCCCTCCCTACCGAAAGCAGGGATTCCTCCAGAGCCTTCGCATTAGCCTCATGAAGCCCTCTTTGGCTTTCTAGTCCTTGGCATTATAGGATAAGTGTGTGTTAAGCCATAGATGATATGTTAGAGCAATCATGTAAAACTAGGGAACCCCCTCATTACATGTTTGTCAGATGTGGTGGGACAGTATGGTGCACCGCAGGATATCTGGGCCTCCCTGGCACTAACTACTCATCTTTGTACCAAGTCATTCCAAAGGCTCTGTGGAGGCTGACATTGTCCAGGCTGGAAAGACGGGCTGGGATATCTGGGGAATAAAAGAGCATTTGGGGAAGAGGCTTCAGAAAGGTAGAATTAAAAAGATATAGTTAAAGCTCGTTCTTAGTCTGAGTTCGTTCACTATGAGATCAGAATGTTTATTGATATTTGTCTATCCCTCGACCTCAGGAACAAGAGTGCATATCCCTGCCCCTGGCCTAGAGTAGGTATTCTCTGCATGTGTCTGAAGAAAAGAAAGATTCTTTGGTCAATTGTTTCACAGGATTCCCAGGATGGTTTATGGTGCCTTAAAGTATTTAAAAGTCTGAGCTAAAAGGAATGAAATGAAATGTCATTAAAAGGAGAAATGTCTGGGGGCAATGGCCAGGTCAGTGGTGTGCTTGCTGTACAAGTGTGAGGGCCTGAGTCTAGTCCTCAGGATCCACAATTCAAACCAACAATGGCAGTGGGGATGGTTTGTGCTTGTAATCCCGGGGTTAGGGAAGCAGAGATAGGTGGATCCCTGGGGCTCTGTGGCCAGCCTATGTCGTGAGCTCCAGGCCCATGGAAGTAGTCTGTCTGAAAACAACAGAGCAACAGAAGAAGGGGAAGAGGAGGAGGAGGGGGGGGGGAAGAGGAAGAACAGCAGCAGCAGCACCAGGTGGATCATGTCTGAGGAATAGCATCTGAGGTTGTCCTCTGGCCTTCACACATACACATATAAGCACACCCTATGGACATCCAGATGTGTACCTGTACACATAAGAACACACACATACATACACATGGGAGCAGAGCAGGAGCTATCTAGGTATCTAGAGCCAGAGGAGGTTTGGACATTTAAAAAGGTAGGGGTGGGGGTTCTTTGTGCTTCATAACTGTACCTTTGACCTTGGAATTCCTGCCTGGAAAAGCTACATAACGTCCTCATAAACATGCCTTGGCATCTCACATGTGGGAAGGCAAAACTGGACAGGCGGTGGTAAAAACCAGTCATTTACAGATGTGGCTCCCTGGAGACTCACACGTTAAAAAAAATGTCAAGGGATGTTGGATCTCTAGAAATGTCCCTTACATTTTGGTTACAGATGATTGGAGAAAAACTCACAGCTTGATTAGAGATAGCCAGAGGCATGCTACTGTGAGTAGCTTATTAAATTATTGATAATTCCTGAGGGCCATGAATGCTGCGAGGGTGGAATGAGCACTCCAGGTTGGAGGCTGAGGATCATTTAAGATGACCTCTCCGTGTCAGTGTGTGACAGGAGGGGACATCCTGATGGCAGGATGAGGGAGGGATGCTGGGGTCTCTTCTTGAGAATGATAACATTCTGTAAGTCGTACCTCTCGTATCTCCTCCCTCTGCAGAGCTACCAGGTACAACTACTCCGTGTTATGGATGCTAACGACCCACGTAATAGCCCTGCAAGAAGGATTTCAAATCTGCACATGACAGCTTTTGCAGGCACCACAAATCACTGAGCCTTGCAATCAAATGCAGAGGGGCCCAGATCATTGGAAGACGTGGGATAATGGATGACAAAATGCAATTTAATATGGACAAATGTGGAATAATAGGTATTGGAACAAACAATCAGAAGGAAAAACAGCTGCTGACTAAATTGATTTGCATCCCACTGACCAGGGAATAGAAATGGGCCTGAGCAGTAGCCAAACAGCTGAGAGAATGGGGGGAGGAGGGAGGGAGGGAGGGAAGGAGGGAGGGAGGGAGGGAGAGGGAGAGAGAAAGGGAGGGAAGGAGAAAGAGGCAGAGATAGAGGGAGGGAGGGAGAGAAGAGAGAGCCTGAACATAAAGAATATCAGGTGAGTCCTGGCCTTGCAGGTGCCCAGTATTTTACAGAGAAGAATTGTAATGGCTTTGTCCCCTGAGTCTCAGTCTCCTTTGTCAGAAGTTTCTCTCCTCCTCCTCCTTTTCTTTCTTTCTTTCTTTCTTTCTTTCTTTCTTTCTTTCTTTCTTTCTTTCTTTCTTTCTTTCTTCCTTCCTTTCTTTCTTTCTTTCTTTCTTTCTTTTTTTTTTTTTTTAGTATAGAGCCTCTTTCCTTGTTCTTTTTTTAAATGTAAGCTTTATTTATTTATTTATTACATAGTGTTCTGCCTACATGTATACCTGCAGGCCAGAAGAGGGCATCAGATCTCATGGATGGTTGTGAGCCACCATGTGGTTGCTGGGAGTTGAACTCAGGACCTCTGGAAGAGCAGCCAGTGCTCTTAACCTCTGAGCCATCTCTCCAGCCCTGATTTATTTATTTATTTATTTATTTATTTATTTATTTATAAATTTAGCCTCCAGGTATTCAGGTTTCCAAGAGCTTGGGAGTTCTCTGCTCAGAGATGTTCAAGGCTTTGTTCAAGACTCTTCTCCAGCCTAATGCTCTTAACAGACAATCTTAATTGGCCCTCTGTCATGTGTGTGTGTGTGTGTATGTGTACAAATGGCTCTATGTATCTGTGGAGACCAAAGAACAACTTTGGGTATCTCTCCTTACTGTGTACTTTAATATATGGTATGTATATGTATTTAAATAACAGGTCTTGGTCTTGTTGATTAGGCTAGATAAACTGGCTAATGAGCCCCAAAGATCTTCATGTTCTGGGTTCTGTCATGCAGGGATTACAAACTTGTGTTACCATACCAGGCTTTTTAAGGTGAAACTGAAACACAGTTTCTCATGCCCACACTGCAGACACCTGATCAACAGAGCTATCCCCCTGCCCAGCTCCCTCGTGTTTAAGTACTATCTATACTTCGATGATCTTCTAAATGAGATATGGGCTTACCTACTTTCTAGAAACAGGGCAGTGGGTGTGCCAGTTAGCTTTTGTCAACTTACACAAGGTATAGTCATCAGAGAAGAGATTGCACCCCTCCATGGCCTCTGCATCAGCTCCTGACTCCAGGTTCCTGCTTGAGTCCCTGCCCCGAATTCTCTCAGTCAGGCACTGTGACCTCAGAATCGTAAAGCAGAAATAAACCCTTTTCTCTCCCAAGTTGTTTTTGGTCAGAGTGTTTTACCATGGCAATTGAAACCAAACTGATAGAGTGGGTCTCAAAGTTTTCTACATTTTAGAATCACCTGGATGTTAAAAAAAAAAAAAAAAAGGCCCCAGTGTTCATACCCTAGGTCAATTAAGTTGGGCATGCTGTGTGTGTGTGTGTGTGTGTGTGTGTGTGTGTGTGTGTGAATGCACACATTTGCTTACATATGTTTCAGACATGAGTTCTACCTCTGCAGGCCATTCCAATATGTCCCAAACGTTGAGAATAGTTGCTGGATGTGTTTGTACTTCCTGGCCTCTTGTTAGTGTCTGAATGTGAGCTCATATGTTTGATCACTTGACCATCTCTGGTTGGCACTTTGAGATCGCCTTTTCAGAGGTTGTTGAACCTTTATGGTCTGTGGACCACCAGTGAACAGAAATGGATTTCTGGGCTCAGGCTTTCTGGGTTCATATCCTCCTCTGTTCCACCTGAGCTTTCTACATTTCCTGGTTGATCAAGATTGAAAAAGTCACTCTGCAAGTGTTACCTGCTCCTGTGCCCCCAGTGGACAGAACCACTCCAGTCACCGAACCTTTTCTGCTGGGGTGGACCGAGTTCTCAGAAAGTGCCAGCCAAAGTCAATCTCTCATTGTCTCTCTTAAGTTGTCTCCATCAGGCCTTTCGTCAGAGTGGCAAGAAATATAACTAACATGCCTTCTGCCTGCTCCAAGCAGGGGTTTGACTTGTCTCAAACATAATATGACCAAACAAACTTGATCATCATTTCCACTCCACACCTCAGCCTCAGAGCCTTCTCGATTCCAGTGTTCAAGTCTCCTATCTAAGCCTGATTCCAAGTTTTGCCGTTTTCTCTCTTTACTTACATCTTAAGCTAGGAGCAAATTCTCCAGCCCTAACTAACACACCTAAGCATCATCCTACCACCAAGCTCAATATCGATCCCTACCCATCACCTTGCCTTCACTCACATTGACTTCTGTTACATCCCATCTCCATCTGGTCTCCAAAGTGAGTTTAAATGAAAAGGATGCTGTCGTGCTTCTGCTATCTTGTTTTCCTTCTTCTTCTTCTTCTTCTTCTTCTTCTTCTTCTTCTTCTTCTTCTTCTTCTTCTTCTTCTTCTTCTTCTTCTTCTTCTTCTTCTTCCTTCTTTCTTCTTCCTTCTTCTTCTTCTTCTTCTTCTTCTTCTTCTTCTTCTTCTTCTTCTTCTTCTTCTTCTTCTTCTTCCTTCTTCTTCTTCTTCTTCTTCTTCTTCTTCTTCTTCTTCTTCTTCTTCTTCTTCTTTCTTTTGTTGGGGGTTGGGTGGGTCACATGGTGGGAGGATGGGGGTGGACCCAGGAGTACTGGGAAGTGAATATGATCAGAATATATGATGTGAAATTTCCAAAACTCAATAAAAAAATACTGTGTTGGAAAAAAATAGCAGAAATAAAAATAAATCTTTGAAACAAAACAAAAAACCTGAACCAACATCGATGGCTCCATCTCAATGGCTCAATCTCACACCGTGAGACCTGAGCTCTGGGTTTTTTGTCTGTATAGTGGGAACGGGCTTCATCCCTAGCAGTTAGGCTGTTACTGGGAATAAATGACGCCCGTGGTTGGGACTACCATGAGTTGCATCACTTCACCCATTATCATTGTTTGTTCTACACTAGTGCTATGGATGGTTTCAGGCCTGTGGGACATTGAAGAACTATTTGATTTTCCCCTGTGCTGCAGCTCTTTCCCACATGCTTGCAAAAGTACTGTGTCATGTTTTCCTGAGCACCCAGAGGGAGGTGGTCTTTCCTTCTTGGGCTCATTTATTCCCCTGCTAAAGCACACCCCACTGTACATTTTTAGTTACTTACACTCCACTCTTCTATCATATGAAGTCCTGTTGAATACTTATTCACCCTTTATTATGGGTCAGATGCTGTTTTAATACTTGTGTTGAATCACAGTTCTCTTATTAGGCCTACAAAACAGGCAGCCAATATAATTTTAATTGTATGAATTATAAAAAGAGACATAAGTATAGCAAGTTTTGGACTTGGGCCCAAGCATTTCAGGTTCTCAATCACAGTATCATGCTCCTTGACTGTATAGTGAGCCCTTAATGGACAGGGCACTGGCTGACTTACTCCAGTCCTTTCAAGATCTGGTAGAGTTTTTAGAGCATTGAAACTTGCAATCAAAACAACAGCAGCCATTTACCACCTGCTTTAGAAAGCCACTGTGCTGAACTCTCGTCTTAAAAAAGCAGGGAGAGCTGAAAAAGAAGCCTTGGTTCAGTCCATGGCTATCTGATTCCAAGGGTCATTCTTTCCTCATAGCATCCTGTATCCCCAGTAATCTTTGAATGGATAACTACATCATGGAATGCCATGTTGGGAGATGGCAGCAGTAAGAAGCAGATGATACGTGTGCACTTACTCCTACTTTGAGAGAATTATACTTTAAGCAGTAATGGAGTCTCTAGCACATGAGGAAATGATGTCCCAGGAAGGAGAAAATGGGCTGTGTGATGACAGCTCCCATCACATGTGGCGCAGTGCTTGGCAGCGACAGTGTTCAGCACACAGGCAGGTCCAGTCAGTGAGTGCACCCTGGGCTCTTCTCACCTTCCGTGTCTCTCATGGAGCTCAGGGAGGATGCCCACATGCCCTCCTCTATTTTTCCTGCCCTCCTTCCTCTTGGAAGCAGTTTTTTTCTCTCACTCTTTCAGCTCCTCCAACTCTTCTCTCCTCCCTTCTTTTACATTATTGTAAGTTTATTCATTTTAAATTGCTAAATGTACATAGGCTTATCTCATAAGCATTTTTGAAATATGTATTGTATAATATCTAAACCTATCTAACATCTTTGTGGGTTGTGATTTTTTTTTTATATATATTGAGCTTTCTTAGAATCTATCCTCAGAAATGTTCTAGACTACAGTGTTGCACCACAAATCTCTTGGACTTAATCTGTAGGACTGAGATTTTTACATTCTTTGTCCAATAGCCCCCTAATACTCTCCTCACTCCTAGCCTCTGGGAACAATATTTTACTTTCCCCTTCTATGTATCTAACGTTCAAAGAGTCCACATGTAGGCAAGATCATTGGGCATCGGACTGTCTGTCTACCTGTTCATTTTCCATAAGTTCTAGTCCAGTGTGCTTTCTGGTCCTGTGATAAACATCATGACCTAAACTTAGGGGAGAAAAGGTTTTATTTCATCTTATACTTCCAGATCATAGTTTATCATTAAGGGAAAGCAGGTTAGGAATTTAGGCAGGAACTGAAGCAGAAGCCATGGATGAATGCTGTTTAGGGACTCCTCAGGTTCTCTCTGCCTTACTCTCTGCTATCTCTCTATTATAGCCCAGGCCAACCTGCCTAGTGATTGTGCTACCTATAGAGGCTATGACCTTCTACATCAACCATCAGACAGACCTCCATAGACATGGTCACAGGCCAATCTGCTCAAATCAGTTATACAATGGAGGGGCCCCTTTCCAAGATGGCTATAGGTTATGTCAGATTGACTAACCAGTGCAGCACCCACCAGGGACACACGTACTGTTGCGAATGAAAACATTTTCTTATTTTCTTGAGCTGGAACATGTGTGTGTGTGTGTGTGTGGTGTGTTTGTCTCTCGTTGTGTGTGTGTCTCATAGTTTATACATTCTTCTGTTGATGGACACTTGGGTTAGTTACATGTCTTGGTTATTAATGTGAGGGTACAGATATCTCCTTTATACTAATTGACTATGACAGTTCTATTTTAATTTTCTAAGAGATTTCTGCACTGTTTTCCATAATGCCTTTACTAATCTACATTTGCACGTATGGTATTCTCCACTTCCCCTTTCTCTGTATCTTTTCCAACAGTTCTTATCGTTCATAGTTTTGAGGATTGACATCTCTTTGTTGATAGGTGATGCTGAGTGTTTTCTCACACATCTCTTGACCATCTATGTTTTCTTTTGAGTAACAAATATTCATGTGTTTCAGTCATTTTTAATTGGATTACTTCTTTTCTTAGTATTGAGTTCCTTATATACTTTGGGTCTTAACCTCTGTCTTAGGGGGGTTAATATTGTAGTGATGAAACATCATGACCAAGAGAGACTTGAGAAGGAAAGGTGTTTGGCTTATATATACTGAATCTCAGTTCACCGAGGGAAGCTAAGGCAGGAATTCAAACTGGGTAAAAACATGGAGGCAGGAGCTGATGGCTATGGAAGGGTGCTGATTACAGGCCTGTTCCTCATGGCTTGCTTAGCCTGGTCAGCCTGATTTCTCATAGCATCTAATACATCCAACCCAGGATGTCACCACCACCAACAGTGGACTAGACCCACATCAATCACAAAGTAAGAAAATGCTCTAAAGGCTTGCCAATGGTCTGATCTTGTTGGGTGTACTGGCTAGTTTTGTGTCAACTTGACACAGCTGGAGTTATCACAGAGAAAGGAGCTTCAGTTGAGGAAATACCTCCATGAGATCCAGCTGTAAGGCATTTTCTCAATTGGTGATCAAGGGGGGAGGTCCTCTTGTGGGTAGGACTATCTCTGGGCTGGTAGTCTTGGTTCTATAAGAGAGCAGGCTGAGCAAGCCGGGGGAAGGAAGCCAGTAAAGAACATCCCTCCATAGCCTCTGCATCAGCTCCTGCTTCCTGACCTGCTTGAGTTCCAGTCCTGACTTCCTTTGGTGATGAACAGCAGTATGGAAGTGTAGGCTGAATAAACCCTTTCCTCCCCAACTTGCTTCTTGGTCATGAAGTTTGTGCAGGAATAGAAACCCTGACTAAGTCATCGGGGTAGTTTCTCAGTTGAGGTTCCTCTTCTCTGACGACTGATGCTAGCTTGGGTCAAGATGACATAAAATCTAGTCCGCACAGCCTGTGTTCATAGATATCATTAGCCTGTCAAGTATCAATTATCCTGTTGATTGCTTCTTTGGCTTTGGATTGATGTCCCTTCTAGTCCTGCTTTTATTGCCTATACCTTTAGATTTGTATCTAAAAAATAAAAAAAAAATCATCGCCCATATCAATATTAGAAACTTTTTCTCTTTGTTTTCTCCTAGTAGTTTCACATTTTGTTTGAATCTTTAGCATAGAGTTGATTTCTGAGTTGATGTAAACAATTCTTTCCTTCTTCTGCATGTGGATATGTAGTTGACCTATGACCATTGGTAGAAGAGATTATCCTTTCCCCAATGTGAGTTCTTGGTACCATCAGCTCCCTTCCTTTCCTATTGGCCTTAGCCACTTTGAAATGTTGCTAAGGGAAGAGGTCCCAACCAAGACTAACAATGAAATGTGGCTTTATAAAAACATGACCTGGGGCTGGTAAGATGGTTCAGTGGAGAAGAGCACTGACTGCTCTTCCGAAGGTCCTGAGTTAAAATCCCAGCAACCACATGGTGGCTCACAACCACCCGTAATGGCATCTGACACCCTCTTCTGGTGCATCAGAAGACAGATACAGTGTACCATGTATAATAATAAATAAATCTTTGGCCCCGAGCGAGCAAAGTTGACCGGAGCAAGCAGAGGTCCTAAAATATTCAATTCCCAACAACCACATGAAGGCTCACAATCATCTGTACAGCTATAGTATGCTCACATACATAAAGTAAATAAATAAATCTTAAATAAATAAAATAAAAACATGATCTAAAGGCATCTGTGCATCTGTTACTTTTAGCCACAAGGAACAGTTTTGCAAACCATGTGATCTTGATTGCTATGTGTGGGTAAGTATCCTATGGATATAGCAGGGAAAGTATCCTATCAGAGCTGGAGATTTCCTCACTTACATGTGACATCCATACAGGCAAATCACACACTCTGCACCTGCCCTTTTAGTTGTGAAGCTGGGATACAGACATGCATGCATTAGCCTATTGTACAGATGAAGCCTGTGTAGTTCTACATCATCTGGATGCCTGTTCTTTGAGGGTTCAGTCTGTGATTCCCTCATCAGTGTATCTCCTCTTTCGTGGCACAGCTTGTCTAGTTATTTCTTAGCAAGCATTGCCTCAGGGATTTTTGCACCAGCTCTTCTTTGCTTTCAAACACCTCACCCTCAGATGCACATGGGTCAGCATTTTAAGTTTCTGCTGTCGTAGGGAACTTTCCTGACTCTTTTACTTTTGCTGTTAATGTTACCAGTCACTTTGCTTTTCTTATTTACATAGTAACTCACATCTTCCTGCGTGCTAGACATTGCTTTTATTTATTATTTATCTAGTTTTTCTACTGCTGGAATGTAAGCTACCTGAGGACCAATCTATTTGATTGATTACACTGAGGTATCTCATGTAACTATTAGAGGCTATCACACAGAAAGCATGTCATAAATATCTGCTGAATGATAAATCTAAATAAATAAATAAATAAATAAATCTACAGAGGAATGAAATCACTCAATTCAATATCTTGCATATTGAAGGCATACAATAAAACCTAGCTATTATTATGGAGAATTGGTTACACCTGGACCCATTTCATCCTGGAGTAATAAATAACATAAACACTCTAGTTTCATCATTTTCAATCCTGCCATATCTTCCTCAGTCATGTGTGTGAATTTCCCCCATCTGAGGGACCATGTGCCCTGTCACTCCTGTTCTCCAGCTCAGATCTGCAGTGGCATCAAGTACTTGAAGTCATGTGAGTGTGTGCCCTGACTCAGTAGCTGATCTTTTCACACCCAGGAGGGTGCTTCTTATCTCATGACAGACACAGAAGATGCCGCGCCCTGCTGCTGCTGTTCCTCTGACTACTCTCTCTGCTGCTCTCCCTAAGTACACAGAAAACATGCCCCTTCCCAGTCCCTCATTGTTCATTTGTGGCCTGAGCATTCAGTCTCTGAAATCACATAGGGCCACGACCTGACAGAGGGATGCCTTCCTGTCCTCTATAGTTTTTCTTTCAGCTTCATTTAGGTATATTCTATAGGTTGGAATTGCATATATGGAAGATGTACAATTTGATGCTTTGATAGTTATATAGATGGTAGACTAAGCCCCACAAACAAGCTAGTGAGAGTGTTATTCCTCATTCCACATTATCTTCATTCTTCTCTTTTCTTTAGATGGTGGCAGGCAGGTGGGGGATGAGAGGAGTTAAGATCTACTCTGCTGGAAAAATTTAAAATTATTTTTATTAACTCTTTAATAATAACTCTTTATTAATTTCTTGCAATGTCTTTTGGTCATATTCACCCATTCCATAATTTTTAAAGGCACAACACAGAATGGATAGTTGAGCCACACTGCTGTACATTAAATTCTGTAGACTTTTCTGCATACACGTGAGATGGAGCAATATTTGTCTTTCTGTACTTGGCTCATTTTACTTAGCACAGTGCCCTACCAATTCACATGTATTGTCACAAGTGGCAAGATTTCCTTACTTTTAAATAACATTTTAATTTAATTTAATTTAATTTCAGCTTTTGAAGCTTGAGCATAATTTTTAACATTAAAAATAATTATTCGTACACGTGTGTCTAGGGTTGTACATTTGAGGGCAGTGTCTCAGTAGCCAGAAGAGGACACCGTATCTCCTGGATCTGGAGTTATATGGGTGGTTGTGAGCTGCCTGACATGAGGTGCTGGGAACTGAACTTGGGTCTTCTGAAAGAGTAATATGTGCTCTTACCTGTGGAGCCATTTCTCCAGTGCCAAGATTTCCTTAGGTTTTGTTTTGAGACAAGACATCACTATGTAGTCCTTTCTGGTCTAGAACTCACTGTATAGGCCAGGGTAGTCTCAAACTTAGGGCCATCTGCCTGCCTCTGCTTCCCGGCTGCTGGATTGAAGGTATATGCTACCACATCTGGTTCTAATTTTTTTTTTCAAGACAGGGTTTCTCTGTATAGCCCTGGCTGTCCTGGAACTCACTTTGTAGATCAGGCTGGCCTTGAACTCAGAAATCCACCTGCCTTTGACTCCCAAGTGCTAGGATTAAAGGCGTGTGCCACCACACCTGGCTTCTGGTTCTAATTTTAAAGGCTGAATAGTACTTCTCTGTCTCTGTCTCTGTCTCTGTCTCTGTCTCTGTCTCTGTCTCTGTCTCTGTCTCTGTCTCTCTGTCTGCCTATCTGCCTGCCTGTCTGCCTCTCTCCCTCTCCCTCTCCCTCTCCCTCTCCCTCTCCCTCTCCCTCTCCCTCTCCCTCTCCCTCTCCCTCTCCCTCTCCCTCTCCCTCTCCCTCTCCCTCTCCCTCTCCCTCTCCCTCTCCCTCTCCCTCTCCCTCTCCCTCTCCCTCTCCCTCTCCCTCTCCCTCTCCCTCTCCCTCTCCCTCTCCCTCTCCCTCTCCCTCTCCCTCTCCCTTCCTGTCCCTCTCTCTCTCTCTCACTCACACACACACACACACACACACACACACACACACACACACTTCCGTGATCCACTTCTGCACTGATAGAGATTTAGGCTGTTTGAATGTCTTTGGTTTTATGAATAGTTCTGCAATGAGCAGAGGTATAAAGGAAATTTCATTTCTTTTGAGAATATTCTTAGAAGAGAATTTGCTTATCATAAGGCAGTTCTATTTGGAATGCTTTAGGAATCTCCATACTATTTTCCAACTTCCTCCCTCTTCTCACAGCCAGAGGCATGTGGAGTCCTGACCCTATCATGGTATGTAAACGTCTGTGTACCAGCAGGTATTTTCTGGTTCCCTTTCTCAATTTTTTCTTTGCTTAGCTTCAGCCAAGGCATCTTGCTTGAGCATAGGAAAACAAAACCATTCATCATTTAGAAAAAACATTATAGAAGAAGCAGATGACTTAATTTATGGCATATTGGCTGACTACCATTCTTTCAGAAGGTCCAGTTCTGCATGACAAGGCTACTTGTACCACCCAACAGATGGCCCATGGCAAAAGAGCATCACTAATCTTGTCACAGCGAAATCGATTCAATGAAAAACTCCTCACGGCAGATGTATATATCAGCTTCCTCCCCACATAGGCATCAGTCCCTTCATGAGACATTGCTTCTGTTTATATTTATAGGTTAACAGTTGTTGGATGAAGAGGGTGACTCTTATTAGTATTAATTACAGTCACTTACATTTATTTAGTGCCTTGTGCTTTCTAATAATGCTTTCACAGATGTCCCCTCATTTGATTCTTGCAGCATTCCTGTGATCCCCATCATGAGAGTGAGGCAAAGAACACAGGAAGGCTTCTAATGCCTTAATATAAATATTGATTGATTGATATTGGTTGTAGTTACCACAGTAGAGAGAGAAGCTCTCTAAGATGCTATGCCTTCATTTCCTGAAGGAGCAGAGGGGTTCAGTCTTCTTGGACCAGACTGATACCCAGCAATCTTACTCCAGTTACTTTATTCAAACACTATATACAGTTAACTGAGGCTGGGAAATGTTCCAGCTACCAAAGTTATCTTGCGTTTGCCGCCCGTGAGAGCAGACAACCCACATAAGTCCCAGTCCATTTTGACCCTGGCTAGCCATAAGCACCTGTAAGAGCTCCAGGTTTACTAGGAGTATCTTAATATCAAGGTTGGTGTAGCTTCAGGCTCTCACATCGCTCCAAGTACAGACTTTTGAGAGAGTCATTTCTTCAAGATTCGAACAGTTACAAAACAATTTCTCAGCCTTTCCTGATTGACCCAAACATACCAAAGGCTTTGCTGAAACATTTCACTCACAGCCAGACATAAAGACTTTGTTATACATTTTACTTGAAGCCAGACATAAAGGCGTTACTATACACATCACTACAAATATACACCAAAGCTATGGATAGGGGGTGGTCTTTGGGTGGTGTGCTTGGAGACCACCTGATGCTGTGGGATTGAACCAGCTCTGTCTGCTAACCAGAGAACATCTTTGGAAAGCTTGGGAATCTCCTTGTCAAGGCACTAGTCTTAGCTGGACTACAGCAGAGGCTCCCTTGTAGGTCTTTTGGCTTCTGTCCTTGCTTTTTCATTGGTCCTCAATATAACAGCCAGGATGAACATTCTAAAACGTATTTATGATTGAATCATTGCAACATCTAGAATCTTCTCAAAGCTCTTAGACTGCTCAGGGTGAAAACAGAAGCTTGTGCAAGGCCTTCTATGAACCTAACCTGACCCATGGTCCTCTCCAGCTCCATTTCCTGCTTCTACTGGTTCACTTTCTGGCCATATTGGCTTCCCTGGTGTTCTGTGGACACAGTACATTCCACCTTAGGGCCTCCTGGGAATTCACTGCCTCCATCTGTCTGGTTCTTATTCCATTTCCCACTTGCTTCATTCCTTTTCCAACTCCCCACATTCTCAGTGAAGCCGGGTTCTGTTACCCAGAACCTACCTCCCTAGCCTTCCTTCCTGATCTTTCTTGCTCTTTCCATACACTTTGGTCAAAAGCACTTGCCTTTACGTGTATACTATATGCATTAGATTATTAGGGCTGCCAAGAACAAATTACCATAAGCCGTTTTAATGACTTAGTACATCGAAAATTACTCCTATAGTTCTTGAGGACTCCAAATTATGTTAAATAAAAAATGGATGTGTGGGCAAGACTGGTTCCTTCCATAGAGCAACTTCCCCTTGTCTAATCCCAGTTTTTATTGGTTGCTGCTAACCCTTGCCCCCACCTCCTTTCTCATTTTCCTTTTTCTTAATTTTTTTTTAATTGGAAGGTATTGGAAGGGTCCACTCTAACTCACTGTAACTTCATAGAGTATATCTATACAGATCTTACCTTGCTTCCCACTGAAGGCACAGTCACATGTACTGGGTTCAGAAACTGTTGCCTTTCTGGAGGTCACAATTTAACTCACAACACTACATATTTATTCTGTTTCCTTTCTTTGTTTGAGACCCTTTGTTAAATAAGTTCTGTGAAGACTTAGGGCTTTGGCTATATGGACTAATTGAGTCCTAAGATACTCAACAAATAACTGTTTCCATCCCTCAAATTCATCATCCTTTAAATATTATTCATATTCCGAAATACATCATAGTGAATTTCACATTATTTCCCATTTTTGGGTCAGTCATTTTGCTAATGTCTCACCAGGAGGAGCCCACTGTGACAAATTAGACAGTCTATCAGACTTTCTAGCTTACATATGATTTCCATTTCCATAGAGGCTGCTGCAGCCTATAGAAGCTTATGTAACTTAGATTTGCCGTCTCCACTAAAACCTCTTCTCCATGTGGTGCTTGCAGTCACTGTGCCCACTGGGGACCACTCATCCTATCCAGGGTCTCACCTTCCTCTCAGTATTTGCTGAATTGTCCCCAATCCTTCTCCAGAATAACTTTTTTTTTTTTATTTTTAAAAATGTTTTATTACGTATTTTCCTCAATTACGAAGGAGGGTAGATCCAAAAGATAGCTGTTACATTCTCCAACAGCATCCCGCCCTTCTCACAGATTGCTTCCTTTAACTAGGTCACATCTACAGTTTCACCATCTTCTCACAGTGTATTCAAAGTTTGAATCCACCAATAGCTTAAACTATGGATTAGGTCAGAGCTGCCATGATTTAATCATCTCTAGACTTGTTCTTTTGAGCAAAGCTAGAAGTGTGTTCTACTAATCCAGGCATTTCTCAATCCAATCTAGTTGTCAAGATTAAATATCATAGTGTTGTTAGTTTAAAAAAAAAAAAAAGACTATTTGATTGTTCTGAACTAAGCATTTGCTAGATATCCTGTACATAGTAGACAGTCAATAAAGGTTGGATGATGATAAATGACTCTTCTTTATTCATAGTTTAGTTATAATGATCACATCTTTAATAACATAACCAAGAAGGAATGCCACTTGGAATCTCATTGTCACTGAAAGAAAACTGGACAAACCCCACGTAGATTTGTTCCCTAATATTGAAATGAGCAAGGCATTTAGATGCTGTGGTCTCAGTCTTTCTGCTTATCAAGCTGTGCAAAACTTCCTCCCCAGTACAGCAGTGCGAGTTAAAGGAAAGAATCTATTTTGACAAAAACCCCTGAGCCATTTTCCAAGCACCCCTATGTATGTGTCCAGAGATAGTCTTACATCAGCCTTTGATACAAACCCCTCCCCCTTTAATGAGGTGTGGACGAACAGGGGTTGTGGGGTTGCAAAGTATGAGCTCCCAAGGAAACACTCAGGAAACTGGGCTTCCAGCCACTAAAAAAAGCAAATCTTTATGGTGACCTAATTAGAGTTTTTAAAATTCAATTTGGACAGTCAGCAAGCTAGGCTCCTTTCCAAGAGGAATAAGGAGACAGTGCATGACCTAACTGATTCTGGGCTGCGTGCCATCCCAAACAACTAACGTGGTTGTATCAGCTTCTTCCAGGGCCAGAGACTGCCCAGACACTGACATGGGTGAGGAGGTCTTTTAGGGCCTCACTGATTTTGTGGGACAAAAATGGTAGCAAAGACTAGACATGATGTATGTTTAAGGAGGTGGACCATGAAGTATGGTTCTCTCTAAGCTAGTATAAAAGTAACTCTCTTTCAACTGCTGTTTGGAAGTTTGTGGAGCATAGTAGCAAGACCATCTATCCATCCATCCATCCATCCATCCATCCATCCATCCATCTATCCATCCATCCATCCATCCCTCCCTCAACCCACCTATTTGACACACCTGGAGTATGTCCTTCCACCAAATATCAGAGATTTGATACTAAATACAACAGAATCAATATACTGAAGGAGTCTGTTTCATCAAGATGAAAATAATCAGTGATTACAAATTTGAGAAACTAAGTTAAAAAAACTCCATTTTGATTCCTTGTGTAACTGTTCCTTTTGGTGACCTCAAACTTTAGCTCTTCTCTTGCTACTCACAGCATACCAAATCCATGAACAACTACAGCTGGCTCTTTCTTCTGGATCTAACTGCTTCTGTCCTCTTCTACAGCTATTGCTTTGGCCTAAGCTGCCAGAATCTTTCCTCAGAAGACTGTAGCGGTCTCTTCTCAGACCCTCCTGTTTGAGTGTTTCTTCCCTCTAGCCTATCAGCAAGAAAACTAGACGGAGACAGCTAAAGTCTAAATTTGGGGGCACCACTCTTCTGTCACACTAAGAACATAGCTCAAATCCAGATGCTATCTCAAATCTTCAGGGTCTGATCCAGCTAAGAACTTTTCTGACCACACTCATTTCCTCTAAAGACACAAGATCAAGAAGCAACTGGCCAGGCACTAGGCATACTCCTGCATGAGAGCCAGTTGCCCTTTACCAAGAAACCTGCAAACTGGCCTCCTTGTTCAAATTATGCCAAAGGTCACTAAGCCTTTATTTGCTTGCCACATTTCCAACAAGGCCTTCCCTGGGTGCTTTATTTAATGCTGTAATTCTCTGTAAATGCTGACACATACTTAGTGACTAGAACTTTGAGGAAATAACATGCCCATTATTTATTAAATATTTATATGAATGAATGAATGAATAGATATCACACTTCTCAGGATATGGATGCTTTCTTTGTACAAATGCTCTCACACTTAAGATGGTTCAATGCACAACCTTTTGAGTTCATGATGTCATAGAAGTATACACATGCAACCATTCTTCCTATTGCTTTCAGTACAGTGCGAGAAAATGACCTGAGATGGTCAGTGCTCTGTAATCTACAGGCTTTGAGTTGGTTTTGCCTGACTGTGGATTGATGGATGTGTTATGAGCCAGTCTAAGGTAGGGCAATATAAATGATGATGTTCAGGAGGTTAAGGGCAGCATGAGAGGCATTTTCAGTTCACAAGATTTTCAACTGATAATGAATTTATCAGCATGAAGTCCATATCCATACATATACATACTTAGGAACTGACTGGATTATGGGGTTTGCATGAGTCAGGATCTCCAAACCTTCAGCTTACAAGATAATCTTTTGGGCTGCAGAGTCTACCTGTAACCTTAGCCTTGATATCTGCTCAAAATGCAGCCATTGTGACATTCTTGCATTATAGTAAGTAGAGTATGAACCAGACTCTAATATGGGATAAATATTCATCCTCTCACTTCCTGAAGGTGACTTAGCTCCCCTAGTCACCAGACTTAGTTTTGGTTCTGTGAAGCAGAAGTGTACTTGCTGGTGGATATAAATTGCTAAGACAGATAAGAAAGTAGCACAAGTCTCTGCTTTCCATCATGGTCACTAGGCCTTATGTCTACTGGACTAAAAAGTAGATAGACATGTGTGTGGTTTGCAGGAGAATGCTCCCTATAGGTTCATATGTTTAAATATTTGGTCCCTGCTTGGTGGAGCTGTTTGTGAAGGATTGGGGGTGTGGCCTTGTTGGAGGAGGTATGTCACTGGGGGTGGGCTTTGAGGTTTCAAGAGACTCACACCATTCCTAGTGTTTCTCTCTCTTTCTCTGCCTCCTGACTGTAGATCAAGATGTGATCTCTCAGCAACTCTTCCAAGTCACACTTGCCTGCCTGCTGCCATGCTCTCTGCCATGACGGTCATGGACTCACCCTCTGAGACTGAAAGCACCAACAAAGTCTTCCTTGTATAAGATGCTTCAGTTATGGTGTCTCCTCACAGATATAGAAAAGTAGCCAAGACAATATGTTTCTCAAGTTCTTACCCTTAAGTAGAAAAGTATACTCCCTTTTGGAAGACTTGATGGTCAGTCAGATCTTAGGCTGTACCTCCTTTCTAGTTTAGAGTGTAGTGTTCTGACATTGGTGGCACACTTCAAGGGAGCTCTGAGGAAAAGGACATGGGTGGTACTGGTACCCGAAGAGCTCATCAGACTTCCTCATGTTGAGATCTCCGTTGGTTAAAAATGGATGAGCTGTTTGGTGTGATGAAGACAGTCTTCGGTATAAGATGCTTAAGGAAACATGTACGGCGATGTGGACACAGAAAAGAGCTGAGGGTAGAGGGGAAAACTGCATTTCTCCTACACACACACACACACACACACACACACACACACACACACACATTTTAATTTTTAAATTATATATATATATATGAGCATTTTGCCTGAATGCATTTCTGATGCCTACAGATGCCAGAAGGGCCACCCGATCCCCTACAACTAGAACTTCAGATGGTTGTGAGCCACCATAGTCAGTGCTGGGAATTGAACCCAGGTCTTCTGGAAGAGCATCCAATCCTCTTAACCACTGGGCCATCTCTCCAGGTCCTCATTCCATACTGTCTTAAGTTCTCCCCATTAGAGTCTACCAAGTCCTTAAACAGCACACTTCTCCATGGGAGACTAGAGGGAGGGGAGGAAGCACATGAGCATCATGGTGCAGTAAGGAAAGAATAGGACAGCAGAGTGTTGACTTGCTGGCTCAAGGGCAGGTGTCTGCTGGGGCACATGAAGGATAGACCATAGATAATCTAGAATCTCATGAAATCCTCCGTATCAATAAGCAACCTGGGAGAGTGAATTGTAGATTTGCTGATGTTTATATTTTTGCATCTTTCTGTTGAAAAACCAAAGGTAGAAGCTGAATAGCTATCTGCAGAATGATTGTATTTTCCCCAGGCGTAATAGGGGTGTCTCTCAGCAAATGGGGTACATCATCAAAGATAGTAACTTAGACTCTAAGGACAGAAGTTTATTTACTCAAGTACCGTTTTGTTTATTCATTCAATATACATACTTACTTACTCATTCTCTCATCTAGAAACTCTTTTGAGTGATTACTGTGTATCATGCACACACCGTGGGGATATAGAAGTCAACAGGACTTGATCTCATAAGGCTTGGCTTATTCTTGGGAAGACAGATAATTAGCTAATAAATAAAGGTTAGAGAAGATAATTTTAGAGAGTGATGAGTTTTATGGAGGTAAAGAGGTCAGCATGTACTGCGGCATTTTAGGGAACACAGCTCAGACTGCTTCAGGTGCAATGACGAGGGGCTGCTCTGGAAGAGGATGCTGGATTTGAGACTTGAGGAACGGGAGAGCTCAGCTGCAGAAAGGCGATGGCTCACAACCTTTAAACTGCCTTAATATCACCTGCGAGCTTTCGGTCAATACTGATGGTGTATTCCACCTCTTAAGGTTGCAATGTACTTGATCTAGCAATAGTGATAAAGTCTAAGTTTATTCTAATATGTACTCAGGCTTGCAAACCACTGACTAGAAGAAGACACTATTAGGTAGGACAGTATGTGCAGAGAACCAATGATAGAGAAAAGCTCAGGTTGGTCCCAAGGAAGAAAGAAAGTGGGTGTGGCTGGGAGGGAGTAGCCAAAACAAATAGATTTGGAGAAGAGGGCAGGGCTCATGCTGGTGGTGCTGAGCCATGAGCTGTACGATTAACTGGACTCTAAGCAAAGGCTTATGACTGCGTTCAGAGGTATTGTCTCAGCAGCAGCTCGGGAGGCTGGGTGGGCAGCTTGGAGAACCCCCCCCCCCCATCGATCCTTGTTCTTCCAAGTCACCTCATAGCAAACTAATCTCAATTGGAGAATTCTTTCGGTGATCAGCTGCCTGTTTTCCTGAGGTGATCAATCTCCAAAAAAAGTTTCCAAACTGTGTTAAAACTGCCAGTGTCTTAGCAAACAGCACAGAGTGTGCTTTCCAGGGAGAGAAGTTCAATAATTAAAATGAGCCAGCACCGAGGAACTGGAGGGCGGTTTGATCTAGTTTAGAAGCTGACATTTTCTTAGCAGAAAAAAAAATTCAATATCCATAATACATTATTTTGTGCCCAATGAAGTCAACTAGAACAGAATTGTCTCAGGAGAAACCAAGATCAGATTGCCAGAAAACCTTTTTGAAGGCAATAGGAAAGCCAGTCTTCAGAAGCCCAAACAGGGAGCGGGCTCAAGGCCACTTCTCAAGTGCCTGCAGGGTGGAGAGGCTTCCTGGGCTGCCTTGACACTGGATCCCCTCCCTGTAAAACTTTAAAGGGCAAATAAACACTGAGTAACTCCTAGGTTGCCTGAACATCTGGACCTTGAAAGTCCTGCCTCTGTCCTCATTGCCGGCAGACAGACTTGCTCAACAGATGCCTATATTCTAGGGGTGAGGTTTGCATGCACCTGGTGTGTGTGTCTATGTGTATTTGTGTGTGTGTGTGTGTGTGTCTGGCTAAAGGAGGTGGACTGTTGTTTTTCTAAGATAGGAATTGTCAAAAGAGAAACTCATTTTCTCTAGGTGGCAGATGTCCCTGCAAAACATGCCCCCAAGCTGAGTTTCCCAGGAAGAGTAAAAACTGTCAGACTTGAAGTAGCTTGCCTGGAAATTCAAGTCCTGGTGATGGGGAAGAGGTTGGTAAGAGTTCACTCTCTGGGCTTGCTGTATTGTCTTCTTCCTGGTGCTGCCTCTCTTTCTTCAAAAGAAGCAGAGAACTGTCTCCATTTGGGCCTCCCCCACGTTCATGCAATTATGGGCCGAAGTAAATTTGTGTTAGATTATGCCAAAGACTAAGCAATATTTTGCTTTTTATTCGAACAAATATTTCTTGCTTCACTGACAATAGTCCAAGAGAGGAAGCCTTCAATTAGAGGAGCCGAAAATACTGATTAGAATCAATCAACACCTCTAGAAGTTTAAACACTTAAGTTAATTAAATGGTTCAGTAGACTTGAAGCTAAACTCACAAACAGAAATCTCAGCATATGAAAGGATGCTGGGAGTTTAAAAAAAAAAAAACAGAGAAAAACGCAGATAATTATCTGAGAAGCTCAACACCAACCTCACCAAAGGCTCTAGGAAAATGATCAGGCAGGCCGTGCATTAATTTTCAACGTAGCTCACATGCAGGTTAACTCCATAACTCAAAAGCAAAAGCTCCAGGCACCCATCAGCAGATGGGCTGTTCTCATGAAACTCAGAGATGTGCAGTTGGAAAGTGGCAATGACTGCGTGTATTTAGCAGTCCTGAATATTTTAAGAGACCAGTTTCCTTACTCTCAATGCCAACAAGACCAGTACAACACAAATCGATCTTATTGGTTTTAACCTCAGAAGACACATTCTGAATGGGTGAAGACATGCCACAGGTGCTATTTGGGAATCTGATATAGAAGAAAGATCAGTTGGGTTTTCTTTCTATGAGCCATGAGATTTCCTCAGGTCAAGAAAGTCATTGAGAATACTTTCTCAAAGGAAGGAGGGTGGAGTGGGGACAGAGTAGGAGTCAACGTGCAAAGCAAAACTCTCTACTTAGCCACAGATATCTGAGCCTTGTGGCAGCACTGCAGGAGGCAGTATATAGGTTAGTCCAACTCCAAACAAGATAAGAAGCCTCGGTATTCTCCAGTTCTGTGTCATGTAGTTGTTAGCTCTGGGTTTCTGTGCTGGTGGTAGAGTCGGGGTGTTGGTAGCCTTCCGGGCACATACCATTATAGCAGTTTGCCAGGAAAAGGATGCTTATAGGTTGTGAGGTATGACCAAAATCACAGCAGAGATTCCCTTGGTCTGGGTAGGTGCGGAAGTTTTATAGTACTGTGTTAAGGAATTCTTGCTCCACTGAGATTCCTGAGTGATTACTGGGGGAAATCAGAGTCCGCAGTTGCCTGTAGTAAGTCAGGTGGCCTGTAGTCTGTGCATCTCCAGGCTCCAGTCTCTGTTTGGTATACAAACTAAGAAAGAAGTCAACCCATGTTTTCTGTTTACCTTTTAGTGCTGTGATAAAACATCGACTTAGGGAGGAAAGGGTGTATTTTGGCATATACTTCCATGACACAGAGATGACGGAGGAGTACTGCTTACTGGCTTGCTCCCATGACTGGCTCATCCTGGTCTTTTTCCTCTTTCTTCTTCTTTTAAAAAATTATTTTGTTTTTTAAAATCTTTTTAATGTGTATGGGTGTTTGGCCTGTATGTATGTCTGTGTGCTATGTGTCTGCAGTGCCCACAGCAGCCAGAAGAGAGCATCTGATCCCCTGTAGCTGGAGTTACATATATGTGGTCATGAGCTGCCATGTGAATACTAGGAATCAAACCTGGATCCTCTGAAAGAGCAGCCAGTGCTCTTAACCACGGAACCATCTCTCCAGGACCTCAGCCTTCTTTCTAATACAACCTAGGACCAGTCCATGGATGGCACTACCCATAGTGGGATAAGCCCCTTAACATCAATCATTAACCAAAATAAATGCCCCTGCAGGCTTGTCTACAGACCATTCTGATAGGGTAGGCTTTTCAACTGAGGTTCTCTCTTTCCAGATAGCCTTAGCTTTTGTCAAGTTGTTAAAATCTAGCCAGTATGCAACATGTGTTTAATTGATAGTAAGCAGGCTCCATATTGCATTAGCTGGGTACAGAACTCTTCTCATGTCCCTTCCAACAGCTTTACCAACATCCTTTGAAGAATTTTGCTTGTGGTTGAGTCGCAGCAGAAGGTCTGGCTTTTAAAACCTTGGTATAGCTTCCTCAACAGCTACGAAGCTTTGTATCTTGAAAACAGAGACAACACAATTTCATAGGGATATGAAAATCAGGAAATACAGCACATGAAAATGCTCAGTAATTTGGCTTTTATTTTTCCTTGAAATACTTTTCTTTGGCAGAGAGTCTGTAGTGCAAAAATAGACACTTAAAACCTACAAGATTAGATGCCTGTAAGAATAAAAGTTGGCTTTGTAAAGAGAAGGTGAGCTCGGCCTGGGGTTGTGCTGTTGATAGGTACCGTGGATTAGTATTGATCTGCAGCGCATTCTTTCAGGAATGAGGCTGCTGTATGAAGCAAGGAGACTTAGTGAGTATTCCCAACACAGTGTGCAGGTCAGTGAACTCTTAGCTAGGGAAATCATGGGCTGTATATAACAACATGTGTACAGTGCCATTGCTGAGGTCTCTGTACACAGACAGGGCTTACTATAGTACCTCTCACAGCATGGGGAATAGCTTCTCCTCTATTGTGTTGGCCCAAACAAAACAGCATATCCTACCACTCACCATAAATGCAAAGGGAGAGAGGGTGGATTTGTCTGCATGGGACACAGAGCTTAGTTCCTCCCCAAGTCAGTGTTGCAACTGCCTGGCCATCTCTCACGATCACCATAGACTCCCTCTTTCTGTTCAGGCTGGGCAGCTCTTTGTGGGCTCAGAATAGGAGATCATCAAAGAGACTTAGCCGAACAAGAACTCAGAGGTTAGGTTCCTAACTATTTGGGAACACAAAAGCTTCACTTAGCAGGTAGGATGACTTCCTAAGGTGGTGTTTTACTATTTTAGAACTTCTAGAAAGCCGGGGGCTGCTTCTCAAGATGACTCTCTCTCAATGAGTGGTGTTATTGCCGTTCTTGGCTAAGGGACTGAGCCAATGGCTGGGGTTCAGGCATTAGGAGGAGGAAAGAGGCTATCACACACTTGGGCTTATTCGTGCACTGGCATCAGCCTGAGGCCTCCACAAAATGTATTTCTGGAATTTCGTGAGTTTGGGAGGCAGGGCATGATATTCTCTTACCATCTCTGTCTCTAAGAGGAAATGCTCAGTAAGGGATAAGCAGGCTTTATAGTCAAAGGCAATTTGCACTAGTCTCTGGTTCCACACATTCGCTCTAAGTAACTTTTGTCAGGTTAGGCATCCTCTCATTCCCCTCTCTTTGGATGAGGACAGTATCTACTTTTTTACAGGGTATAAGAAACTCAAATAGGGCAACACATAGAGAAGGCCAAACGTGGCGATTCAACCAAGAAAATAATTTGTTTTTTCCTTCTGGGGCTCTATGGGATATCTTACAATGTTGGTCTTTCTTCAGATACGTGACAGGGATGCCTTTAGTAGAGACTGCCATGATTCCTACATAGGTGACATGGTTGAGTGGGCAAAAAATGCTGCTGTTAACTGCTCTTCACTGGTTCTGGGCTGGTGGGAGAAATGGAGTTAAATGTAGACAAGAGTGATAGAAAGCAAAGGGGTCAGTCCACCAACAGAGGAAATTTTATCTAGATCTGTGTGGGACTCTCTATGGTCTGTGAAGATACTGGACAGGGAGAAATGAGAATTCATGGACTCTCTTTGAGATACCTGCTAACTAGGTATCTCTTATTCACAGAATAAAGCCATAGCACAGTCCGTCAATGCAAGAACCCTCTCTCAAATTATTTATTTATTATCAGGGCTCTGGTGTTTTAGTGTTCTTATTATTATTGTCTAAGTTCACTGTAGTAATGGGAAGTTAAAACACTTTATGGGAGGATCCAGTTTCTAAACCATTACACCTAGAATTTTGTATTTCATAACAAATACAATATAATAAACATACAAAGCAACATTAGCATGTCTGTCATTTTCTCTCTCTTAGTCCCCTGTGCCCTTGCCCTCAGTATAGGCCACCAGGTTCACCTCACTCAGGGATTCTTCCTCTATCTTTGATGCAGAAAATGGCAAAGTATAGTCCCTGACTCATTTCAGAGGAATTTGGTTGGAGTGGCAGATCCCCAGGGACATGGAGGTGGCTAGATGAGGGAAATAACTGGTGTGATCTGGAAAGAAGAGATGGAGCTGAGGCAGGAAGCTACTTACAGAAAGGATTCTTGCAGTGTTCATGGTTCCTTCTTCTCAGTCATAAAGTGACATTTATTCAGAAGGAAAAAAAAACCCAACAAAACAAAACCTTTCTTTCCCTCTCCTGTTTAAAGTAACTCTGAGCCCTGGCTGCTTCTCATGTGACGTTATCAATGTAGTAAAAAAAAACAAACAAACAAAAAACCAAAAAAAAAAAAAAAAAAAAACCAAAAGAACCCCCCAAAAAACCGATGTCATCACTTATTAATGTACAAATTTGGGAATGTCAACTAGCCAGGGTTCCTCCATGTTGTCTTATAGGGGAGCATATACATTTATGATGCCTTCCCATTGAACTGAATTGGCATCAATAAATGTTGAAGCCAATATGAAATTCTTGCCTATACATTCTCTACCCTTAATCCCTGCTACTTGGTAGGGAATTGTTTTAATCATATAGTAGAAAGCCTGGGGCTCACCAAGGTCAGGATGAGTCTAGCATTTATTTATGAGGAATATATTTAGCTTTGAATTTGTAAGTAAGGGGATCTTAGGCTCACTAGGACATAAGAAAATGAACTACAGTTCCATACTTCGCTGCCATCTTCAGAAACCTACTTATATAATAAGAAATACACAGATTCTCTCTGCCCCAGTCCCTGACACAGAGCTCCAAACACCCATTGCCATTTCTGGGGTGATAAAGGTACTAATACAATCTTTTGTTGCAATATTTAGTCTGTGTCCAGACTCCCAAGACAGTAGGAGATGGTATCTTTATTTTAGTGTTGGGCCTTTGACCTCTGGTTCCTGACACAGAACCTCTAGATCCGGGGGAATTTCTCAGCCATGAGAAGCCTCTTTTGTTCCAGTGGGGTGACTTTTTGTAGTGTCTGGCTAGTGAGGCGGAGGGACCAGTGACAAGGAGAACAAACTATATCATTTCAGCTCCACCTCCAACCTCTAGAAAGGAGAGAGGGGCTAAAGGTTGAGCTGATCACTGCCAGCCAGTGTGTTACTCCATCATGCCTATGTAGTGAAGCCTTCATTATGAACCTCCAATGGCTGAGTGTGGGAAGCTGATGGGTAACTGAACACATAGAGGGTGGAAAATGGTGCAGCAGGAGAGGGCGGGGAAGCTTCCTCCTCTTCTCCTACCCTGCCCTCTGCTGCTGTGCCAAACAGCTGTTCATTTGCACCAGTTTTAATCCTCTTATAGAATACCACTAGGTCCGGCATGGTGGTGCATGCCTATAACTAGAACTGAGTAGCTGGAATTAGAGGAGTGTTAGGAGTTCAAGGCCAGCTTAGGCTACATAGTGAACTTAAGCCTGGGCTATAGTCACCTTTGTCTCAAAAATGTGAATGTCTTCCTCCTCTTCTTCCTCCTCCTTTTTCTCCTCCTCTACTTCCTCCTTCTCTTCCTCCTCCCACCCCTCCTCTAGTAAATGTATTATTAGTATTATTTTTTAAACTTAGGGCAGCTGTTTTAGCAAATTAAGTTTAAGGGTGTATTTGTGGAAACCTCACTTTGGTGGGGAGGGAGTCTTTTGTTACCTCGTTTGCTATAGTAGCCTGGTGCTGTAGACCAGGAGAAATGGGTGTTTCGACAACCATCAGACCTTTCCCTCTGACCTCACTTTAGTTGCTTGGCTCAGCAGTCCACACATCAGCATGTGTATCGAATTACACTACAGAGAAGATGGATTTGATGACTTATAAAGACTCTGCACAACACTGGGAAAAGTTCAGGATAAATGGGCTTTGAATAAAACAAATGCCACCAAACCCCCACATAAATGATGCATGCCACCGCTTGCAAATTGATGTATGTAAGCATACATTTTTAAAATTTCAGATGGCTCCCTTCCTGCTCTTTTCAGCCCACCCTCACAAGACTTGTGAAATCATGCTGTCGTTCATCTCCCAACTGAGGTAACACTTGAACTCAGGCTGTTGCTGCCAAGTTGACTCAATAGCTGAATCACCAAGACTACAAGGCCAGCTCCATGCTGTTTCCCCGGGTAGCTCCAGCACCTAGCATGGGTGTGGGACACTGTCGGTCTCAGGAACATTTCTTGAATGTTTTCAAATGGTGGAAGAGAGCTACCATACCCCTGTCTAAGAGGGAGCAAGCCCCACTTTTACTCACACTGTCTCAATTATGTTGGAGGGATTTAAGGAGTTAAGTACATGTAGATGGCAATGCTTCCCAGCCTTTTAAGGAAGCAGTGAGGTGGGCTATGAGGTCAGACAGTTCAGAGTGTGGTTCTCAGACAGGGACTGGAACAGACATGCCATCTCTGAGCCTTGGTTTTTCCATCACAGAGATAATAAGAAAAGAAGTAATAAGTTAGCATAATAGGAAATACATTTGAGCTATGTCCCTTATCCTTGGTGTATGACTCTTAAATCTTTTGAAATTTCTAGTTTAAAATATGAATGTGTAATGTGTAGCTTTTAACTGTTTTGCTACCATGTATTAATTAGATAATGGTGGGTTTGTTTATGACACTTTCATATATGTATAGAGTAGATTTTGATCACATTTACCCCCATTGCTCTTTGTCCCCTTCCCACTTTCACTGATCTCCTTCCTCTTTCCATCTCGTCCCCTTTCTACTTTCATGACAGCTTTGGCAACCCAGTGACTTCCATTAGGCTTGCTTTCAAGAGTGTGGGTGAGAGGTTCCATATAGGATCATGGATACCTCGATAGTCTCTACATCACTGGAAAGAAATGTCTTCCTGTCCTTAGCAGTCATGAACTACCTAGGGAGGGGTTGTTTAAGAGTGAGAGAAGGGGGTGGAGCATTGTGAAACTGGATCTTACAGGGATGTCATGGCCATGGACCTCTTGATCTCATGGCAGCTGGGATTACCCACACAAGATCTGCACAAAATAGGGCCTTCCAACATCCTGCATCCTGTTCTAGAAGGGACACAAACTGGTAAGGCCCCACCTAACCTTGAGAATTTATAGGCAGTTGACATTTGGCAGGGGGCAAGAGTCTGAGTATGTATTTCAGGCTAGCCTCAAACATCCAAGCTTAAGCTAGCCTCAATCTTATGATTTTCCTACCCCTACCTTCTAAGGGCTGAATTAATAAGGATGTGTGATTAACTGTTAATTTATAGGCAGAGATAACTTAAGTCAACAGGACAGAGTACGATGAATTTTTGTGTTGCTGGTGTAATCTATGTGATAGATTGCTTCCATCTTTGGAAACCTACTATAGCAAGGCAGTCTTTTGTTCTTTTCATACAATAGCAGAGTAACTGGAGTAACCTGTTTGGAGTAACAGTGACTTGGTTCCATTGGCCCAAGACTTTTTTCCAACACCAAGGCCCACCCCAATTTTGTGAATATGTGTGATTGGCTAATCTTAGTTGTCAACTTGACACACTTGGGGTTGGGGGAGAGCCTTAGCTGAAGAATTGCCTCTATTTTGTGATATGTATGAGAGGCATTGTTTTGACTGATGACTGACATGGGAGGGGTCAGCCCACTATACTTGGTGTCACCACTAGGCAGCTGGTGTTGGGCTGTATAGGAAAGCTGGCTGAACAGAAGCACAGGGAAGAAGTCAGTAAGCAGCATTCCTTCAGAGTTTCTGCTTCGAGCTTCTGACCAATAAATTCTTTTCTTCCCCTCAGGTGGTTTTTGGGTAAGTGTTTTATCATGGCAGCAAAAAGGAAACTATGACAGTATGTGACATTTCTCATGTATGTGTGTTTATGTGTTTTCATCAGTGAGTGGGTACATGTACCCATGCCTATACAAGTGCATAAGGAAACCAGGAAACACTCTTAGCTCTTGGATCTCTTGTTGTCCTGGAACTCATAGAATAGATTAGCAGGCTTGGATCCTTTTGTTCCCATCTTCCCAGTGCTGGTATTACACCATGAGCATGTACACACACACACACACACACACACACACACACACACACACACACAGACACAGACACACAGCTTGTATGGATTAAACACAGGTCCTTATGTTCGCAAAGCAAGCACTTTACTGACACCCCATCTCTCCAGCCCACATTTTTCTTCTACTAAATATCTTTGCATCAGGATGCATGTAGGCTTCCTGTGAATCTGAAAATACTTTGTATGCATTGCAAACCTTCTCTAATTGGACAAAGGAGGAAGAGGGGTGCCTATTCACAGTCACAGCTCATACAAGGAACTTCACCGAAGAGCAGTGGGTTGCATGATGGCTTCAGGGCCTTCCTAGTCCCTGCCCACTCACCCAAATTAACAATGTGCCCCAGACTTTCATGCATTTTCTTATTTGACACTTACAATAGCCCTGAGAGGAAATTTGGACTAGACATATTATCATTATTTTCCAAATGAGAAAATGGAATCTGAGAAAAGCAGACTTGTAATAAAAGAATCAAAGTATATTAAATCTGGAGGGCATTTGGAAGATCATGTGGTGCAACCATTTCATTTTATGAATGGAAAATGAAGCCTAGATCAGCAAGTGACTTGCCCAAGGCCTCATGGTCATTGGCAGAGCTGGGTTTTAAACTTACTTTGCCTTTATTTTTCAGTTACACTAGTCAGTTCTTAACAAATCTGGGTACCCATCCCCCACCCAATTATTGTCTTCTAGGAAATAAAAGCTCTGTATAAAGTTCACTCTTCTCCTGTATAGATAGACAAGAGGACTTGACTGATCAGGAAGATACAGTTAGAATACCAGTACTTATGCAGTTTTTAATCAATGAGTCATTAAGAGTTTCCACTCACAGGACTGGGACACACGAGCGACACACAGTAAATAGTGCAGGCAAGTGATATCAGTGCCCAGTTAACCCCAGGCACGTGTGTTTACAGGCTAGCCTAGCCCACGTAGATGATGAGAACGGTGGCTCAAGGTTGGCAGAAGCCCGAGTACCGAAAGGTAAGTTCAAAGGATGAGACTGAATCTGGTTGGTGAGTCATGACATTGAAGCAAGAGGTCTAAGAGCAGGATGCGTTCTCTGAGGACATATGCAGCTAGTAAGTGCTCTGTTAGTGCTTGGGATGCAGTGTGGGACAGGCATGCCCCTTGGTACTAAGCAGGGACTGGGTATGTTCTCCATTAAGTGATTCTACGGTTATCTATGGAAAAGACACATATTTTAGGGAATTAATGTCTTGTAATTTCAAAGAATTACCAATGTCTGTGTATTCTTCTAGGTCACTGGGGAAGTGTTTTTTCTTTTCTTTTCTTTTTGTGAAACCCAGTCAGTTCATCTTTCCTTTGATGTGAGAAAAACAGGATCTGACCGAAATCTTTTTTTTTTAAACATACTTGCCATTCATATAGGGTTCTTGCTGACCCTTTTATCTTCTCTGAAATCAGAATCCTTTCTGCTTGACAAGCGTGCTGGTGTAGCACTAGCTGGGGCCTCCTTGTGAAGCCGTTTCCCCCCCTCTGCCCTCTTCTCCATCTGTCCTTATATTTCTGAGCACAGATAAAAAGCCTGGCACTCATTATCTGGGCACCACTGCAGCCAGTCAGCTTGTGTTTACTGGGTGTCCACAGCATGCATGGCATCGCTCTGGGCACCTGTGAGCAAAGCCAATGGCTCTGACATCTTTGTGCTGAGTCCTGGATCCCCATAGTACTGCGGGGCTATGTGGGCCTGGGGCAGAATGGCAGCAACAGGCTGGCCTGATGGCGTATGAAACAGCTGGGAATTTGGGAGGAGGCTAGAGAAGAATGATAGCATTAGAGAGTACAAGGGATTTTGAAGAGGGCCACTCTAAATGGTAGAAATAAGTGTGGCCATGTAGCTGTCCTTGCAGGGTGGCAGGCACACCCCATTCCAGTGAATTAACAGACTATGTAAAAGAATCACCTAACCAATTAATTCTTTGGCTAGGACTCATGCTACAATCAAGTGGTTCTTCACATGTACTTTCTACTTAAGGGAGTCATGTTTGTTTGTTTGTTTGTTTTTTCTCATATGAACTAGGAAGGGTGAGCTGGGCTATGTAGCATCAACTAACGTGAATTTTGGAATACATTTGTTTCTCTGTGAGCATCAGCCAGGCACCCACAATGTGATAGAGTGGGTCAGTGTTCCCATCTTCAGGATAAGGTAAAGGGAAGTCCAAATAGCCCCAAATGCAGTGTCATTATTCATTTTCGTCTTTGCCTAAAATACCTTTTAGCTGAACTTGGGAAATAAAGAAAGCAATTTGATTTGTTGAGTTGGAGGTTCATGGGTAAATGTTTCTTTCTATTTTGTTTTCTTGAAATATTATCACCATAGCTCCTCAACGTCAAGTCAAACCACATTATGTGCTCTCTAAAGCAATGAGGAGTTTGCAAGTGAAAATACAACTTCTAGGGACTGACTTGAGAATAAAATCAAACCATGCCTGTCCCTGAAGACCCACAGGGATCTCCTCCATGAAAGTCCTGTCCTAAGCCTCAGGTATGCCCCTGCTTTTTCCGAGCCTCCAAGGCTCCGGGAATCGGTGTTTGCATCTTCTGGTCTCCCTGCAAACACATGATGAAGATGACAGGCATAGGAACGGCTAATGATAATGGTGAGAGTTTTCACTTGAGTATTGATCAGAGAAACTTCCCTTGGCAGCTGCTTTAAGCATCAATAGTCACCATCTCTAGCCCTCCTGAGAAGCAAGCAGGAAGGAAATTTGCTCTAGCTTGTATATCTGCAGTGCCCCCTATAGGCCTAGTGTCTAAAGGCTCCGTTCCCAATGTGGCAGCAATTGGGAAGCATTAAGGGGTGGAGCCTCCTAGAAGCTTTCTGGATAGCCTACCCTTCCTTCTATCTCTTTTACTTAGAGGTCTTAGGTCATAGGTCATAGAATAAGCTGTTTTGTCGCACATCCCCACGTTCAGGGGTTGTTGCCCCACGGGTTCAGAAGCAATGTTGTCGATCAGCCTTCAAATGAAACTTTTAGAACCGGGAGTCAAATAAACTCTCCTCTTTGTCAGTTGCTTATCTTAGCAACTCGTCTTTGTGATGCAAAGCAGATTAACACATATTATGCATCACTCTACAAATGGTCAGCCAGACACTCAAAGACAGGAAGTCTATAGCCTTAGCAGCAGCAAGTAACAAAATCAGACTCCATTCCCTGTTCCTTAGATTCCAAAGCTTTGTTAGAGATTTCAGGGTATCAGTGGCTTGAGAGTGAGACAGAATAGACATTTGTAGAACGAGCTAATGTGACCCTCTTTCCTCTTCCCTGGACAGACCAAAGATTCATGAGAATATCAGATCTTTGAAAATAGTTTCTGAACCATCCATCCACACAAGAAAAGATATGTAAGTCCACTTGATTTCTTGGTTTCCTCATTGCTCGGGCGTAGGCTTTAACAGAATACAGATCTCCCTCCTTTCCACTTTTAGTAAATGTCAAGGTTTTATTGGCACGAGCCATGCTCTTCAGGGAGTGAAGTGTAGGTGGCTGCCCAGCATATCAACAAGGCGAGGGAGAGCTTTCCTGGTAACCTCTGCCCGATGAGGCCAGCAGCCCAGCCCTCTGCTCATCGAGGCCAGCAGCACAGGTCTCCTGGGCACTCCCACACATCCTCAGGATGTGAACTGGACACAGGGGAGTGCCCAGTAACCACTTGCTGGCTGATAGGTGAAAGGTGATTTTGAGTTTTTATTCCCCTCCCAGCATCAAAGAGAATAAGTTGGCGTTCTGAGCCAGAATTGTTGCTCCTTGCCATTTCTATATGCTGTTTATTTCTCCATTGACCCTGCATGCTTCTTCCTCAAGGCTGAGTAGAAGGCAGACACCTATAGTTCTCTTTGGTTAGAGCTTGCTCCCAGCCATTATTACTGTGTTTATTCACTAGAGCATTAATTTATTAAGTCACTGATTATATAGTCTCTATCTTCTGCTAGATACAGTGTTCTTTGCTAGAGAGAGAGAAACCTGCACCGATATTGAAGAGGGAAGATACCTTAAGATGTAACAAGTATATGATGCCTAGTAAAAACACATTGTATGCACTATGTGGGAGTCCCCAGGAGTCATTCACCTTGCCTGGAGATAGAAGCGGTGTTGCTGGAAGGGTGAGGGCTAGGTGAGGTTTTTCTGGCTGCCCCTTCCCACATCTCCTTACAGTGGGCTCTCTCCCACCAGAGCCTCCTAGGAACACCTCTCCTAGAGCAGCTGGCATTTAGGTGAAGTGGAAGAGGAAGGAAAGAGGATGCAATTTCATGCTTTTACTTTCAGTTCTTCTGGAAGAAAGGTCTCCCCATGTCTTTAATAACTGTTTACAGAATTGAAACCAGCCACAGAGTAGGAGGGGCCTTCTCATATTCTTTTAAAAATACTTTTAAGATTAATAAATGTCATCAAGATGATGATGGTGATGGTGATGATGATTAAGAAAAACATTTTAATGAAGTTTTTTTTTTTTTATTTTCATCTCAGAGTCATTCAAGAAATCTTTACAAGTAGATAGATGCAGGTCAGTGATGATCAGAAATGATTTACTCAGATTCCATGGCTTATCCTAGCCCTGGGCTAAACTGTCACTTTTTGAAGTTGTAACTCAGGAAATGGGCAGTCCTTCCCCCATTCAAAAATGGGATAACAATGACACTCCCTTGTATTTGTAAATAGCTACTTGCAGAGTACTTTGCACTTGACAAAGCGCTTTAATTGCTTCAATTATTTTTTTAAGATGCCATTATTGAGTTTACTGAGTATCCACCCCATTTATTTATTGACTATTTATTAAGCAACTATTACCATTCTGAACACTAAAGAGTCAGAATGGAAAAAATAAGACAGTGACCTAACACCGAAGAAAGCTTAAATTAAACAAAATTAATTTAGTATTTTATATGTACATGTGTGTTTTTCCTGCATGCATGTCTGTGCATCATGTGTGCCTGTTGCCTGAGGAGGTCAGAAGATCTGTCAGATCCTCTGGAACTGGAGTCACAGATAGTTGTGGGTGCTGGGAATCAAACCTGAGTCCCCTAGAAGAGCAGCCAGTGCTCTTAACCATTGAGCAATCTCTCCAGGTCCCAATCTTTTGTTTTTGAGGTAATTTTAGATTTATCAATAAGGTATTATAGGAAGTTTTGTATATCTTTGATTCGTCTTCTTTTAATGTTTAGTAGTGTGATGGTTTGTATATCCTTGGACCAGGGAGTGGCACCATCTGAAGGTGTGGCCTTGTTGGAATAGGTCTGACCTGGTTGGAATGGGTGTGTCACTGTGGGTGTGGGCATAAGATCCTCACCCTAGTTGCCTGAAGTCAGTCTTCCACTAGCAGCCTTTGGATGAAGACATAGAACTCTCAGCTTCTCCTGCGCCATGCCTGCCTGGTTACTGCCATGCTCCCACCTTGATGATAATGGACTGAACCTTTGAACCTGTAAGCCAGCCCCAATTAAATGTTGTTTTTTATAAGACTTGCCTTGGTCATGGTGTCTGTTCACAGCAGTAAAACCCTAACTAAGACAAGTAGTATCTTAAATTACCTTGCAATATTTTTTGTTGTGGTTAAGAAATGAACACAGACTGTTAACTAGACACCACAATCCAACTGCGTTCCCAGTACCGTACTTTCCCTGGTTTTGGCTCTACTCCAGTCTTTCACATTTCTTTAGTTGCTGTCTCTTCCCAGTGTCCATTAATCTGTGACAGGCATCAGCCTTCCCTTCATTTTCACAATCTTAAGACTTCGGAAGGGTTCTTATCAGTCACGGAGATCCTCAGTTAGCGTGTTTTTCTGATGCTATCTCATGATCACACTGGCCTTGTGCACACCACAAAGGCAGAGTTCCCTTCACATCACACTGTTAATCTGTCTGCCTTGAGACACTTGCCAGAGCCTTCATAAAACGTACTGTTTTCTTTTCCACCTTCTTTTCTTTGGAAAGGAGTCCCTATGTACTTTCCTCATGTTAAAAGGACTGGAATTAGTAAAGATTGTTTTTTTTCATGAAAAGAGATAGAAAAATAGTTAAGGAAGTGGATAAATAGACAAGAACTGTGATCAGCGAACGATCAAGGTTGAACTGATCGTTAAAATGAGGTGACACAATGGAGAGTGACTGGGAGGATAGGGACAAGCTCAGCTCTGATTGCATTGGTCATGATAAGACCAAGGGAAGAACAGGGCAGGGAGAGGGCACAGCTTCCAGTGTAGGAAGAGACAGGACACTGATGGGCTGACATACCCCTGCTCAAACCCTCTCACCCACCAGAGGGAAAGTGAGGCTTCAGTACTGGTCCAGAAAGGTGAAACTCCCTATCCTTCCTCAGAAACACTGCCCAACCTTCCCCCCCTCCCATTTCACTGCTCCCACCTCTCAAATCTCTTTCCAGTCCAGCTCCAGCTCAGCTGAGCATTTTGAGCACTTCGCTGGCACTCTCAACACCATACTTAAGCCTTGCATTGTATTCTCCAAGTAAGGAAATCCTGTTCTCCAGCCAGCCTTCACAGTCAGCTACACCATTTCTTTTAAATGTTATGATCAAATGGTTCCTTCCAAGGGATGCCTATATTGGATAATGCTATGATCAAATGGCCCCTTCCAAGGGATGCCTAAATTGGACTTCTTATGCAAAAGAGCAGTACACCCTCATTTCTCATATCCCTAAACTGTTTATCCAGCTCTTCTTCCCATATTAGCTTTAAGTCTTACAAATACAAACATGTGCATACATACATGTGTACATGTGTGCTCACAAACATTCATACACACCTTAGTTTCCAGTATCATGTTCTCTAGACACTAGAATACCAGCTCCTGGGTTGTAGGGGAAAGTTCAGAGCACATATTTATGCCCTGAGCACTTTCTTTCACTAAATGGATTCTTTGACAAGTGAATAGGCGACTATGACCCTTGATGCTGATCCACTTGATGCTGAATTTTTTTTTTATTTTCTTTAGAAAGGAGTGTTAGCACTCTTAGGCTTACAAGCTTCTTCCCTTTCATTACAGTTAAGACAATAGGGGATTCTATTGTCTTCTCTACATGGTCTGGTGACAAGAAAGAATGCTGTGGATGTTGAGGGTACATTCTTTGTAGAAATCATGAAAGGCAGGCCAAGTCACACCATCAGGTAAGGCGAAGTAAGTCAGGGATAAAAATCTCTGCCAAATAACCAAAGCATCGGGGCAGAAGATAAGCCGGTAAGGCCTAGATTGTGCAACTCTCCGGCCTGTTTTATAGATCAGGAAATGATGACAGACAAGTGTAGGCAGACACTGCCAGTGCTATCAGGACCCCTGCTAGCAGCTCTGGCTAGAGCATAGCAGTTCCTGTCCACTCCCATGGCAGATAACGCCTTCTACCACGGTGTGCAGCTAGAGAGGCTCTGGAATAAAAGGGTTTCTTCTCAGGTCACGGGTTGCACATCATTCATACAAACTGTGAAGGTTCGCAGATTCACCCACTAGGAGCTCAAGCATGTTTTTTCATAGGGGAACACATAGAATTCATCATGCCAAATGGTGGAGTTTAGGAATCGTTCTGGATTAGACATTGTTTCATTTCTTTGACAAAGGAGGCATTGAACACTCTGCTCAGACTGGCAAGCCCTAGGAGGCAGGAATACATTTCCCAAATTGGATTATTTTTCTGAATGTATTGGTCATTATTTCCTGGTTGACATGTTTTGCAAATCTGTCTAGAGAATCAGCAGGGACTTAAGGGAGGTTAAAGGGATTGATGCATGCTTGAAATGAAGCCAGTCACACTATGGCTAAGGAAGCAGTACTTTTACGAACTTAACCTTGACCCCAGCCTTTGACCCAAGCAATCATTCTTTTACTTTCGGAAAATAAATAAAACGCCTGTCTATATTGAAAAATAAAATCCGGCACCTACAATATTAAAGATCCATTGCAACTGAACTTTCCTTTTAATTAAAATGAACATTAAAATTAAATAACCTTAAATAACACCTTCAGTGTTGATTAAGCTTGGTCTCTGCTCAGGAAAGCTGCGTGCTTCTAACCTGTTGGCATTTGTCAAAATATGAATAGTGAGAAAACTATTCCAGGGAGGCTAACCTGGGCTTAGCTACTCAAAAGGCTTTTAGAAAGTGTTCTAAGCTGGGACTTTGAAAAGACAATTCATCACGAGGGACAGAAGGATTCCTTGGGTTTTCCACTGCCTAGTTACAGTTTTCATAGACTTGTGACCTGTTGTCCCTGACAAAGGTGACCAAGAAAGAACTGGCATTGTCTTTATACAAGGTGGCCAAGAATGTGAAAATGACCTCAGTCCACAAGTCATTGGGGGTAGCAAAAAAATAAAACTTTTTGCTCTGAATTCTGGACTCTGACAGAGATGTGAAATGGAGATATGTCTGGTGGCCACTGTTATGGTAGAAATGTCTCTTTCTCCTTCCTTCCCTTCCCTTCCCTTCCCTTCCCTTCCCTTCCCTTCCCTTCCCTTCCCTTCCCTTCCCTTCCCTTCCCTTCCCTTCCCTTCCCTTCCCTTCCCTTCCCTCCCCTCCCCTCCCCTCCCCTCCCCTCCCCTCCCCTCCCCTCCCCTCCCCTCCCCTCCCCTCTCCTCTCCTCTCCTCTCCTTCCCTTCCTTTTCTCCCTTCCCGCCTCCCCTCCCTTCTCCTCCCCCCTCCCCTCCCCTCTCCTCTCCTTTCCTTTCCTTTCTTTTCCTTTCCTTTCCTCCTGTTATTTTTTTTCTTTTGGTCAGGAGGAAGATGTCACCCCTTTGTTAAGTCAAATTGCCTATCTCTGAGCCTACTGTTTTATTTTTCTCTTCCTTCAAATAAATAAAAGACTTCTAAGTAACTATTGGAGAAGACAAATAATGAGGGAAGGGGGAAAGTCATACTTGAAACCTCCTCTGTCCAGACACCAGTCTTCTGTAATGGATGTCATTTCCTTTCATTCAGTCAGGAATCCCCAGAAGTTGATGTTATTAAATTATCATTGCCTTCATTTGGTGAGAGCCTATGTAATTTGTAAAAGGGCATACAGAAAATGGGAGAGTTGGTATCCACATATTAGTTTGTCTGATACTAACTCCAGGGGTGGTGTATTTGAGGCCAGCCCATGATATATGCATGGCAGGGTAGGTGGTTAGACAGTATGAGTAGATAGGAGGAAGCCAGGATGACCATTTAGATCCCTGTGATGAGTCAGACTGTTGTGACAGTCATAAGTCACGAAATCTCTGCTTACCTGTTCTGTGTTGCCTGCATGTATGCTTCTATACTAACAGAGGGTGATTCTGCTTGTCTGGGATGCTCTCATTCTATGTCAGCCATGTTCGTACTTCTCTCTTTAGATCTTCTCTAGGGGTGGGTTGATGGTTTAGTGGGTAAAAAGCTTGCTATACAAGCACGAAGACCTGGGTTTGGATTCCCAGCACACATGTAAAAGCCCACTGTAGTGATCTGCAATCCTAGCATTGAGGTCAGAGAAGAGGTAGGGCAGGATGGTGAGTGGGATCCCTAGGTCTTGTGGATATAGCTTGTCTACTGAAATGGTGAGTTCTAGGTTCGATGAGACACCCTGCCTCAAAAAGTAAGATAGAGAATAATAGAGAAAGACATCCAATATTGACCTCTGACCTCCACATGTGCATACTCGGGTACACACACACACACACACACACACACACACACACACACACAGGCACGTGTGAGTGTTAAAGTTTTTTTTTTTTTTAACTTTTAAATCTAGATAATGATGCGTCCTACTTCAGCTTCTGAGTTTTGTAAGGTTAACCAGAATAGGGTGATAGATATACCTTATTCATCAAATTGTCATATTTTGGGTTGTCATCATGGATTGTGGCATCTCTCTTTGTCAGATAATTGTCCTTCCCATCAGACAGACAGGTCTCTAAGACCTGTGTATATTCATTACCATGCCTAGCATGAGTAGCCTACTGGGTGAAAAGGGATATTAGATAGATGTTAGAAAATTCAAATGTCTTCATTGAGGAATCTGGAATTGGAATGAGCAGCCAGCTAGCTAGCCAGCTAGTCCAGAATGGTCTTGATCTAGAGGCTATCTCAAGTGAGGCTCTTCTCTCAGGTGACTTCAAGGCTGTGTCAGGATGACAATTAAAGCTGACTAGAACAAGTCACTCTGAGTCCTGTGGTATATTTTAAAGGCCTCTCATCAAGTTCTTCCGTTAGCTCACTTACCCTCAGTTGAGAACATTTCTGTGATTCACATATGCCTTACTAAAATACCTTTAGTGATTTATACTCTTAAAGGACAGACAAGGCACACCACAGGCTGGCACTGTTTGTGGCTCAGAGTATTTGTCTAATCTCACAGACTAGATGTAGCTGTTTCCTCTCTGAGAGACAGAGATACCACCCCAATGGTCATCTCCAAGACCGCTGTTTCCAGGATAGAAAATGTAGCTTATTGGTAGGATATTTGCCTGGGTAGAGGACATAATTCCCTAGGGTTGATTCTCATTATCATAAAAAGTGGCTATGGTGATGCTCAACCATAATCCCAGCACTCCCGAGGTAGAGGCAGAAGGGCCAGGAGCTCAGCTTATCCTTGGCTATACAGTGAGTTCAAGGTTAGTCTGGTGTATTTGTAGCTCACCTTGTCATTTCATCTCTGTGCAGGATAGTTTTATGTCAACTTGACATAAGCTAAAGCAATCTGAGAGGAGGGAACCTTAATTAAGAAAATGCCTCTGCAATATCAGGCTGTAGGCAAGCCTGTAGTGCATTTTCTTAATTAGTGATTGATAGGGGAGGGCCCACCCCATGGTAGGGCAGTACCTATGGGGTGGGCCCACCCCATGGTAGGTACTGCCCCTGGGCTGGTAGTCCTGGGTTCTGTAAGAAAGCAGGCTGAACAAGCCATGGGGAGCAAACCAATAAGCAGCACGATTCCATGGTCTCTGCATCAGCTCCTGATGCAGGTTCCTGCCCTGTGTGAGTTCCTGTCCTGACTTCCTTTGATGATGAACAGTGCTGTGGAAGTCTAAGCTGAATAAATGCTTTCTTCTGGAACTTGCTTTGTTCATCCTGGTGTGTCCTCACAGTGATACAAACATGATGGAGGACAATCTCCTCTCTGCTCTGAGGAGTCAAGTGCTGCAAGAAACTGTGAAAGCACTCAGGAGAGAGACAGGGGGCAGCAGTGGGGAAAATGATGAGAGATGAAGTTGGGAGGGGCTGGGCTCCCTCTGAGTGCTTTGGAACCAACTTGTTCTTTAATTAAGGGAAGAAAAAAAATCCTTTAGTAAAGATGGCCCTAAGAAAATTAAAATAATGTAAATTAAGCTAAGCGAGAACTCTACAAGTGCCACTAGAGCTTGTTGAGATCTAGGGGTTGGATGCCCCAGATGTTTTAAAAGAGGAGTTGGTAAATGCTTTCTGTAGCATGTGACCAAGAAGGAGGCTAGATGCCCACATCACAAGGGAGGTACAGAGAGTTTAAGGTAACGTCATCGGCTGTTCTGGTTCTCTGTAGACTAGAACAGAGACAGCCTAATGAATGAAGATGTTGATTCCCTGGCCTCCTTCCGTGGGGCCACCAATGTAGAGAAATCAGTTAATTTGTAATTAAATCATATAAAACAAAAGGGATCAAAGGGAGTCCATAGTTCCTAATGAAAGACTCTATTAACTACAAGGGCAGTGAGTTACATAGGTGTGATAGAATATGTGTGTGTCTGTGTGCTTGCATGCTAACAGCATGTTGATTGCCAGGAAGAAGCTATTCACAATTTTAATAGTAGCACAAGATCACATGCACACATGCACAGAACAATCTGAGCATTACCTTCTGGTGTCACATACAATGATGTAACCTCCTAAGAGTTCCCCTAAGGCAGGTATGAGAGTGACTGCTTACAAAGTGTATACCCACTCCTCAGAGGAAGGTCTCCAAGATAACACAGGGGTTTTCTTACACTCCAGTGGTTCTGATGCTTTGGGTGGCATCATTACCCTCAATTAATATTGATATGATAAGATTACACAAGAAGATTTTATCTCTACCATGGCATGATGGTAAACGTCTTCAAATTACAACACAGGAAAGGCTGAGGCTGGAGGATTGTGAGTCAAGGCTAGCCTGAACTTCAAAGTGAGACTCTGCTTCTATAAGCCTATAGGGGACATGAGTGGTCTATAGAGGGACATGAGTGGGCTATAGGGGATATGGGTGGACTATAGGGGGACATGGGTGGACTATAGGGGGACATGGGTGGACCACTCTAACCCTTTAATTTTCTGGGTGGGGGAAAGGAGAGGCTAAGTGGCTTGCATAAGGCCATCTAGACCTAGAGTGACCATGTGCTTATCAACCAAGTAAGCCAGGACACTTATTTGCTCTAATTTATTTAATTTTTGAGTTTTCATGCAATTATGTTTTGTATGTTGAGAACATCCTCCCATCTCCCTGAACTCTCTCTTCTCCCCACACCCCTACCTATCACTGGAATGGTTTGAATCTCTAGACAGTTTAACTTCTACTTTGTGTCATATAATAATAAACGATTGTATGTATCTCTATAAAATCTTAGGAACCATGGATGAGAGAAAAGAGATGATGCTTGTCTTTCCAAGGCCAGCTTAATTCACTTGATGTAATTATCTCCAGTTGCACCAGCTTTCCTGCAAACAGCTGTTCTTTAGGGCCGAATAAACCTTTAATTGTGTATATTTATATCATGCTTTCTTTATCCATCCCTCTGTTGTTGAGCATTAAGACTGGTTCTAGAACTCTGCTATTGTGAACAGTGTTTGCAATAAATGTGGATATGCAAGCGTCTCTGGGATCTGTTGACTTGGAGTCCTTGGCATTCAGTGACAAAACAAGTAACAAAGGCTGGTGAGCGAGCTCATGGGTGAGGGAAATCCTTATACACCACTGGAGGAATGAACACAGATGTGGTCACTATGGAAGGTAGTACACAGGTTTCTCAAAGCAGGGTCCTTCTGTGAGTGAATGCAGGAGCTGTTACCATTAGTCTAGATCCACCTGTTGCCAGGGGAACCAGGTCAGGTGACTGATTATCCTATTTCAACAGCTGGACCTGGAGAGGCAGGGACATAGCCTCTTCCTTGCTGCCATTTGCAAGAACAGCTTAATAACAGAGGGATGGATAAAGAAAATATGTTATAAATATACACCTTCTGGGGTCTTGGAAGGGCACCCCTTGGTGTCTGGAATAGGGAGATACTTCCTCAACTGCCCTCCAACTCTGAATTCTTCCCAGCACTCAGTCCTAAGTACGTTAGTCCAGTTGTAATGGAATAACTGAAGCTGACTAATTAATATAAAAACTCCCTTTGGCAGTTTTGGAGGATAGGAAATCTAAGAACGAGGTTCTAGTGAAATTTGTTGTTGGATAAGGACTATATTTTTCAGAGATGGGGCAGGTGCTGTATTTTCTCATGGTAGAAGGTGGAGGGGGAGCCTGGTCAATTTTTTTTCACAGTTTCTCATTTATAAGGCTCGTATTCATGTTCATGAGGGAGGATCCTTCATGGCTTCACCATGCTACAATTCCACAGGAAGTATCTGAACTCTATAAACCACCACAGTGGGTATTAGGAAAAGTCCCAGTCCTGATGAGGGCACATGTCCCAGCAGGAGATGGCACCTTTTGCAAAGATGGTGGGATTTCTTCCCCCAGGCAGCCCTACTATTGGCAGCATTGGTGACAGCTCAAGGAAACTGTCAAGCAGCAAAGTGCCCTGTGTGTTGAAGTGACTCACAATGGCTGATGTAATTTCTAAGATGCTCACTTCCTGCCTGGATGCCACTCTGGAGTTTTGTTAGATGGGGCGAAGGGATGGGGGAAGCCTGAGGAAGCCTGAGGAAGCCTGTCTCTGCTAATGAAAGCTGCTGTTTGGAGCAGCTGCTGAAGGCAAGACCTTGCCTGGGCAGAGCATTTTGAATCTTGATTGTGGTGCTGGCTATCCAAGTACTCTCTGTCTGTTAGAATTTAGAGAAGTATTCTCCAAAAGAGAAACAAGTCAACTGGCTGTCCATGCTGTGTGATACTTTCTCCTGAGGAATTTGTGAAGAAACATCTGCCCACCCAGACAAATCAAACAAATAACTCCACTGAAGTCTAGCTTGGTAAACCACTAAGTTTAATTGGGGTTACCTATAGGAGTATGGCTAACCACCAAAGAGTAAATGCCCCCTATCCCAGCAATCCTTAATGGTGAGTATATTCCTATAAAGAAGTGGGGTCTTATGTGGTTAGTAGGCTGCCCTTTGAACCTTCCCTCCTCCCTGTGATGGGCCCTATCTCCCAGGGATAATCACAGTTGCAGAGAGTCTAGAAGGCAACAGCCATTCCATGCCTGGATGACAGCATTCTACAACAGTGTGATAAAATAAAATCAAAAGTTTGAGCATGTTAACGGTATAGTGCTAGCTTAATGAACAGTTAAGTTACCAGGGTCAGGGCTTGGAAGATTGATGGTGAGGGGCCACAAGCTCTTCAGAGTGATGGAAATCTCTACATGGTTATAGTGGTCTTAGTGAGAGTGTTTGTGAGACCACATCACACTGTTCAGTTGAATCACTGAATAGTTTTGTTCATACACTAAATTCATTAAAGCTGGGGCGGGGATACAATCTCCTTATAGTACAGGCATCATTATTTGTTTTGTTTCATTAATGAGGAACCTCATCATTGAGGTACTAGGAAGTTGAATAACTTGCCCACTGTCATGGCAAGTGATGGAGGGACTAAAAGCAGGAACTAATAAGCCTACCAGTTGGTACCTCTAAAGTGTTAACAGCTGCTCATGCAGGCAAGTCATAGCTGGGCATCTTGGCCAGGGGAGCACATCAGCCCTCAGAGGCAGGTGCAACGGACAGGAGATGCTTGACCCCTCATAGTGGACCTTACGGAATGAGCATCTGTGCTGCGGTGGCCATTTGGGTCTATGCACAATTAGTCATAGTGCTTTGCTTTGAAGGCCTGGCACAGGAGTACTAAGTCCTGGTCCAGAGACCTGTGATCCCTGGGGAGTTTCCCCTTCTGGCTGGAAGTCTGATTTAAAACCTCCAGGCTAAGCTCATTTTGCCAACTTGCTCCTGCAGGATTTGGTTTCAAGGCCAACTCCAGAAATTTCTAGCTCAGCAAATACTACTCAAAGCAAGAGAATGTATCCATCCAAACCACCTTTGAAATGGAGGAATAGTTTCCCGTGCTTTGGCAGGAAGCAGTAAACATGTTTATACACAAATTTACAGGTATACAACACCATGCTTATTGTATCTGAGAGAAGAGAGGAAATTACAACTGCACCTTGGTGCATACCTCCCTGGGGTTGCTATCCTGCTCCTCTGTATGGGGAAAGTGCATGAAGGAGCCACAGCCCTCAGCAAGCACACAGACTGATGTGGGTTGTATTTCACATCAGAGAGTGCAGTTTAGAAAGGCAGGCTCCTGTCTCACTTTACCGTGGGGGTGGGGTGGGGTGGGGTGGGGTGGGGTGGGGTGGGGTGGCAGCAGCAGGTATAAACTGTTTTAAAGCAGAACTCAGAGGGACCAAAAGATCACGTCAGGTCTCACAGTAGGACATTTAGTGTTAGAGCGATTAGACTGAACTGAAATCAAGGAGCTATTGAAGAGTGAGAGCCAGAGATGTCTTCACTGTATAAGCTTGAGTCAGAGATCAGGGTTCAAATCCTAAGTCTTCCCTGTATCCACCAGGGGCAGGGCTGAAAGCAGCTCCTTTCAACTCTCCAAGTTTCTTTTCGTCATGCATAAAACGGTACAGATGAGCACTAATTCTCTCACTTATTGCATGGATTGGTTTTGATTATATTCTATCATACCCAATAACATAGTATATGCTCAGTAAATTACAGCTGCTGGGAGTGGTGACATTAACTCATGTAATTATTCTAATAAATCTTATCTGCAAGAAATCTGAGTACTGTTAGAGTGGCCAATAAACAACTCAAACAGTGCTTTCTTTATCACTTAAAGGGCCCCACCACAGGAAGGGCTTCTGTTGTCCTGCCATTGGTGCTCAGTAGATACTCTGAAATACATACAGGACCATCACCATGATTGATCAAACAAAGGCTAGAGATGGTTTATGCAGCTCTCCCTTTACCAAGACTGCACAGCCACCAAGTAACTGGACAGGCTCTTGAAGTTGGATACTCTAGGTTAAAATGTCGCCCTGTGTAGTGTGCACGACTGACTCATAGGTCAATGCCCTTTCTCCTCAGCTGGCTATCTCTGCTTCCCTCCAGCCCGCTTCCAGCAGAGGCTACCACTTGGAGATCGCCTTAACGAGCAGAGCCAATGAATAATCATGAGCATGATTCTAGCATTGCAGGTTCAGCACTGAGCTAGGGATAGATTTATAGACACTGACTCTGGCTGGTATTTGGGGATGGATAATTACCTTCACTTACGATATCCTACACTGCTTTGCCTCAGTATTTACTGACCAGAATTCTGCCCTTTTCCAACTGATTCTGAACACGGGCATGCCACAGGCAGCTAAGTGGCATAACTCATTTGAGGTGACCATAAATCTAAGGCTTCCACCAGAAATGATGCAAAAAAATTAATGGAACATGAAATCAAGTAAATGGAATTGAGTACAGTAATTAGTTCATATTTTAATCCTCAGGTCTGTTTATTATCTGTCAACTGGTGAGCAATTAAGCCAGTGCCGTCGAGATGATTAGCTTTGTTTCAAAAGAGGTTTATCGATATGCCAGAGCAGATGAATCCAGGAGTTTTAAATGGCTTTATTTTGAATTGCAGAGCAGTACATGCACAAGGTGGATAGATAGCATTAGTACCTAGATGGCTTTTATTTACTGTAACACAGCCATTCGGGAGATTATTGGTGCATGTGGGCGGGAATACTCAAACTGCACAGACACTATTTATAGCTCTAGGTTCTTTTATTTTCCTGAGCATGGCTGTGTGCATAGTATGTATACATGTGTGTTCACATGTGTGCATGTGTGTGCATGTGAGTGTATCTGCGTGTGTGTCTCTATGTATGCATGGGAGCCTGGAGTTGACATTGGGTGCTGTGCTGCCTGGGTTTAATGTCAACTGGACACAAGATCGAGTCATTTGGAAAGAGGAGATCTCAATGGAGAGGAAAAAAAAATTCCCACCAGATTAGCCCATGGGGGCATTTTCTTCACTGATATGGGAGGGTCAAGTTAATGGTAGGCTATGCCACTTCTGGGCTGGTCATTGTGGGTTTTGTAAGAAAGCAGTCTGAGCCATCAGGAGCAAAGCCAGTCAGCAGAGTTCCTCTGTGACCCGTGCTTCAGTTTCTAGCTGCAGGTTCCTGCCTTGACTTCCTTTGATGATGGACTGTGATGTGCAAGTGGAAGTGAACCTGTCCCTCCTCAAGCTGGTTTTGGTCAGGGCGTTTGTCACAGCAGGAGAAACCCTAAATAAGAGAAATGTCTTCCATGGAACTCTCTGCTTTATTTACTGAGACAGGGCACTTCCTGAGCCTGGACCTCACCAGTTCTAGCTAGTCAAGTGAGCCAGGGATTTCTGGCTCTCCCCAGGGGTTCCTTGTCTCTACTTTCTAAGAACTGGAATTACAGATATCTGCTACATCCAACACAGTTTTACAGGCATTGTGGGGATCCAAACTCAGGCCCTCTACTTCTAGGGTGAAGACTTCCTCCAGGGAGCCATCTCTATAGCCCTGTTGCTAATTACTGAACGCAACAGTGTGATTGAGTTTTCCTTCTGAGACCCAGGGAAGCATCACCGTGGACTGCATTTTCTGGTTTGAATTTTCTGAGCTTTATTTCTATATTTCTTGCAACCAAATCCTGTTTATCCTTGGTTTGACCCTGTTGGTCCTTTTTTTGGGAGGGGTAATTTGGTGACTTCTATATGTATCTTTTGTGGATATTTCTCATTGCTTATGCTTGTGAATAACTGGCCCATGTCTTGTTGTCTTGAGGCTTGTGTCTTGTGTCTATAAAGATGGTGTTCTGCTTGCTGATGCAGGAGATATGATTTGGGGGATCTCCTTACTCTCTAGTGGGTGACTCACCTAAATTAGCTAAAATGCCTCTTGAACCCCAGGGTTTGGTAGAACTGTAAATTTAGTGTGACACATTAAGCATTGAGCTATCATGCCAGGAAAGTCAGGATCTGCTCCTAATTCTACCGCAGAATGTTAGTGACCTTTGGCAGGTTGCTTGCCTTCCCTGGCATTTGGTGATGGTTCTGCAGGTGTGTTGGAAGAGATGACCCCACAGGTGCTTCTGGCACAGCCACTACATATGGAGACGGTGAGTCTAAACGATTGTTTCAAATCCAAGTCTGTACCTTAAAGCGGGAGACGTGACTTTTCCTTGAACCTCTTCAGGTTTTCATGAACTGTTGATGTGGGTCAGAACAACAAGGAGTAACCCATTCAGTTTCTAGCTTTGGAAAAGATTTGGAAATGAGATATTTCTTTCAAAGTCTGACTATTATACAGCAGTGCTACAGTGACTCATCCCTGTAGGTGTACTGTCACTGGCTTCTTTAAAAGATTTGTTAACTTATTTTATGTGTATGTGCCTGAGTGCATTCATGTGCACTACATGTATGCAAGTGCCTGCAGAGGCCAGAAGAGGGTTTCAGGTCTCCTAAAGCTAGAGTTACAGGCAATTGTACTGCCTGATGCTGGAAATATGACAGAGTCTCTGCAAGAGCAGTGAGCACGCCTAACTGCCAATCTGTATTTCTAGTTCTCTTTCACTGCTTTCTAAATAAACCAAGACCTCATTCAACACTTGTAAAATGATGACAATGACGGTTGCCATGGTGACGGTCACGTCTGAAGATGAACCTCAATCAAATCGCAGTTTTTAAAGTTTTCTGTCTTTACATTTTACCTTGCACTTCAGCAACTCCCTCCTTGCTTTTGGGCAACACTATGAAAGGATATTTAAGCCCAAAGCAAGAGGATGGTAGTCATCATGATGTCATCCTAGTGGAAGAGACCAGAGCTACCTGTAGGTCAGGATGGAGTGGGTGGGAGAGTGGCACAAAGACCCATTGTGAGCATCTGCAATGGACGAACCAGGAAGTTGCTCAATGAACTGAGCTCTCCTTCCCCAGACATAAATGTAAAAATGCCCCAAGAAAAGCCCCATGGGTCGGGCACCACCCTCTTGCAGTTGTGTTCATTCTGTGCATGGTCAGCCTCAGGATCTCAGTTCCTGTTTGCCAGGCTTCTCAAAGGCCACCTTGCCCAGTCTGGGTAAGCTTGCTTCCTGGAACTCCAGACTTTAGCTTCTAGCACTGTCAAAGACAAGCTCCCTGTCTTGATCTGGGGAGCGATTCCACAGCTGAGATGAAGAATGGAAATGAATTATTCTAACACACTTGCTCTCAGCTATTCCATTGCTCTTCCCAGGTGCCCTGAAGAATTCACTTACCTTGAATTTGTGAATAATTTAACATATAAATTCAAAAATCTCTGTTAATATTGACATTAACTTCATTAGGGTTGACATTATGACTATAGAATTTTGATTATGACATATTGGGCATAATTTAGGCACTTTGAAAGCTCTAGTCTATATTATCTTCATTTACTCCTTCCATTTCTTTGTTCAGCAGTATTTACCCACAGCTCCTTATGTGCACGGGGAGGTATTTTTAAGGAGTATAACCCACTCTGGGACTGCCAAGAATTAACAGTCTAATCAGAAGACAGGTTATTCTGCTATATCACAGACTCCTTAAAGAGAGCCCCCACTCACAAACTCTGGCTTTGCAGTTTTTAAATTTCCCTAGTGAGCTAGAGCTGGAGATAGGCAAATAGCCATTTGTGTGGAGAGAAACCTAGGCCCACCCTAAGCATTGTCATGATATCAGAAGTTCCAAATTAAATCCAGCCTTGACATTCTTGTTTGGATGACCTTGGACCTTCATCACCCCAGGTGAGAAGAACAAACTCATGGAACTGATGTTTGCCCATTAAAAGAGAATTCTGTCAGTGTGCTTTCAGAGAGACTTTCAATAAAAGCCAATGACCACACAGAGTCAATGATAAGAGGACCCATAGGATCTCCACCAGCCCCAGCACTCAAGTACAAGCCCACAGTTTCTGCTATTGTGTAAATGCTTATAGCTCTCTCCCACTCGGAGCTACTGTGCTCACCTAGAAGATTCTTCCCTTGGACAATCTCCCTGTCAACCTAACAAATACTGTTCTCTCAGTGAGACCCAGGCTGGCCACCCTGCTTAGACTTGTATCTCATGTCTTCATGCTTGACTCTCCATCTCCTCTCTCTGCTGTGTAAGTCCTTGTAGCCTTTGTTTTATATTCTCATGCTACAGATGGGCCCATTTAGTCTTCTCATTGTTTCTCATCTGTCTCTCCCCACTGGATGGAAAACACCTGACAGATAGGGATCTGTAGCTGTCTTAGTCACTGTTGTTTGTGATAGATAGTCACTATCTGTTCTTTGGATGATATAAATGGGAGTTACTTTCAAAACAGGTAGACAGTGGCCACGTATTTTCAACGACATCCCGTAGCCATTTGTGAGTCAAGTCTGTGCCTTGTCCCTTTAATGGATCTGAAATCCCTTCAGGGTAGTGCACTGTTTAATCCTTCTACATCTTCCTACATATAAAGGGTAGATACAAATTGGTACTTTATAAATCCATTTTAAAAAATATCACAAAGCATATTCTCCTTAGCATACTCTTCTACTAAGGAGAAATTCCTTAGTAGCAATTCCTAATAATTCTACCTTTTCCCCACATCCTGATTTCTAAGGACATTCGAAGCTTTCAGCAACTTTTATCAATTAATTAATTAGTATTCTATGCTTGGGGGTGTGTGTGTACCATGTACATGCCTGATGCCCGTGGAGGCCATAAGAGGGCACCCACCACATTGCCTGGAATTGGAATTCTGAACAACCATGAGGGTGCTAAGAGTCAAACCTGGATCCTCTGCAAGAACAGCCGGTGCCCTTAACTACTGGGCCATCTTTCCAGTTCCTCCAGCTTCAATTTAAATGCTTTTGTGTATTTCTTGTATAGTTAACACAACTCAGAATTGACAGTTGATTGAGTTGTTCATTCAGTGACTGACTCAGTTCACAGACATGACTTACTGTAGGTTGGACATTGCATTCGGTATATGGTGTCTAGGGAAGAATAGCTCTTTGCCTAGGAGATTACTCAAATGTCTTTATCCAGTGAACATGTGTTGACTGGCCTCATGTGTTCAGTGTACAAAGTGTTGGGAATACAGCTCTGACCAAACAAAAATTCCCATCAGCAAAGAACTTCTGTTCCCATAGAAGTGGAAATAAATAGATACAAGACTCACAGTGATTGGTAACATTATATTGGTTGACACCCCTCCCCCTTCCCCTGCCCCCAGAGCTCCCAGGGACCAACCAAAGAGTACACATAGAAGGACCCATGGCTCCAGCTGCATATGTATCAAAGGATGGCCTTGTCTGGCATCAATGGGAGGGGAGGCCCTAGATACTGTGAAAGCTCTATACCCCAGTGTGGGGGAATGCCAGGGGGTGGCGGCGGGGTTAGGCAGGAGTGGATGGGTGGGGAAGCACCCTCATAGAAGTAAGTGGGAGGGAGGATATGATAGGGGGTTTTCACAGGAGAAACTGGGAAGGGGCTAACATTTGAAATGTAAATAAATTAACTAAAATAAAAAAAATGAAAAAAGTAACAATATTTTGAACTTTTCCAGGCCACACATGATCTCTGTTGCTTACTACTTCTGATACTCTCTTTGATTATTTCTGCAAACTTTTAAAAATTTAAAACCCCATTCTTAGCTCCTGGGGTGCTTGACCTACAAGGTGATACTTTGCAAGCTCCCCCATTCAGGGATATACAACTTTCTCTGTAAGGCAAGAAGAGGCAGCACCTGAGTGGCTGGGGGCGGGGGAGAAGGGATCTTGGGAAGCTAGAATAGGGAGACTAAGGTAGATGATGGCTGGAGAGATGAATCTGACATTCATAGTGGAGGGAGGAGCTTATGTGTGGCATACACCACATAGTAGCACTTTCGTAGTTATTACCTACATTCTTGTGATATGTGCATACCCCAGTTCTTATTTCACCTTAATCTCTAATTGGGCCAATAAAGTTTCCAGTGAAGCAGTGGAGTGCTGAGCAGTTTGCCTTTACTTCCTCCATTCCTATGATGGGCTGTGCTTCCTCGGGTCCCGGTTGGTTCTCAGTTGTTGCTCCTTAGCTCTTCCCACAGTCTAGCGCATGCCAGAACTTGGTTTTAGTTGCTTATGCCTCCCAGTTTGTGTTGTTTTATGTGAAGCAGTCTCTCAAGATTGCAGATAATTGGTTCCTTGAAGAGATAGAGCCTGAATTGTTTGTTTCTCTTACTGATCATGAGGTTGTCTCTTTTCTGATTCAGAGACACAAAACATAAACCATCCTATATTTCACATATGGCGTTTAGTCTCCCTCTTTAACGAAAGCTATAATCTTCATCACCATAGCAACACCTATGGACTTTTCCCTCCCTGTCTTTGGAGCAGAACTGGAGACTCCAGAGACTTCTGAGGCTTAGATCCAGGAAGGTCAATGCTGCTGCTTCACCTTCAGAGGGAGCGGCAAGCATGGTAGTCTGAAGGGCTGCTTGTCATTCCTTCTTACTAGGATCCAAGATAGCTACTTCATTATTTTCTCTTGGAATAAACCTTAATTAAATATATCCACATGATTAGTGTGTACAACCATGTAGTATATATATATATATATATATATATATATATATATATATATGCATACACACACATACACACACATACACACACATACACACACATACACACACACACACACACATACACACACACACACACACGTACTCAACATATGTTTTCCTCAATAGACCTGTGGCATTTCTGGGTAGAAATTGGGTGCCGTGTGCTCAGAATCCAGCACACAAAAGGAGCACAATAGCCACAGAGAGGGGGAGAAAATGCATCAGAGACTGGGCCAAAGATGCCCTGTGAAGTGGCTTGTGCAGTTTCCAGGGTACTGCATTATCCCTTTATGGGAATGAAGAACTCAAAGAAGGTTTTGAAGATGAAATTGTCCGATTTCTCCCAAATAAGAGAGATTTTTTTCTTGTCTAGTCTTACTATTGGAATTTGATGCACAAACATGATTCTTTCCTCACATTATCTTTTGTTTCATCCTACAAATAACCCACTTTATACTAGATATTAATCTAAGCACTTAAAATGATTAGCATGCTAAGGAGCTTGATTATTAAAAACAGTTAATCCCCACCTTTTAAAAAATTGAGACATTTGAAGCCCTGAATACACTCATTTATCACCAACCTCCAATAAGGCATCCAGGAATTCTTCATGTAGGACATGAATAATTTTTACAAAAAAATGCAGTTGCTAATGGTGTCTTACATCCACACAGTTTTATAAAACAAAGCAAATGATTATCATCAATTATAATAACCTCACTAGACAAGGCTAGGCTTAGCACACAGCTCTTCAGACAGCGGCCACTGCAGTCTGCCAAGGAAAATGCCTGGTATTAATTGACTCATCATGATCAGCAGTGATAGATGGGGTAGAGGGCAATGTATTACTCACTGTCAACAAAATAAACACATGATTTGTTGCAAGAAGCGTCTACTTGGGTCCTCTCAAAGGACAGAGAGACCAAGGGAGGCTTTGACGGCAGTACAAAAGAAATAGGAAGATTTCAACTATGGCGTGATAAATATTTGCTTTTCCTGAGGCTAACTGGAATTTAACTGGAAGGAGTTTCTGGGAGAACGTTGAGGACTGTGTAGAGTTTAGTAATTAGAAGGTACATTAAAGCTAATAGTTCAGCCATTGCTTAAGAAGTGTTCTGGGCTTAATAAATCTAGCAATGGGAGTTCACCATTTTCAGAAGCAAACTCATTTCTTTGATAGATAGCTCCCATTGTTAGAATGTGTATTAAGCTGAGTGTCTACTGTCTGCTGCTTCCACGATTGGCCTTAGGTCTTTTCCTTCATGTAACATAGGTGTTTAACTCTTCCTGTTCACTAGGGCAGCTTAAATGTCTTTAAAGCCAACTGTGTGCACAGCAGTCTTCATATGAGATTATTTTGGAGCCTTCAAAATGCAGGTTTCTAGGCACTATATGCTAGTAAGCTTATAGATCATGCAAATTGAGGGATGTGGAAAGAAATATACTGGTATTAGTGTGATCTGCCCAGGTTGAGATATGGCTATACTTATGTGAGGGTGATGCTCAGGTCTAACCTGCAGGAAGGTGTGTGTGTATGTGTGTGAGGGTGTGTGTGTGTGTGTGGGTGTATGTGTGTGTGCTTAGAAAGCTGTAGCCCAAGTCTCATTAACCCACATTGTACCCCAGCTTGCTAATTTCAAGACAGTTACTATTAGAAAAGTGGGACTTCTCAGGCACTGTAACTGGCATGGTGGTTGCTACCCAGTATGCCCTGGGAAGATTCACAGTTGTGCAAACCCAGAGCACACTGACCAAGATGTAGGTTCATCTGGTCTAGGAAAGAACCCAGCATCAATTTTGACAGTACCTTCCACTCTTGTTACTTCTTATTCACTGCTCTGTTTAAATGTAATTGTTAATGCGCATTCAAGAACATAATCAGATTCTCCTGGGAATCAACCTACCTTCCTTTCTTTCTTCCTTCCTTTCTTCCTTCCTTCCTTCCTTTCTTTCTTTCTTTCTTTTCTTTCTTTCTTTCTTTCTTTCTTTCTTTCTTTCTTTCCTTTCTTTCTCTCCTTCTTTCCTTTCCTTTCCTTCCTTCCTTCCTTCCTTCCTTCCTTCCTTCCTTCCTTCCTTCCTTCCTTCTCTCCTCTCTCTCTCTCCTTCCTTCCTTCCTTCCTTCCTTCCTTCCTTCCTTCCTTCCTTCCTTCCTTCCTTTCTTTCTTTCTTTCTTTCTTTCTTTCTTTCTTTCTTTCTTTCTTTCTTTCTTTCTTTCTTTCTTTCTTTCTTTCTTTCTTTCTTTCTCTCCTTCTTTCCTTTCCTTTCCTTCCTTCCTTCCTTCCTTCCTTCCTTCCTTCCTTCCTTCCTTCCTTCCTTCCTTCCTTCCTTCTCTCTCTCTCCTCTTTTCTTCCTTCCTTCCTTCCTTTCTTTCTTTCTTTCTTTCTTTCTTTCTTTCTTTCTTTCTTCATTTATTTTCTGAGATAGGGTATTGCTGTGTAGCTCAGGCTAACTTCGAGCTTCTGACCATCCTGCTTCTGCCTCCCTAGTGCTGGTACTCCAGACATCCATTCCCATGTCTGTCTCTCTGGGAACTTTTCAACATAGATTCTTTGAAGCACCTAGTCCCTGTGGTCTGTAATAGGTCTTGGAAAATTAATATGCTGAGATTAAATCATTATGTATCCATTAAGGCTTTGAGATGTATTCAAATGATAAGTTGTTAATGTACATGTTACAAATCACCCTACTTAAACATTGGAGTAACTGAAGCAATGGTGTAAAGATTTTAGCCTAATAGCCATCTGTTTTTTTACCCACTCATTTAAATAATGTTTCTACTTAGAAACAGTGCTGTGATAAGCACTGAAATGTGACAGTGCAGAGGGAGAAAAACACAAAAATAACGACAGTGAGCAAGAGAATCAACGATAAAGTCACAGCAAATCTTAAAATAATGCATACTATCGTAAGGAAGAGTTTATCTTTAAAGATGCTCTACATGAGACTGACCTCCCTCAGTGTCTCTGAATTGTTAGGTTTTGCCCTGCTTTGGTTATATTTCCTGCCATGTTCTAGTTCAGGAGAGTGTTCTTTGACTTGGCTCCTTTTTAGCAGGCATCTTTAATCAATCCTTACACATCTCCTCCTACAGAGAGAATCTCATACTGCAGCTGAAGCCTGTTGTCTAGGCAGCCATTATTAATAGATGACAGATCTATGAGCACTGTCTCAAGAACACAGTGCCCTGACATGTCTGGAGGCCCTTTTCTCGTCCCATCCCTCATTCCCTGCTTTATCCTTTCTTTTAAGTCTATCAACGGAGAACTCCTTACATCTAGGATCCCACTAAAACTTTAAAATATCTTTGAGAGGTGTCTAAATTGTGCCTTAGAAGGATCAAGTGATGTCCCAAGATTACACGGTGTGTATCAAAGCAGGGGCTACAAATTCAGATCCTTTGACTCCAAAGCTGATGTGTTAAAATTACTCTCCATAGCTTCTCTCCGTAGCTCAGTTCAAAGGGTACCTTCTGCATGAAGCATCTCATGACCCCTTCAAGTAAAATGTGCCACCCCTTTTTTTGAGGCTGCCAGGGCCTTTGTACATCTCTATTTCAGCATGCCATTATACTTCAATGATTTGAATATAGTTCCTTTTGAACTTCTCTGGGGCAAGAACTCTTTTCTTCCTTTTTCATTTTTAAATCCTTGTATTCCTAGTAATGAGTTGAGTCCCTAAGCTGACTCACAGTCAATGTATTTTGGATGCACATAAAAATCTAAGAGATTTCTTAAACTTGTGGCCTATTTGATGGCACATGACCTTACTGCATAAAAAAAATTTCTAGGTTTAACCATGACCTTAAGTAGCAAAATAAACAGACCATATATAATCTTCACTTTTGAAATTTTCAAGTCCTTTTGACATCAGTTATTGAGGACTCTTACTAGCAACCTCGTTGCTGGTTACTTAATATATGAGGACCCTCCTTGCTCCTTAAGTTATAATTGTCCATGCATATAAAGAGTGAACAACAACAACAACAAAAAGAGTGAACTAGGTCAAGTGTTACCTCTCAGATGAAATCTGGTTAAACCTTATCTCTTATCTCATCTGAAACTGTGGTTAGCCGCATTGTTTTGGTTTAATTTTTTGGTCTGGGCTGATGGTGGCCCACGCTCACACTCATCATCAATGGTGTGACACAGTGGCATTTCCTATTCTGTAGACAGCCAGGAAAACTCTTCAGTTCCTTGACATTGATTTCACAGTGCATTATATATCTAGGCAGATAAGACCCACTTTACCAGAAGGGAAGCTATGCTGTCATATGGGATGCAAGATAAGCTGATTCTCAGAGAGGTAGAAGTAAAGAGGCACAGAAAAGATGAGGTTAATTAGTGCTCTAGGAGAGTGATTTCTCAACCTGTGGGACATGACCTCCAGGGGTCAAATACCAGATATCCTGCATATCAGATATTTACATTACAATTCATAATACTAGCAAAATTACAGTTATAAAGTAGCAACAAAATAATTTTACTGTTCAGGGTCACCACAACATGAGGAATTGTATTAAAGGGTCACAGCATTGGAAAGGTTGGGGACCACTGCTCTAGGACATGCCAGGGCATGAGAGCCCCAAGACACCTATGCTAGCGTTTCAGAAGGAAATATTGTTTCACTGTAGCCTCTTCTGGGAAACCAAAAACCATAGCAAAAGGCACACAAAGAAAGGAGGCACGGATTTTCTTTCTCAGGTTCAAGGGAGCCTTCCCATCTGTTATTTCACTGTTATGTAGGCGTGGAATCCTACAAGTTGGCCCTAAGCCTTAGCACTTTGGCAGGTGCACATACCTCCCCGGAGAAGGCCTGTCCATTGAGGAGGTGTTCAGACCCTTGGCTGTCCTCACTCCCAAAGTGTAGCCGGATCTCTTCCAGGCGGTGACTGTATGTCATGGGCCCTCCTGAAATATTGACCAAGTGCTCTTTGTCCAGGCGGAGGGAGACATGCCTTCCAGTGTTGTACATGGTCCCACTGACCTACAAGGCAACGGGAAACATGTTAGACAAGTGTTTCTATTTCTTTCCAAACCCAGAAAGGCTTATGGCTGACCCATTTACATCTTCTGCTGATGACACACCAGCATCTAAATCTGTGTGTAGAAGGACGTTTTCCTTCCATGCCTGGCTTCTAAGGTACTTCTGATGAGTCATAAGTCACATATATCATTCAGGAACTCGAAGGGAGGGACTCAAGAGATTTTTTTTTTTTTTTACCAGCCATGACAACTATTTTGTAGATTGCACCTTATAAAAATTAGCTTGTCTTTCTCATTGTAGTTGCTTAGAAGGCAGAGATGGTATAAAAGCTAAAAAGCACCATCTCAGGTATAAGAAACCAGAGAATGCCATGAGGAGAGTTTAAGGGAACCACATGAGAGATGAGAGAGCCCCTGTAGGTGACCAGGGGTAAACCCCAGTGGGAGACTGCTGAACTGTCAAGTGCCAGGCACTCAGTCCAGAAAGGTTTTGGTTAGGTTCCTCTCCAGTCTCAGTGGCAGATATCATGCAGAGAGTTCAGGTCATCACTCAGAGAACATAGCCTCAGGGCTAATCTGAAGGGAGTCACATGGGACCCCGCATCTCATCTCACATTCAGAATATTTCTCACTCAGTCCCATCTCACTTTAGTTCCGCCCACTACCAAACTTTCTGTTTCTTCTTTTCCCTTCTTTTTATTTTTCTCTTTGGACTGTCCATGCTCAGCTTCATTTCCTTGTTCTCCACTGATTGGCAAGTGCAGAGCTCTGCACCTTCAGTGGACATCTGTCACAAGTTCTTGCAGCCTTGTTATCATTGAGATCCCCCACATTTCAAGAAACCCACTCATCAGAGTTATCTAATGTGCCCAAAGAAAAGCATTGCATATTTGAACAATACTTCTGTCAAGGCCCATGTCCCATGATCATCTTCATTTCTTCCAGTGTTTCAAAAATACATGGATGCAAAGCAAAGAGCCCGAGTCTTTGATATCAAAACATTGCCAACTCACTTCTTGTCAGCGATGTAACTTTGGAAGACTTATTTAATGTTATAAAGTGGAAGTTCCATGAATATACAATAGACATAACAGAATTCCCTCCTGGGAACAAGAGTTGGGAAACACAACAAACCTATAAGCCATCTTCAAAACAGTCAAGTGACAGACCTCACTCCTACTTAGTAGTCACTTTAGATATAAAGGAATCCCATTTATATGAGGTTTCAAAAGCAGAATAAATTGTAGAGGCAGCAAATAGACTAGAGATTGCAGAGGTTAGGGTCAGGAAGAGAATGAAAGTTAGTATTTGGTGGACATAAAGTTTCAACTTGGCAAGACAAAGAGTTCTGCAGGTGGGTGGGGTTGAAGGGTCTGCAGTGACATAAGTCTGTTTAATATTGCTTAGCTTAAAAATGATCTGGATGTCAAAGTTTAAGTAAATGATATTTGTATGGGTCAAACATTTTCATTTTCTTCCTTTCTCTCTCTTGGCTCTTGCACAATGTCTCACTGATGCAGAAGGGTTCTCCCTCATCTCCCTTCCACTCATCTTCCCTTTCCAGGACCTGGTAGATGATAATGGTAATGAAACCTCTGCTTTCAGGTGATCTTTCCACTTGCCTCTCTCTTTGGACTTCTATGGATTAGATATGGAGAACAAACAGCTCATCTTAAAGACTAAAAAGCAAAACAGAATCAGGAGAATCAAAACAAAATTACTGTGCCTTTTAGTTCTCTATTTCCCAGATTCCCCTCTAAAACACATTTGAATCTTCATTCATTCATTCATTCATTCATTCATTCATTTTCATCCACACCTCCACTCATTAGCAATCTATTCATTCATGTTCAGAAAGGGTCACTTATTACTGGCTGTGCTAGGAGCTTGGGATCCCACAAGGAGAATGCATGGTCTTTGTCTTCACAGAACTCATCCTTGCTTATACAAGCTCCCAATGCGCAGGCAGCTGGGGGAATATATAACATATACCATTATGTTATTACAATTAGATGCAACATCTCCTTATCTCTAACCTTCCCCTAGACAATGAAATAACATTAATTTGTATTAATCATAAAAATATGTGTAGCCAGGGTATGGTTTGTTGCACTTTAATTTAAAAATAAAGGCTTGACAATGTTATGTATGGTAACCAAATCTAACAGTACATCTGCACTGCAGTAATTAGCACTGCACTGATGTCACTTTATCTGCAATGCTAATTACTGTGTTTCCAATGAATGGCTTTAGTGCACGCACAGCATGCTGGGAGAAGTTTGCTTTTGCACACCAGGAAGCAGACATGAGTGGAGAAGCCAAAGCTCTGGGAGATATCCAGGTTGCTTCTGACTGCCCCACAGCTCTCTTCTTTGTATGAATCCATTGCAACATGAGGCAAGAGGTGGGAGTGTATGTGTGTATGTATGTGTTTGTGCTTTACCCATTTGAAAAATTAAACAAATTCAGGGAGGTTGACAAGGATTCAGTGAGTTTCCCAGAATCAACACACAGCTGGCAGGGGACAATTTCACATGAAAGCTTGGCGTGGGATGTGATTTCTTCTGCACTCTATAGATAAGGCCTCATGCAGTTCTTGGGTTGTGTGTGTGTGTAATAATAGGATTGATTTTTAAGAACATGGAATTGGATGCTAGGCTGCTGTTCATCTTAGGATGAAGACTGGAGAAGACCTTGTTTTCCCTACTATAAATATTTATATTGCTTTAAGACTAGTTGGAGTTCTTGTATTAATGGAAGCAGAACATATATACCTATTGAGATGGTATATCAAGAACATAGGGCCATATTAAAATAAGGTACTCTTGTAAACCAAAACCAAATAATCAAACATAAGAAAGAAATTGAAATAAATAAGCAAAAATTCAACATCCTCAAATCTACCATGTTTATTTTATAACATTGGATGCCCTTGTAGAGCAAGCGCAGTTCTGGCACAGTGGTTAATGATCTGCCAGGTTTCTTGTTAGTGTGCTCATCTTCCAGCTCATTCTATGGAGAGTAGTAGATTAGAGGATATGAATTTGGTCAGTGCATTTTTAAAGTAAGTTCACTCTTGGAAAGTTGGCTACAGTCTTCCACTAGCAGATGGTGTCTCGGTGTGAATCCTTAGTTGGTGTCCACATGGGTGCTAAATTCTCAGCCCAGATTTCCTCTTTAAATCCCCACAATCTTGTCCTCAACAAACTAGTACCACTCTTGGTATCATACTTAGGCCTGGGGCATTTGCTTCTCTTTGGGTGGGAAGATGTCAGGCTAAACCATGTATGGGATGACAGCTTCTCACAGGGAAGGTCTTCTTTTTCTCTCTTCTGGTTGGGGAAGCAGGGCCTGACCCCAGTCTCTTGCTCTTCAAACCATGAATTTAACCAATGATCGCTTCCTTACAAATGACTAGGTGATTACTCAGCAATGTGCTATCACAGTGCTTTGATCAAGGAGCAGCTTGGCACTGAGAGACCAGGCACTGGCGTGATGTTTAGGATGCTTGAGATTTCCTCTAGTGTTAGTTAGGGTTGTTCAGAGAAGCAGAAGTGACTTCTATAGAAACATTCAGTCGGCAGGTGGTATACTAAGGACCAGTAACCTTGATCTCACTGGAGTTGAAGTGCATAGACTCAACTAGGCTGGCTGGCTGATACACTTCAGGGATCCTACTGGTTGTATGTCTTCAGCACTGGGGTTCTAGGCTTGGGCCACCACCTGAGTTTTCTTTGTGGAGTTCTGGGGATCTGAATACAGGTCCTCATCTTTGTGTACTAGATACTTTATTGACTGAGCCATCTCCCCAATATGGGATGTATTCATCTTTTAAATGTCTAAATAAAAAGAAGTAAACATGTCAAAGGTCCTTTGGACCCCATGCATGTAGGGCTGTAGAAAGCTAAGCCTGAGTGAGCATTACTCTTAGAGCATCCAAGATATTAGATAGTTCCTTGTTTGATGTAATACAAGGCTAATGTGAAGTGTTTGTTACATTTCCTCACAAGGGAGCCTACCTGAAGTATCCTGGGGTGAATGAAAGAATATTTCCAGCCCCATAAGTAGACATGCAGTAACATAAATGGAGTCATCAGAATAAACAGGATTCCTATTGTACTGAAGGTAATGTTGGCCACGAGACCTGTGCAGGTGTTGCTTTACTCTCTGCCTCTGCCTCTGCCTCTGCCTCTGCCTCTGCCTCTGCCTCTGCCTCTGCCTCTGCCTCTGCCTCTGCCTCTGCCTCTGCCTCTGCCTCTGCCTCTGCCTCTGCCTCTGCCTCTGCCTCTGCCTCTGCCTCTGCCTCTGCCTCTGCCTCTGCCTCTGCCTCTGCCTCTGCCTCTGCCTCTGCCTCTGCCTCTGCCTGTGTCCCCTGCCCTTATGTTTTAAAGACATGGTCTTTCTCTATAAAGCAGGTTGGCCTTGAACTCTCAATTTACCTATCCTCATCACTCTAGGGCTAAGATTATATACACACACTATCACATCATGTTCATCTCTCTTCCCCTGTCTAGATGAAGAAACTAGGCACAACCAGGCTAAATAATTGCCCAAGGGCACAAGGGAAGAAGCAAGGGGACTACGATTCTTATCGTACTATAATCCAAGAGTCAAAGGCTTCTAGAATCTCAGAAAGCAACTTTTGAAAGCAATGGGGGATGGGGGGTGGGTGGGAAATAACACGACTTCTCAGTGGTCCTGTAGATGTCGGAAACTTACTCCTCAGGATCATTATGTTGACCAACACAGAAAAGGCAAGTATTGTATGTTCTCATTCATGTATGGATACCAAGAAGACTACCTTGTAGAAATACAAAATGGATTGGTGGACACTTGAGTGGGTTTGAGGAAAGAAAGAAATTAAAAATAGTTTAGGACAGGGAAGGGTGCTGTAGGAATGGGTGGAGGGAGCACATGGAGGCTAGGTGAAAGAAGGATTAAGGAATATGACCAGCATATAATGCAGAATGTATGTTAAATATAGTGAACTCCTCTAACTTGTGTGCTTGCTACATGTCAAACCCGTAGAGATTAAGAAAACAAGTTTATCCACAGTCTTTGTGTTCATTGTATTCTGTGTCACTGTGAAACAACATGTGGTGGGGAAAAGATGGATGTTGGCTTATGGCTTCAGGGAGCCCCAGTCCATTTTGGCAGGGAAGACATGCTGGTGGTCATGACAGTGGTCACTTGTGACAGAGCATCTGTTCCTGTGGTAGCCAACCAGGAAGCAGAAAAAGCAGGATGGCGTTAGGGATGAGTGTGGCCTTTGGAAGGCCGGCCCCTGTAATCTGTTTCCGCTACTCAGGTCCCTTCTTTTAAAGGCCCCACAGCCTTTAAACTGGTGCTTGGGAATGAGTGTTCAGAACAGGAGCTGGGAAGGACACTGCAGATTCAAACCATAATGATCTTTTTATGTGTTTACCTTTCTGTGTGGAGCTGGCACACGGGCTGTGCTTACTGGGCACACAGGAGTCCTGGCCTTTGCATTGCTGAGATGTGGCCTTACTCAGCAGATTGTGTCCTTGCTGTTGCCATAAAACACAGGACTAGAATCACACTAGGTGGAGGATATGCAAGACATCCCTGGTGGTGGCAGTGACCAGTACATTCTGGGTAGTTTTCTTGATAACAGTACACTTATTATCTCATCTAATGCTTACACTGACCTTGTGAGGGAGGTTGGCTAATCTCTTATCCTTAGATGAGCCTTAAATGGGCTAAAAGATTATACTTAAAATCTCTCCATGGGGAACTACAAGAGGCAGAATTTTCCTCCAGGATATTGGGATGTTCTACAGCTTATTCAGTGACTGAGCAATAAAGAGTTGGTGAAACTGTGTAGTTTATTTGTGGCTTCTGGAGTTAGGGATCAACTTATACAAAAAGTGACATTGATACAGATATGACAGAATGTGTTTAATTTGCCCAGGTCTGGGATGGACACTTTTGGGGAGCAGGATTTTAGTCCCCACCTGTTGAGAATTGAGAGATGGGTATATATGTCCAATGTGGGCGTCACAACTGAATGTCTGATCCCATAAGTGGGAAGGCCACTCTGTGCCAAGAAGGGTTAGTGGAAAGTGGCTGACAGCCTGTCATAAATTAGGTGTCTTTTCCTTGCAACTCAGCTTTCTTATTACGCATCTTTGACTGCTCTGCTGAGGTGTGTAATAGTTCTTTGCAATGTAATTAGTGAGTGTAAGAGATTTAAGAAGGCTGTTTAGCCTGGTTTCCTGCAGAGCCTCCTGATAGGACAAAGGGATGATTTGTGAAGACTGAATGCAAATAGCTGGGGGTGGGATGGGGGATGGACAGACAGGTTCTCATGGCACAGCGGGGTGGGGTGGGGGGCATTGTTCAAGGAAGAGGAGAGGTGTGGAAGAATCCACTGTAGCCCAATCATCCACAACACTGTAGCATAGTGAGTACACAGGTGTGTAAAACTGAGGGTCAAACAGAGTCTAGAGCTAAAAGGACTTCAGAAATAATCAAACCCAGTAAACCAGAAAACTGAGACAAATCCAAGCTAGCCATCACACCACCCCCCATCCCCTACTGACTTTGTTCATTGACCAGAGGTGCCATCCCTCATGGGTTTTCCTAAAATTCATATTTTAAAAAGTAAGCATACAGAGGGGGGTTTGCCTGTTGACACTGTTGCTCCATGGAGGGAGCAACAGTGTCAACAGGCCAGACCCAGCAGAGCTCCCAGGGACTGGACCACCAACCAAAGAGTACAAATGGAAAGACCCATGGTGCTGGCCATGTATGTGGCAGAAGATAGCCTTGTCAGACATCAGGGGGAGGAGAGGCCCTCAGGCCTGAGAGTGTTCAGTGCCCCAGTGTAGGGGAATGCCAGGGCGGGAGGATGGGAGTGGGTGGATAGGGGAGTGCCCTCATAGAGACAGGGGGAGGGAGGATGGGATAGGGGGTTTCCAGAGGGGAGAGCTGGAAAGGGGAAAACATTTGAAATGTAAATAAAGAATATATCCAAGAAAACAAACCAGTATACAAAGAATTAGGCTTCTTTATGGCATTTGCAAAGAAAGTAGACTTATTTCCACTGTTTCTCTTGCCTGTCTTTCCTTCCCTAGCCTCATGCCCATCCCAGGAACTTTCTTTACACTTCTGGGTCTTGCGCAATCTTTTGCTCCAGACCCCACACTTTTCTGAATACCTCTTTTTCCTTCTCATGATCTCCTACCTAGTTTCATGGTCTAAACCTACACGCAAACCCTCTTACCCTATTTATTTATTTATTTATTTATTTATTTATTTATTTATTTATCTGTCAACTAATGCAGTCATTGTAGACACTCAGAGCTCTAAAAGCAGACAAGCAGACCCAGCGCTACCACATCGGCACATACCCAGAAGACTACATCCTCCCACAGAGACCCCTGCACTTCCATGTTATTGCTGCATTGTTGTCTTGAGACAAAAATACCAGCCATTCAATTTTACCAATGAAGACTCAAGGAGCCAGATGCTGGGGTGAAAACCTGTGAGCTCAGAGAGGCACCCAGCTGACCTTTCTACTGTGCTGATATCAATATCGATATTGAAGGAGCTCCTTCTCCTGAGCTGTCTTAAATACCTTCCAACTCTAAGACCCTCCTTTTTCTTTACTTCTGTTCACACCCTGTCAGCTGGTTGATTGCTCTGCCTCTTGAGCTAGGGTTGACCTTGCTTAGCTCTTAGATTAAGGGTGTGTGCCAGGGCTAAGCCTTGGGATTCACCACGTGATCAAATACCCAGCAACACTGCATCATTCATAACAGCAAGGGGATGTAACCAGCCTAGATACCCAGCAACAGAAGAATGGAAAATGAAAATGTAATACACACATACACACACACACACACACACACCCTCTTAATCAGCTATATAGAAGCAGGACACTATGTGGACTGTGGTAGCACCCTCTGGATTAATTTAATTCCAGCATTTGGGAGACTTAGGCAGGCAAATCTCTGAGTTTGAGGCTCATCTACAGAGAGAGTGCCAGGACAGCCAGGGCTACGCAGAGAAACCTTGTCTTGAAAAACTGAAACAAAACAAAATAAAACAAACAAACAACCCCCCAGGAAAGTATGATATGTGCTGGAAAATAGAAGGATTTGGAGAGTATTACAAGAAGTGAGGTGATCCGGACTTGGTAAAACAAAAACCACATGTTCCCTTTCATATACTGAGTCCTTTCATTTTATTCTTTTGTTTTTCTTTTCCCTCAATTTTTATTTCAAGTTTCTAAAGCAATTTTGAAGAGAACTTTGTACATAAATAGTATATCTCCATCACTTCCGTCCTTCCTTCTCCCTTCAATTTGCCCAACATGACCCTATCTCTCTCTAATTCATGATCTCTTCATCGTCACCTATTATTGTCTAACACACACACACACACACACACACACACCCTACTGAGTCCATCTAGTATTGCTCATACATACATGTGTCCATGGAATGGACAACTTATGTGCATGTTTGTCCCTGGATTTTCCATCTCTTAGCAGCCCTCAACATCCTGTAGTTCCTCATCTAGGAATAGGGCATGTTAACAGGTGTGGCCATTATAGTGTTTCTATTCAGGGAAATTATTTCTGCCAATGCATACTGACTGAGTTTAAGGTAGTTCTAAGTACATACATAGTACTGGAGAGCTAAGTGCATGTACACAGTATTGGTATATTATGTAGAAAAACTATAATCCATAGAAAGATAGAAAGTAGTTACCCTGATACTTTCAGATGCCACTTAACATGGCATTATGCATCTAGATAGTGGACGTTACATGGTGCCTGTCCAAGTGCTTTATGTCACATAAGTTTTACTATAATGGTTAGGAATGGAGAGACTGGATATTGAGAAGGTAAAGACTATGGAGTTTTGGGAATGGGAAGGCTCATAACCATCATTCTTAACCCTTCAGGGAAGACAGAGAGAGGATCCTTCCTTAGCATCGCTCAATTTAATGTTCCTCTTATTCATCTGAGCCATCCTGTTTTGGGCCTGTGTAAAGACTAGGATTCTTTTAATCAGCCCCAGACAAAGAGATAAAACAATCATATAAGATGCTTACTATTATGTGAATTCTGCTGTTATAGAGGCCAGCCTGGTCTACAAAGTGAGTGCCAGGACAGCCAGGGCTACACAGAGAAACCCTGTCTCGAAAAACCAAAAAAAAAAAAAAAAAAAAAAAAAACCAAAAAACCAAAAAACCAACAGATCCAGTTTATGGTAATATTGACTCTTCAAATAAGGGATCATTTCTTCACAAACTCCAAGGGTATGAGGCTGTGCCATCCTAGAAAGAACCTCTTGACCCTGATTGTTTTTGATGCTAATGACAGAATGAATGAATGGAGAACAGGTTTGTAAGACATTGCCTGTTCCGCCAATGTCTGGGCTTAGTGAATCTCAGATTCCTCTCCTCCATGGACCCCAAGGGGGACCATGAGATGGTGGGTGGCATTATACTGGACAAAGTTTTGAATGTAAAATTATTGGCATCACAGCCTTGCCCAAACCCTGAGCATGGAGGGAGACCTCCATGAGAATGAGTTTTCCCACTACAGTTCTGGTATATGAGTTCCCAAATGGAAGTCCTATGTACCAGTTTCCAATTGTCACATCGAGAGCCTGCAGAGTTCTTGCCAAGTCACTCACAGCTGGTTGTCTGAATTTAATTTTCTGAGTCCCCAGTGACTGGCTGGAGTCCTCTGTGGATGCAGAGAGCAACTGCAACCAAGATGGCAGCATTTGGCTGTCAACAGATTGCTTCTAATTTCTCCATTCCACTAGCTCCAATCAGGTTTAAGTTGAACACACACATTTGTAGTATTTGTGTGCATTGAAAATTTTTTTAATATATAAATGACATCTATATAATATAGTTTATTATATATTCTGTATCTTCATATATTGCATTTTTATTCTTGTTTTATTCTTAGCATCTGAGCAGCGTAAGGTTTTTGTTTACTAAATAAGAAGTGATCAAATTTTGTTTTGAGCTTCATCTGGGTACCTAAGCCAAGTCCATTCTTTATGCGACTCAATAGGTATGAAGCGGGACAAGGGTATCTGCTGGCTTCTTTGCAATACCTGTCATGAGGAATTCTGGCCTGAATCAAACAGATAATGCTAGGGGTATGCAGACATAGCAGTATACATAGCAGTATAGAGTGATTTCTCTTATCCCATTCTTATGCCTTAAGGGATTACTTTAATAATTACAAAGATGTGCTGCTGAAGTTCCTTCTAGACATATGTAGAGCACTATATGTTGATTCATATAGGGGGCACCAGTTTCCTCTAAACTGAGAAAATCCAAGGTTAGGTCACTTTAATTAACACATTGAAACTTGCCTTAGAACAGTTATTTCTAAGTGTAATGTCATTTAATTCAATCCCTGATTCATAGGGTTTCAGGCAAATAACTCCCTGTATCCAGTTATTCTATCTCCTAAGAGAAAAATGCCTTGTAAATGGAGCCCATGGACTTCAGTGGTGTTGGCACTGGTGGTGGAGCATGTAGATTGCCTCCTTAGCACCGCCCCCCCAATGTGGGCATCATCAATCCCACTGGTCAGATGTTAGAATCCTTGATGCTTGCAATTTTCAAAGAAACCAGAGACATCAAATGCTTGGTGCATAATTAGATGGCAAGTCCCATTGCTTATTGATCATTTCATTGCATGCAAGTTAGCTATTTGGCATTTATCTCCTATGGTGTGGTTTAGATATGAAGCATTTCTCCAGTAGGCTTGTGTGTTGAGGTTTGGTACTTATTTGCTGGTCCTAATGACCAAGAAGTGATTGGATACCCAGGCCGTGACCCAACCAATGGGCCCATCCCTTGACACGTCCATAAAGTGATAGTGTTATGGTTGATGGTACCTACATGGAGGGAGTAGAGCCTTAGGGAAGATTTACCTTGTATTCCACCCCCCCCCTTTCTCTTTTTCACCCTTCCAAATCAGCTCCCATGAGCTGAGCAGCATTATCCTCCACGCCTTCTACTATGTTGTTCTGTTTTATCAAAGACTCAGAAACAATGGAGCCAGTTAACCGTGACTGAAACCTTTGAAACATGAGCCAAATGTAATCTTTCCTACTATTTCTCTCAGGGATTTGTCTTGACTGGCACATACTATGTCCTGGTGGTACCTGTGGACTCTTGCTCACTGTGAATGGCTAGGAGCCACACTGCACTCAAGTGGCTGGCAGTTAATGTTCCCAAGTGAGGTAGGCAGGTGTGTTACAACAGGGAGTTGGGGCTTTACTAGGGAGCACTGTGCCTCAACCCTTAGGTATCTCTGAGATACAGGATACTTGGAGACAGCCTGTAAACAGAGACCTGAGAAGAGGGCCATGTGTGCACGACACACATTCTACCAAGTATTCTTTCACAGTTTCATTTTTAAAATAAACAAAGGAGGTCTTGCCCCTGATGTACTCCATGGGATAGAGTACAAAGCTCTGTCCAGCAGAGACACTGCCAATAGAAACAGAAGGTGGTTACAAGCTACAACTTTACGATTTTCTAGTGCCTACATTAACAAACCAACAAAACAGTGAAATTGACATTAAGAATATATTTCATCTCACCCAATTATATTCAAAGTATTATTTCAACATATAATCAATACAAAAATTGCTCATTAGATATTTTACACTCTTTTTTCCTCCCTGCAAGTCTTGGAAGCTCATTGTGTCTTTTACACTTCAAGGCACATCCCAATTTGGACACACAACATGTTACAAACAGCCAGCCCACCCCATCTGAGAGCTCTGAATCTGAGAGATTCAGCCAATAACAGGCTGACAATATTTGAAACAAAAAAAGAATCACATCAGTAGTATACAAGCACATACATTTTTATGTTAATATTTCAATAGTATCATAAACACTGACATAGCACTTCATCATAGTAGAAATTTTAAATGGTATAGAGATGATTTAAAATATAAGGGGATGTATTGTAGGCTATATGCAAATACAGAACCTTTTGGTATTAGGGATTTGAGTGCTCATGAGTTTTGTGTCTGAGAGTATTTCTTGGCTCCTAGCAGAAGAGTAGATGCAATAGCTAGAGGAGGTTGGTGCCCACCATACTGAAGAGGGTAGCTTGACTTATTATCTTCCTTTCAAATCTGTTCTCTCTATCGAGTGGTCCAGTTGGGCAGTAGCTGAGGTTACCAAGCTCCAAGAAGACTTAGTGAAGAAATGAATTAAAACTATGGTGCCACTCATTTATATCTGCTCCTAATCTGTACTGGCTGGTTTCATGTGTCAACTTGACACAGGCTGGAGTAATCACAGAGAAAGGAGTTCATTTGGGGAAGTGACTCCATGAGATCCAGTTGTGGGGCATTTTCTCAATTAGTGATCATAGGGGGGGGTTGTGGGTGGTGCCATCTCTGGGCTGGTGTTCTTGGGTTCTGTAAGAAAGCAAGCTGAGCAAGCCAGGGGAAGCAAGCCAGTAAGAAACATCCCTCCAAGGCCTCTGCATCAGCTCCTGCTTCCTGACCTACTTGAGTTCCAATCCTGACTTTCTTAAGTGATGAACAGTAAAGTGGAAATGTAAGTTGAATAAATCATTTCCTCCTCAACTTGCTTCTTGGTCATGATGTTTGTGCAGGAAAAGAAACCCTAAGACATCATCCAAGTGGTGGCCTTTAATCTACCAAGCTTTTAAAATATTTTTGACATTGCAACTTTTATAGGAGTGCACATGCATGGATCTTACAAAACTTATGCAAATTATGAACCTCTTAATACTCTAGTTAAGAAACTGGTTGCATGTGAAAAATCATTAAGTTATCTGAAAAGATCAGTCACATAAAAGTGGGAAACCTTCTGCTCGCAGGTGTATTCACTGGGAGATCACAAAGGAATTCCCAGATGCCTTCATGTATCTGCTTCCTCCTCCCTGAAGGATACTGCAGGCTCTGCCCCCATTTTCATGGTCAGATATTTATTCTACATTCACCAAAGCTATTAACCTTGTCAGTTAGTGACCGTACAGCTGATATTTCCCTTCACTGCCCGGTTTTTCACATAGTTTGCATGGCTCAGAGGCTCAGCAAGTTAAGGGAAGCCCCTATGCTCTGCAAGAAAGGGTCAGGTTCTTAAGCAGATAAGGAAATATCATTCACAGCCAAACAGTGCTCCATTCTGACCCACTTGCCATGAGACTCAACGTCTGTTGCTATTGACTACTGCAGCTTTGTGTTTGTGTGAGTTCATGTTCGCTGGTGTGGATGTCTGTGTGTGTCAGGTGTATAGAGAGGCCCCAAGTTGACACTGGGTGTCTTCCTCAATCTCTTTATGCTTTATTTATTAAGGTAGGATCTCCAACTGAAGCCGATGAAGTTCACCAACCCCAGCTATTCTGTCTAATCAGCTTGCACCTGGCATTTCCTGACTTCATCTCTGCTGGGATCGTAGATAGATACCATACCTGCTCAGCTTAAAAATGTTTGTTATAGCAACCCCATAAGCTTCAGGGCCATCTTGGAATAGGGGACAGAATTCAGGCTCATCCAATGAAGGCAAGAGCAAAGCAATGGCTTCTGGTTATGACCATTGCTCTCATGAACTCACATCAGCTATGGCTGCCTGAAGAAGAAAGGAACCAAATCCCCCCAGTGGACAATCCACCTGGAGAGAAGGGCCTACAAGCCCCCATTCCCAGCAATGAGCTATGGATCATTGATGGTTTTGGGGGAGGGAAAGTCAGTTTTCTTTTAAGGGTTTGACCCTAGAAGGTTGGCCGCACTCCAGTAGATGGCCCCCAATCCATAGTATATGGGTAATCATAAGTGGGACTCCATGTTTTTTAAAAAGAAGAGGATACAAACGTTGGGGGATCAGGGAGGTAAGGGAAGAGTTGAAGGGAGAGTGGGGTGGGGGTTGTGTATGATCAAAATACATGGTATGAATTGTTAATACATTTTCATTTCTTATAAAGTTCTTTTTTTTTAAAGTGGGGTACAGATCTAAATAGGGAATTATCAACAGAGGAATCTCTAATGGCCAAGATGCACTTAAAGAAATGTTCAATGTCCTTAGTCATCAGGGAAGTACAAATCAAAATGACTCTGAGATTTCATCTTACATATGTCGGAATGGCTAAGATCAAAAACTCAAAGGACAGCTCATGCTGGCAAGTATGCGGAGCAAAGGAACACTCCTCCATTGCTGTTGTGAGTGCAAACTTGCACAACTATCTTTGAAACCAATGTGGTGGTTTCTCAGAAAATTGAGACTAGCTCTACCTCAAGATCCAACTATGTGACTTCTGGGCATATACTCCAAAGGTGTTCCACCATACCACAAGAACAGTTGCTCAGTGATGTTCATAGAAGTTTTATTTGTAATAGCCAGACATCAGAAATCCTAGATGTCCCCCAGCCAAAGAATGGATAAAGAAGATATGGCACATTTATACAATGAAGTATTACTCAGCTGTTATAAACAGCAACATCATGAAATCTGCAGGCAAATGGATGGAACTAGAAAAAAATCATCCTGAGTGAGGTAACCCAGACCCAGAAAGACAAATATGGTGTGTACTCACTCATAAGTGGATGTTAGTGATAAAGTACAGGATAACCATGCTACAAAACACAGACAAGCCAAAGAAGCCCAAGAAGCCAAGTAACAAGGAAGGTCCAAGGTGTGTGTGTGTGTGTGTGTGTGTGTGTGTGTGTGTGTGTGTGTGAACTTGATTCTTACTGAGAAGGGAAAATAGATAGACATAGGGAATAGTTAGAGGGAGGAAGCTGAGTGGGGGAAGGTACGGGGGTGGGACCAGGAGAATGGAGGGGTACTGAGAGACAACTGGATTGTGGGGGAGCATCTCTGGGATGAGCTAGAAACTTAGGACAATGGAAACTCCCAGGGATCCACGAGGGTGACCCTAGCTAAGATTACTTTTAGCAATGAGGGATATGGACCCTGAACCAGGCATCTCCTGTAACCAGACAAGGCTTCCAATGGAGGAACTGGGACACAAGCCCAGCCACAAAACCTTAGACTCATGATGTGTTCTGCCTACAAGATGTACAGAGGTAAAAGATGAAGCAGAATCAGAAGGAAGAACCAACCAATAATTGGCCTAGCTTGAGACCCATGCCGTGAGAGGGAACCCACCCTGGACACTGCTAATGATACTCTGCTACATTAGCAGACAGGAGCCTAGCATAACTGTCATCAGAAAGGCTTCACCAAGCAATGAACAGAAACAGGCGCAGAGACCCACAGCCAAATATTAGCTAGAGCTTGGGGAATCCCTTGGAAGAGGAGCAGAAAAGATTGAAGAAGTCAGAGTGGTCAAGGATACTAGAAGAAAACCTGCAGAATCAACTAACCTGGGTCCAGAGGTGCTCAAAGAGACTGAACCACCAACCAGCAAGCATTCATGGAACGGACCTAGGCTCTGCACACAGTAACAGTTGTGCAGCCAGGTCTTTATGTGGGGCTCCTAAAGCAGGAGCAGAAGCGATCTCTGAGTACACTGCCTGCTCTGGATCCCTTTCTCCTTACTGGCCTGCCTTGCCTAACCTCAATAGAAGAAGATGTGCCTAGTCTTATTGCAACTTGATATGCCAAGGTGGTTGATATCCATGGGAGGCTTTCTCTTTCCTGAGGAGAAGGGAAGGTGAGGAGGAAGGTGAGGTAACTTAATAGAAAAAGAAAAAGAAATTTTAATTAGTATTTTGTAGGCACTGGAATTGAATGTTGGGTCTAATGACTGCTAGTCAACCTCTCTACAACTGAACTATATCCCCAAGGCCCTGCTTAAATTGCATTTATTTTTTTCGTGGGTTCTGGGGGCTTGGACCCTGGTCTTCATGTTTGCATCCACAGCAAGAGCCATATCCAGCTCCCCAGCTCTGATATCTAAGGGTAGCAATGTGTCCTTTGTAGAAGCAACCAACCAAGCAAATCCCATTTTCTGAGGAGAGGTCACATCTAGAGATGGTACTACTGATATTTCAATGCTATGCTAACTCTCTCTCTCTGAGCTCAATATGGCTGCTACCGTGCATACATTAGCAATTCTTTGCTTGCCACCGCCCTAGCAAACAGGCATTTTCATAATCATCATTGGAAGAAACTGAGGCTCAGTGAGGGTAAGTAGGCCACAGAGGGATAAGAGCTGGGGATAAAGCCAATGAGAGAACCTTTGCAGACCCCATGCTGGGCTGCTCCGTTAAGGGGGAGGGATCACTTTCCAGGGAAACTGTGGTCATTTTCTAGAGAAGAAAGCATTGGATGTGGGCCCTGGAAATGGGTGGGATGTGAGCATCCAGAGGTATCTAGAATAGGGAAGGCATGGGAGTAGAAAATGAAAGGCATTCAAAAGGAATGGCAGCAACAACTGCTCAGTGTTTCTGAAGTACAGGGACAAAAGCATCCCAAGGTGGCCACAGCAGGTCATCTGTGGCAGTAGATAGTGGACATTTTGTGAGATGACAGACTGTTAGTATTCACACACACATATCATCTTATTTTTCCCACCCACACATGACAGATAGTTAGGATTCCTACCTCCGTGTTACTTAGAAAGAAAACTGGGATCTAAGAGGTTAAATAAACTGCCTAGGTTGCACAGCTAAGTATGAAAGAGACAGAGGACTTGAGTGTGTATCTGTCCGACTCTACTGCAATAAGAAATAAATCACATTAACAAAGGACACCTTTCCTAAGAAATAATTCCCTGCTGGCAGGCTCTGCCCTACTACATGAATTCTCCACAGTTGCTCCATTTTTATATTAGAGAAAGCTCCCCGTCCTGTGGCCAACTCTCACTCCACCCCTGTTAACCTCTTTCTGCTTTTCCCCCAGCCTTTGGCTAATAGCAATAAAAAACTAAAAGTCAACAACCAAGTCAAGCCCAAGAACATGATGAAGAAGCTGACAGTAGGAGCTAGAGTTTCACCTTCAGGGTGAGCAGACACACGTTGCAATAATCAACATTTCAGAGATAAATGGCTCCGTTTGGTGCGACTGGTATTTCACATCATGGCTTCAGAGCAGGGAGTATGGTAGCCAATTTGTGTCCAGTATAATAAAATGCCCATTGAGAAAAGGTAGTATAGTGTGTGCAGTGGTATGCTTTTTTTGTTTTGTTTTGTTTTTGTTTTGAGCCCACAACCTGGGTATCTAACAGGGGAAAACAAATGGCACCTTTTTATTTTCACCCATGACCAAAGTGTTGAGTAGCCATGAAATTATTCATACAATTGATCCTGCTGGTAGCAGGAGAGCGTATTCCCCAGTGGAGTTAGAGCCAGTTAAATGTGGTCCTCTGCTCCTCGTTCTTAGCAGCAGGAAATGGTTGTGAACTGAGAGGGCCAAGGGGGAGCTATGCAACCCGTTTCTACATCTCTGCATCCCATCCTTTTAGAAGGATGCTTGGATTTCTCCTCATGAGGTCAGCTCATGACGCCTTCCTCCTCCACACTCTTTAATTCATCAGTGAGTTTGGAATGTTCATGGCAAGGCATGGATTTACTATGTTTTCCAGTTAATCTCTTCTCCCCCAGCCCCTGCCCCCCACAGCAGAACTGCCTCTTGTTTTGTTCCATTTCTTATAAGTATTTGGGACGTTTCAAAGAATGCATGTCTTTGAGTTTTCCAGGGGCTGTCTCACTGTCTCTGTCTCCACAGCCATTGACTTACAGTTCCCCCATCTTGCACTACCCCTAACTCTTCGTTCATCCACAGCTAGTATCTTAACTTCTCGAATCTCAGATGCTCTATACAGTAAGATGTGGCATGACTTAACATCCAATTCTGCAAGGAAAAAGTCATGCTGCTAATAAAGCAATAACATACCATCCTTTGCAGAAAGCACCCCCAAAGAGATGTAAGAAAATGTACCCTAAAAAAAGTGTTTTCATTTCAATGACACAACACGTCCTCTAACACCACACATTTGTAGTGGCAAAACAGGTCTTGACCAGCAGAGCCTAAGCGATACCTCCTTTCCTCTATTCTTATTTTCCCCTTCTCAATTCTTCAGGACCATCTATCTCATCCATCTCCATGGAACCCCACGGGCGGGGTGATGACGTTCTCCTGTGTTGCCAGGGCACTCTGAATGTGCTCACGTGTCCGAACTCATCAGCATGCTTTATAACCGCTTTCATGAATGTTTCTTCCTACAGATACCATGAAGAACTGGCAATCATGGTGTGCATCTCATTTGTCTCCATATCCCCATTATCTGACATGGGAAGTCCTCAGCAAAGGATTGCTGAAAAATAGCTATGGACTGTTAGACAGGGAGGTTCGAGACACAGCCACTAGAGGGCAGTATGGAACCATCCCAGACAAGATGGCTGCTCCCCAAGAATCTAGGTTGCAGAGGTGGAAGAAAGCTGGCCTCCTGTGGGCAAACTGGCTGAGAGCCTGGAGCCTGTATCGCTCCAAGGGCACAGTGCCATTCTACAGAATCTACTTTGAGGATGCTCCCCGAGTCTCATATCCTCCGCCAGCCTGCCCACTAGGTGCTTTTGGGAAGCTGTCTCAGCGCGTTTCCTTATTAAGAGTCAAAAGCTTTCCCCTGATTCCCACCCGAGGCAGAGGAGGGTGGAGGCCCCAGACAGGGATAAGAAATGTCTCCCTAACATCCTCGTGCTCATTCTAACAAAAGCAGGCACATTCGAAGGACCTGCAGTATAATTGCTCCACTTTGAAGAACAACAGGTAACAGCATCAATATTTGATTTTTTTTAAAGGTTGTGTGAACAGTTTTAAATATTAAAGATGAAGGCAAAGACTTAGATCATCTTTTCATCTCCACAGTTGAAGCATTTTAAGAGGAAAACGGTGCTAATGAGCGCAGTAAGCCTGCATACCCATCAAACAGTATTTAGTTATAAGCAAGCACAATCGTTTCGATGTGTGTGTGTGTGTGTGTGTGTGTGTGTGTGTGACTGGAAGGCAGTATCTGTAGCAGAGAAGTTTTTTGTTCATTATTTCTATAATGAGAGGAAAATAAAGCAATCGCTGGAGTAACTTTCTCCCATCTCATCGTAGGCTGTTGTGTTCTCTCAATGGCTGGCCTGGGACAGGTTCTGAGAAGCCTCATAAATTAACTATCCAACTTCCTGGCTAATGAGCCCAATATGTCAATTTCCAGTGATCAAAATGATGCAATTCGATAAAGCACAGTTCACTTTGTAAGGAAATATACTTTTAATAGGGAGAACTGGAGGGTCATGGTCCTCCCGAGATAATTATGGGCTAGTGGAATTGGAGGCGTGGAGCTGCACTTACAGTCTGGTGATCCCCGTGGGGTTTGTGTGGCAGACATTGTCTTTCAGGGACAATAAATTCCTTCATTATATTTCCATTACCACATTAATGCAGCAATGTCCGATTTACTTGTAACCAAGGCGCCTGGATTCCGGAAACTTGGCATTTAATGCTAATGAGAGCTTGCAAGCCGGGCGGGCAGCATATTCTCTCTCTCTCTCTCTCTCTCTCTCTCTCTCTCTCTCTCTCTCTCTCTCTCTCTCTCTCTCTCTCTCTCTGTGAGTGTGTACATGTATGTGGTTTGGGGTGGGGGATCAAAGCCAGAAACACAATTAATCTAGCTAGAACATCAGGAACCTGGAAGGGCCCAGAGATCTGTCCAGTGAGCTGAGATGGCTCTGACCATACAGACACTTGGATACCTGGAAGAGTTAACAGAAGATATTCGAAAACAGTAGAGCCAAGATTAGACTACAGCAGAAGAGAGATGCTGAGACCATTACTAGCTAAACAGTGGTTAGTGTGAGCTCCAGCCTACAAAGATAGGAAACCCTGTAGGTGAGGCAGACAGGACTCCAGGGACTATATAACAAAAGTGTCAGGATATGGACGCTTTGCTGTGCACTGTTGGACAGGTTGCTGAACTTCTCTGAGCTGTAGTTTCCTCAATGGGTGTTTAATTTGCTGGACAATCCAACTATTAGCAGAAAAAATGTATATATCAGTTTGTTTATTTGCTTATCCTCCAACAACAGATATAGAAAGAAAAGGAACTCTGGGCATCAGAATTCTTTCTTGAAATGATTTTTAAATCTATAATAGATCTTACTTAGGAAAGTGAAATTGCAGTTAGTTTGAATAACTTGGAATAATTGATGTGAAAAGGAAAGTTTCTCATGAATCAGCAGGTGTACAATAATAATTTGCTAACTAAGATGTGTTTACTTAAGGTGAGAGGTGAGTGTTACTGAGTCTAAGCCCCTACTTGGGGTCCCTAATGGGTAATGGCTGCTGAGGCTCATCTGCTTGTCCCACCCTTGAAAGGAGATTCGTGCTTGGCTAGACATTGTAGAAGGTGTCTGGCACTCATTTTCCACTTACAAAAAACACTTCCTTTTAGTTATTTTTAAAACTAAATTCAACTATTGGGCACTGAATGTTTCAATTCAAGCTCATTGTATGTATTGATTTATACTTGTAATATTTTTATGAAGGGGACTTAATTATTTCAGTTTTATAACATGTCTTTCTTTCTTTCCACGTGTGGGTGTGTGTCAGTTTTCTTGTTCGACTGGGAATCAAACTCAGGTCCTCGGGCTTGGAAGTGAGTGCCTTTGCCCCACTGAACCATCTTGCTGGCTCTCATGTCTGATTTTAGAGGTGTGCAAACGGAGGTTCTGAGAGTGTGCATATGTAAGAGTGTGTATTCAAGTGTGTTCATATGTGTATGAATGTGCATGTGAGTGTGCATATGTAAGGGTGTGTATGTTTGTGTGTGTGCATTTGAGTGTGTAAGTGTGTATATGAGTGAGTGTGTGTATGCAAGTGTGCATGTGAGTGTAGGTATGTAAGAGTATGTATGTGAGTGTGTATGTGTGAATGGTGTGTGTGTGTGTTAATAGTTAGTCACAGGCACAGCTAATATGAAGAGCGGGCACATCTTCCTCCCATCTTTGGGTAGACTCCATAGCTCACAGTCTTTCAGTATTCCATGTTTTATAGCCAGTAAACTGTAGCTTTAATCCTCTTAATTTTTTTTAAAAATAAACTTCATATTTTGGAATAAATTTAGATTTGCAATAAGGTTGCAAAGACATTATCCCAGAGAATTTAGAGACATCTTTCAGCCAGCTTCCCCAAATGTTAACATCTTACATAAACGTTGTTTATTTGTCAAACTAAGAAGTTAATGTTGGCATGTTGGGTTAGAGTCCTTTGGGAATATCCTACTGAGACATTGCACACACTTGCTTATTGCTTCACTTGTCACAACAGCCAGGGTCTGGAACCAGCTCAGAAGCCTATTGATGGGAATGAGTAATGAAAATGTACCATGCACACACAGTGGAATTTCATTTAGCTACAAAGAAAACTGAAATTTGACATTTGTAGGAAGGTAGAATTGCAAAATTATTATGTTAAGTGAAATAAGTCATTCTCACCAGTACAAATACCACATTTCACCCCATATGCAGAATCTACATTTAAAATTGTATGTGTGAGACTATATGTATATGTGTGAATGTGTACGTAAGTGTGTATTTACATGCCTGTGTGTATGAGTATGTATGTGTGTATATATGTGAGTACATGTATGTGAGTGTGTATTCAAGTGTGTATGTATGTGTACGAGTGTGTATGTGAGTGTGTGTATATCTATGTGTGACTGTGTATATGAGTGAGTGAATGTATGAGTGTGTGTATGTGAGTGTGTATATGAATAAGTGTGTATGTCAGTGTGCATGTGTGTATATGAGTGAGTGTATGCAACTGTGAATGTGAGTGTGTATATGTAAGAGTATATATGTGAGTGTATATGTGTGTGCTAAAACTAGAAAGGTGATTTCTCGTGAGAAAAAAAAGTGATCTTAAAGGAGAGGGAAAGATGGGTAATGGGACACATGTGACATGCAAGCAGAAGAGGGTCTGTCCACCAGGAGGAAGGAAGATGTCACTGACTTTTTGCATTGTTGTCACTTGATCCCTAACAAAACACACCACAAGGGAAGACAGGTTTATTCCAGATCACAGGTTGAGAGGTTGCAACTCAGTATGATGGGGAAGGTATAACAGAGTGAGTATAGGGTAGCTGCCCCCCCTCTAGCAGAGAGAGGACAGGAAGCAGGACTGTGCTAAAAAAATCTTC